>NC_141696.1:1284493901-1284693901 GCF_964263255.1 Lissotriton vulgaris
CGTGGAATGTTCGCGGGTTAAATGACCCGCGGAAAAAGCGGCAGATCCTGGGGTATTTGGATAGACAGGGAATATCTGTTGCAATGTTACAAGAAACTCATCTGGTGCCAACTACGACCCCCTTATTTGCTTCCCGATGGGCCACATGCAGGGTGTTCTCATCGTATTCAAATTACTCTAGAGGGGTCACGATTCTGGTCAAAAGAGGCATGGGATTTACCCCATTTGGTACTGAAATAGACTCCAATGGCAGATACTGCATTGTTTGGGGGAAGCTGCACTCACACACGGTCCTATTCGCCTGTTACTATGGCCCCAACACAGACGATCCGTCTGCGCTCCTCACCATGTGGGGCAAGATACAAACCCTGGGCATATCCCACATAATCTTGGGTGGAGACTTTAACACTGCATTGAAACCTGCAATGGACAGATCACACCCACATTCTACCCATTATACACACACACAACGCGCCTTACTAGGTATTGTGGAAGATCATCATCTGACTGACACGTGGAGGCACTCACACCCATCTCTTAGACAGGGCACACACTTCTCCGCAGTCCACTCCACTTGGGCGCGCATTGATTATGTCTTCCTCTCCGCTGGGCTCACCCCATGGCTTGTCAAGACACAACACCTTGCCCGCACCCTCTCGGATCACTCGCCAGTCCTTCTTGCCCTGCGCATTCCCCTAGACGTTTCCCCATACCTGAATTGGCGCCTCAATCCCGCGCATTTAACTGATTCAGCCTTTACAGCAGACCTAGAGCAGGACATAACAGAATTTTTTGACCGTAATGTCCATTCAGTCTCCAGTCTCACTACTGTCTGGGAGGCATTTAAGGTAACCGTGCGTGGCTGGTGCATTTCCAAAGGGGGTGGGGTACTCAAATCCCTGCGCGGTGACTTGCGGAAACTGGAGGTGGAAATAGGCAAACTTGAGCGCGAAATTTCCCTAGGGTCGGGGGTACACATACATAAAGCTCAGCTACGGGACAAAATTAATGAATATACTGAGGCTGCGGAGAAAGAATGCAAATTCCTGGGGAAGCCCTTTACAGCACGCATATACGGTGAAGGCGACAGACCGGGCAGAGCGCTCGCTTCTGCAGTTAGACCACCTAGACACAATAATTACGTCACCACACTACTCGATAGCCACGATATGCCCCAGAGGGACCTCCCGGGACAACTCCGGGTCCTAACTGATCACTACACTGCACTCTACACCTCCCACAGACAAGCACCGCTTGACCTACCAACCTATCTTGACGACACTGCTATAGCTTGGCTTGGTCCGACCCAACAGAAGTTTTTACACCTGGAAATAGAGGTGGATGAAATTAAAGACGCTATTATGTCCATGAAATCAGGCAAGGCCCCAGGCTCGGATGGCCTACCGATAGATTTTTATAAAACCTTTCTACACCTACTGGCCCCAATACTAAAAAATGTATACTATTCGGCCCTGGAAGAAGGCATTTTACCAACTAGTATGCGGGAAGCACTGATTGCCTCCCTGTTAAAGCCAGGTAAGTCACCGGAACACTGTGACTCGTACAGACCCCTCTCATTGTTAAATACTGACGTCAAGATACTAGCGAAGGTCTTGGCGACCCGCCTGAACCTATTGATGGAGCGCTTGGTCCTACCGGACCAAGCAGGCTTCGTCCCGAATCGCGCCACCTCCCACAACCTTCGGACCCTTCAGGCAGTGCTACAAGATATAGACCCCAGATGTGAAGCAGCTGCGGTTTTCCTCGATGCCACGAAGGCATTCGATTCTCTGGAGTGGGACTACCTTCTGGCACTTCTGGAACGCATGGGCACCCCCTTTAGTTTTATAGAGTGGATCCGCCTACTATACCATAAGCCGCATGCTGCAGTCCTATTGAATGGAGCCCGTTCAAAACCTTTTGAGATTCGTAGGGGCACTCGACAGGGGTGCCCTCTCTCCCCGGTCCTCTTTGCAATACCAATTGAGCCTCTAGCGGCCAAACTCAGGCAGCACCACAATCACCGCTCCCTCATCTACCCGGAAAGGCAACTACTCATATCATTGTACGCCGACGATATGACACTCTATATTCACAGGCCACAAGAAAACTTGAACCCTATCTTACGCGAGGTCACCAAATTTGGCGCCATCGCGGGAATACAGATAAACTGGGCAAAGTCGGCCCTATTCCCTCTTACGGACAAGACCCTGCAGTTCCCTCTTGACTACCCGCTACTATGGGAAAACGAGGAACTAAAATATTTGGGGATCAATATCACTAGGAATAGGGAAACCCTTATTCGTGCTAATTACGGCACTGTCCTTGATAAACTGATTGATAGCGTCACTAGATGGATCCACCTCCCTTTGTCCATGGCAGGACGTATTTCCCTAATCAAGATGGTGGTACTCCCGAAGTTGTTATACCTCTTTACCAACATACCATACAGCCCAGGAGCACACTTCTTCCGGGCCCTTGATTCCCAGTTGTCTAGACTCATATGGGGAGGGAAACAGGCCAGAGTCGGGCTAAAAACTCTTATGCTCCCCTACCACCAGGGGGGATTTGATGTGCCTAATTTCCGCCTTTACTATGACTGTGCGCAGGGCCATTTTGCCACTTACTGGCTTCACCCCCCTCCCTTTATGGCTCACCTGGCTGTGGAAGATGGATACATGAGACCCGAAAAACCATCAGGCTACCTCTATTCGGAAAGCCGGGTAACTGACCGTGACCCCACAACAGTGGACTGCACGGTGCAAGCGTGGCGCAGGATAACGACGCGTATGGGCATTGCCATTTTATACTCCCCTCTCATGATATTGGAACACGATCCTAGACTAAGCGTTGCCCGCGAAGAAATAGGTCGCAAAATGCTCACTAAATTGGCACTTCACACGTGGGGGGATCTGTACATACAGGGCCGATTCCGGACGGCGATGCAATTCTTTGGAGCGCATACACCCTCTGTCATGGACACATTCCTTTATACAAGATTGCGACAGAATGTTCGGGCGGTCACCCCTGACTTCCCTGATGAACCGGAAACCGTAGCTCCATTACATGCTCTTCTACACACTGATACTCCGACACATGTAGTCTCCATGCTGTACAAACACGCGTATGCGGCCTCCAACCCCCCACCCCTCCGAGCTAGACGAGATTGGGATGAAGACCTCGATGCCCCTCTCTCGGACGAACAATGGGAGGAAAGCTGCTCACACACGAATGCAGTAACCGGCAACGCTCGCCTCCGTCTGGTACATTTTAAATTCTTGCTCCGACTTTACCATACACCCGCCAAATTGTGCCGTTTCGGTTTGCGTGCGGATGACCGTTGTCTTCGATGCAAGAGAGCTGGAGCTGACTTCATTCACCTAGCTTGGACGTGCCCGGCTGTGGCATCGTACTGGGTGGAGGTGTTTAAAGCTATGTCGGATATGGTAGGAGTGGCAATCGCACCCTGCCCCAAAATAGCACTACTGGGACTTTCTTCTTTAGCGCTTCGGAATCACCGTAAATTCTTCGCGCTAGGATTCCTACTGGCAAAGCGCCACTTGGCCTGCAGATGGGGACGAGGACGCGCCCCCAAATTCAAGACCTGGCTATCTACTATGTCTACTTGGCAGGACCAACTTCACAATTACGCTGACCTATTGCCCCACAAAATGCGTCCCAAGGACCTATGGGGCCCCCTCACCGCTTACCTCCTTCAAACTCAAGATGACGAATCAGAAGGGCCAGACCCGCAAGTGACACCGGTCCGGGCTGAGCTCACGAACACACCCGGAAGTGAGCCTTACCCTCGATGAGTCGGCCCTATTAGGCTTCCTTCTCCTCCCCCCCCCCCTCCCCCAGATCCCAGCCTACCCACCACCACACTGCTAACATAGCTGGTCACTCAGGTTCTGTTGGGAGGTTCAGGGCACAGCCGCAGTGGCAACTTCAAGGATAACCCCAGGTCAGTACGCCCACACAGGCTGTTTGGGGGCTTGCTGGTCGCTCTCCTATCCCTCTCGGGACACTTGCCCACGAGTTCGCGCAAAGCGTAATACATGGCATATACACGAGTAGCGCACTTTTCAGCTAACAGATGCGGTTCCAAACTATACTCAATCCATCCCCACTACAGTTCAAATTCGCCAGTAGGCTGCAGAGCACTCTCAATCCGCCTCCGGTCTATTCCAATGTGGAGATCGTTCCACCCACTTGCTCTGCCCCGTAAATTCCTCTATATCACATACTATGTATGGTGGCCATAGTGGGGGAAGGGACTAGACACATTGGTTTTCCTCAGTTCCACTCTCAGTTTTTTTTTCTTTTTTTATCTTTTTTAGGGGGGGGGGGAGAAAAACACAAAAAGAGACCTCAACTGTTCAGTGTTTATTTCGAGATTCGTTATGGGATTTACTTGCAAGATGACAAGTCGTGTTACAGCTTTTATCATTTTACAACGCGGCCGGCCCGGATGGGTTGTAGGCGACATGCTGTGTTAACTGATTACTCCTATCCACATTATACATGGCAATTTTGACATTGCACACGATTGCTGCCGGCCTGCCGTTCAAGGTTGTAGGCATGAAGCTGTGTATTAACCTTTTGCGCCTAATAAAGGTCTTGAAAAAAAAAAAAAAAAAAAAAAAAACTTCTTCTTTTATTTCAGGTTGAAGAAGTAGTAGTTAACACGACCGGCTTGAGCATGAGCAAATTACAACTGTCACTATAAGCTCCAACAATCTACATTCCAATGGAACATTACATTAGCTGGCATGCGCCCACATTTAAAAGTAAACTATTATTAAAGATACATGTACATTTTTAGTGTTAAGAACCGAACACATCTTCCCCCTTAAACAAAACAACAAAATTAAAAGAAATAACAAAGCATATAAAATAACTAATACAACAAAACGAAAAAGAAATAACAATGCATATAAAATAACTAATACAAATTATGATTGCTCATAGTCTTTCAACCAAATGGAAGGTTTTCGTTATCTCATTGAACTCCTGAAACCAGATTCTCCCTGCATATTTCCCGACACATTTTTGCAACCAGATTGCTTGTTTGGATAATTTTTCCATGTTCCACCATTTTCCATTGCTCAGTCGTACAGATCTGTTTCTAATGTATGTGATTTGTAAAGCATTAGAAAATTTAGAATGACCCTTAGTTGTAAAACCAGGAAGTGTCACCCTAACCCAATCATCAACTTTGAAAGGAAATTGTTTCCTTCCTTTACTTGACTCATACGTGACATATTTATCTTGCGCCTTAAGGCGTTCAGCTTTACCTGATCAACATCCACCTTGGGAGTACTAAGATCACACATCCATGGTCTAACCAGCTTGGAAGATGCAATTCTTCCTTTTAATAAAGTAAAAGGAGCAACTTTGGTAACAGAATTGGGTGTGGTTCTCAAAGCCCACAACAAATTGTATAACTCTTTTCTCCAATTTAAACCATTAACTACAAACAACTGAATATTCTCTTTTATCACTCTATTGCAGTGTTCTACTAAACCATTGCTGCGAGGATGATATAAAGAAGTGGTGATATGCTTTACTCCCCAATGTGACAAAAATTCTTGAAATTCTTTGGACAGTAATTGTACTCCATTATCAGTAATTAATTCAGATGGAGACCCTTCTTTTAAAAATACATTTTGAAGCAACCTGATCATTTCATCCGCAGTAGCAGACTTCACAAATTTTACTTCGGGACATCTGGAGTAATAGTCCACCAATACCAATCCATACCTACTCCTTTCATACAAACAAACTTTGGACCTATGATATCCAACGCTAATTTGACCCATGATTTGACAGGTACAGGAATAGCTTCCACTGGATTTGGAAAAGTAACTTGTGACTTATCAATCGTAGCACAGGAAATACAATCCCTTACACAATGTTCAACAGAACGATCCATTCCAGGCCACCAAAATACTTCTCTAAGTCTTCTTTTCATGGCCCTCATACCTATATGACCTTCATGAGCCAGAATGAAAATTTTCTCTTGAAGAGTAACAGGTACGAATCCCATCCTCGTCGCCAATAAAAGGAAGTGTACTCCAAAGGTGGTAAGTTCAACTTCTTTTATTTCAGGTTGAAGAAGTAGTAGTTAACACTGACACTCTAAGTTCCAACAATCTACATTCCAATGGAACATTACATTAGCTGGCATGCGCCCACATTTAAAAGTAAACTGTTATTAAAGATACATGTACATTGTTAGTATTAAGAACCCAACACTATTCCAAATAGTTTTCAGTGTAGTTAATCTCAAGAAAATGACCAACCAGGGAAGCTATCATGACCTTACACTTAATTCTGCTCCAATGCTGGCAAAGATGAGCAGTAACCTTTAGATGGTTTGCTTTATGTAAATACGTTTACATGGACACCAACTGGTGCAAACAGTGCTGGTAGAATTGCAACCTGAGTGTTGTCTCGAAATGTGTCTGATTTCACACAGTATGAATTCCTTGCAATTATGGGTGTATTTGCACACAATGCAACTATCAAAATAGGATTATGCTCAAGGAAAGTGCTTATGTAAGATTGTATTTGTGATTGCTTGATTCTAGCATGAATCGGGTGGTGGCATAAATGTTTTCTCTTGAGGAAGGAGAACATAAGAGTTTTCTTAGCAAGACCTGTTGAGGTTAAAAGAGGCCAGTTCCTTTTGATATTTTGACTTCCAATATTGGTTTGGGTGCAAAAAGTGGTTATGTAGGCAATATGATAAGTATCTTTTTGCTCTTTGGGTCTCAAAAAGTAGCTTCTGCTATTTAAAACGCCTTGAAAAAATGTGCTATGAGTAATCATAAACACAGGGGCATAGCTTGGAGGGGGGGGCGTGTCTGTTAGCAAACGTATTATCTTGTGAATAGTTTGGTACAGGAGCTTTCCGTCGGATAGGGTGAGGCATCTGTCCGATTTCACCTGGGATTTCTGCATGCACACACTGACAAAAAAACACACACTCTCTCTCACCCCTGTTTTGAAAGTCTTCAAAATGATGGGTATTTTACAAAATATTATGTTTTCGCTCACTTAGTACTCCTACCAATCGAAATTCCTCTCCCTTTCCACTGCCCCTTAGGTCACTCTCATGCACCCTGCTTGCCCTATAATTGTATTTTAACATTATATGCCAGCGTAATTTTTGGGGAAATCTGAAGCTCACCCCCCCACCCCCAATCTTACTGACCAAGCTACACCCCTGCATAAAAACATAATAAATCAATAACACTTATTAAAAGCTGTGTCACAGCTCGACAGCCACTACCTGAGCAGTGTAACAATCTAACAAAAGTAGTTACTGGACCGTAAGGAGAGGTTAAAGGAATGACCCCTCTTCAGGTGATTATTTTGTATGAATCACAATGTGCTATGGAGATAAGAATCAAGACAGTGACCCTTTGGAGGAAACGAAGAATGCTCTATGACATCAGAATGCAACAAGCAGGTTAGTGAGAAGCGGGTATTGGCCAGTGATTCATTTGTAATATGATAAGTGCCAGGGCTCTTTTCATGAGGCCTCAGCATCTTGCAACACACATGGCCCCTGCCATGCTGCCAATGATAGGATAGTAACAACACAACTACGACCATCACACTCCTAAAAGTGTGACAATTTGGACACTTCCAGGTGCCCATAACTAGAAGAATGGCTTGGATGGCAGGTAAAAGTCATGATAATGTATATTGAATGAATTATCTGTTGTTATGGTCATCTCTAAATTAGCCAGATTGTGCCATCTTGTCGCAGACTGGCACAAGCACCCGTGTTGACAATTAAGTGCTGGTACCCAGCACCTGAAACTACTGGCTAAAATTAAGCACCGTCATTGGCAGGTGATGCAGCGCTACTCCAAAAATAATTTCTAAAACCATATCACCTTTCGCTGAAGTACCTAATCATACATCTACTCATCAGTGGGGCCCATAACACTGTGAGCTACTCACAAGACACTTTCATCCTACTTCATGGATCAGTGAAATTCAAAGGAGTGTTGCTGTATCATAGTGGAGTGTCTAAACAAAAACTAAATATTTATACTATTTACACCTGCAGTTTAAATGAGTTTACCATGGTTTTTATTAACAAGACATTTTATTCAGACACACCACCATTATGGTCGACGAATTTGCTAGTAAAAAATTAGGCGTAGAAAAATACAAGACCAGCTTAATTCTCCATTTATCTAATTTTTATTAAAAGCAAAGGTTAGCATGTTTATTCGCTTTATTTATTTCTTTATTCAAAGTAATTTTGTAAATACATTTTTTATTTCAAATAGTCATTTTCGTTTATTTAAAGATTCAGAAATAGACATCATTATTTAGATTTCAGAACACAAGTTTTAGCAAAAGACAGATAGTTCCCAACATTCATTTTCTACTAACTTCCCTAACTAATAACCTCATCTAAAGCTCAGTTCTCACTCAAACAAAATAAACATTTATTCATGACAGTCTTACATCTCAGGAAAATCAGCATTCAGACAGCATCTCAGGAGGAAATCGAAGCAGAGTTTTTTTCTTAAAGAAAATCATTACTTTAAATACCTTTTTCACTAACTTTATTTATCTACAAAAGTAACTATCAGCATAAACTCGAGTTCTGATTGGACAATTTGGGGGTGGATGAGCATCACCTCATCATTCTAACATTCAATTTCCGTTGCGCCAGCTGAAATTTAAAGAGTCCTTTGTTTAAGAAAATGTCCGGCCTAGTCAAGTTCTCAATTTGTTATATCAGAGTATTTTCCCACATTATACAATAGTGACATCCACAATTGTTGGCAGTCATCTGTATTCTGGGGCATGATGTCCTTGAACCTCTTTGCTCAGGCACAGTAAGATCTCCTTCATTTCTATTCAAAGTGCCCATGCGTACTCCGTCTTTCATTCGTGGTTTGGCACAGCAGCCATTTTATAGCTAGGCCTCACAGGCCAGAACGGGAACTATCATAGAAACAAACAATGTTAACTATTGTATTTTAGCCCTTCTGTTTACCTCCCCCCATACTAAGGTTTCCCTGTTAGTTATTACCTAGCAAAATAAGCTACACATATGCGTAATATGCTCACCTGTCATCAGGCTTCTGCAACAAAATACATAAACAGAAAGCACATTTATGCCGCTTTTCATTAATTTAAACGTTGCATTAGTAAACAATATGACGACATTACTAAATTACTCAGTTACAGTTTCTCATGCAAGCAGATTAGCATTCCCACGTGTATTTGTGTGTGCATTCTATACTTTATTTAGAAACTTTATTTCGGCTAAAAGCCATAAAAGTACATAAAAACTCACATTTCAATAAAATTTCTATTATCACAATATCATTTCTGTACATTTTAGTGGCAAATCAATACATGTGGAAAGAAGGAAATTGCTAAAGAAGAAACCCCTATTGCATCACCACACAATTACAATGCCATAATAAAAATAGCCCTACAAGTATAAATAGATAAAAAGCCAGGATTAAAAGTGCCAAAACAGCACGAATATTATCACAATATAAAATAAACGGATTGGAGAGTTTATATACATAGGCCATGTTTCTTCCTAATCAAATAAACGTTAAATAAATACCTGCTCAAAGTAAATACCACCAGCCTCGAGGTGTTTGAGGCAAATATACGTTCCGCTACGATAAGTTGTCTTATCCCCAAGTTTTTACATAGTGGTTTAATCCATTTGGACCTGGCAGACTTATATGCAGTACAAAAGAAAAACACATGGCTAGTAGTTTCAATTGCCTCCTGGTTACACAAAGTACAAAGATTACAGTCCGGTTTGTTCCTCCATCTGCTAGTTATTGAATTAATTTGTAATATTCTGTATCTAAATTTCAAAAAAAGTTTGTCAGTGGAGGCTGTATTTCATCCATAAATTGTTCGAAGCAGGGAGTGTCCTTAGTTAACATAAATTTTTGTGTAAGAATACCGGTGTTTGGGTCAAGCGATCTTTCATTATTCACAAAAGCCCAGTATACATTTTTAAGCTGCTGTTTACAATTTGGAGTCATAGCTGGGGGATTATTCCAGAAGTGGGCTAGCCCCAATTTAGTGCACCAAGAACAAATGTGGTTTAACCATTTAATTTCATTAAAGGAATTCATACTCATAATTTCCACTAACCCATTTTTAGGTCTCGCCTAGACGAAAGCAAAAGCGAAGCTTTTGCTGTCTAGGGAGACAACTTATGTCGCCACTTTCTGGGGAATGTGGACACCAGACTGTTACGAATTTCTTCTGCTGTAGACAGACTGTCACGAGCTTCTCCTGCTGGAGATTTGACCTCGTGAGCGCGCCTTGACTGCATCTAATGTGTGTGGTTTTTTTTTTTAACGTGGGCCGGGCGCTTGCTTTAGTCAGTTTCACTTTGAAAGTGCAGGCGTCAATGGGTCTGGTAGTTGTTCATGTGGAGTGCCTTTTGACCTCGTGAGCGCGCCTTGACTGCATCTAATGTGTGTGGCTTTTTTTTAACGTGGGCCGGGCGTTTGCTTCAGTCAGTTTCGCTTTAAGGGGCTGGCGTCAATGCGTCTGGGATTTGGGGATTGATGTACGGCGTGAAGTGGCGGGCGCGCATTACATGTTCATTTATTTGTGGGGGAGGTATTTGAAAGGGGCTGGCGTCGATGCATCTGTGACTTACTAAGGAAGCTTGACTTAAATGGCTTGTTAAAGTGCTGCTAAATAGCCCGATCTGGGGACTTGAAGCAAGTAGGCTCGCGCAGGCTTGCAGGGGGGGCTTCAAAGCCACTTTCTTTCGAGAGACAAAACCTACGTTTATACAGTGAGAAAAAAAACAGCGTGGTTTAGGGAAGTGGCGGGCGCGCATTACATGTTCATTTATTTGTGGGGGAGGTATTTGAAAGGGGCTGGCGTCGATGCGTCTGACTTACTAAGGAAGCTTGACTTAAATGGCTTGTTAAAGTGCTGCTAAATAGCCCGATCTGGGGACTTGAAGCAAGTAGGCTCGCGCAGGCTTGCAGGGGGGGCTTCAAAGCCACTTTCTTTCGAGAGACAAAACCTACGTTTATACAGTGAGAAAAAAAACGGCGTGGTTTAGGGATTTAAAGCCCCTGCTTCCAATGACCATCATAAATCTGCCAGTTCACCTAACACGCTCGGAGAATCTGCAAAGCGCTTCCCAGCCGCCCTCCTGCTTCCCCCACCTCACCAAAACGCCCACCCCTTACACTCGAGCATATTGGCGACACACAGGACATTTGGTGTGTATTAGTCTTGTTTTTAACATGGGCCGGGCGTTTACTTCAGTCAGGGGAGCACCTACACACATACAGAACCCCCCACCCCCCCCGCCGACGCCGCATACATAGATGGGCCCCACGCCCCCCCCGCAGCCGACGCATACATAGAAGGCCCCCCGCCGCCGCCTACATAGAAGCGGGCCCCCTCCCCCTGGCCGCCGCCGCATACATAGAAGCGCCGCCCGCCGCCGCCGTATACATAAAAGTGCCCCCCCAGCCGCTGCATACATACAAGTGCCCCCCCCCAGCCGCCGCATACATGCAAGCGCCCCCCCACTTACCGTCATTTTAAAGTCTTGCAGCCTCCGCTGGGCTCTCCCTCGGGCATGAGCCCCACGTCACCAGCACTGCTTCTCCTTGGGCGCATGCGCAGGCTTCCGAAGACGGAAGTCCCGCCCCAAGGAAGGTTTCGCTTTCGCTGTCGGAGCTTACATGCTGCTGCATTCGCGCATTTGTGGACAATTCCCTCTGATATGTTGGCAACCGTCTACACCTTAAATATAGCTCTCGTCTCATTGCCAGTCCTTCTCTCTCAGCCGTGATCTATATCATTGGCACATTGTCGGGATTACATTCACAGACTGCTTGTCACTTCTGAAGGTAAGAGCTCTGTGCACTTCAATTCTAACTTGATATCACTCTGCCTTTCCGTCATGATAGCACGTCACATCAACACATAAATGTATTTGTGTCTTTGGTTTCAGGCTTATCAAGGCCTCCTGTGTACTTTTTTACCCTCTTTCAACACCAGGTTGGGTGTGTCACGCTGTTTCTTACCCGGTATGTTCCACTTTGACCGGCTAGATACTGCCCTTATTTGAGTACTGCGTTGGCGCAGCTGTCGGAGATCGTTTTCTTTGTCTAATTACAGCATGCACTGTTACTGATTTTGACAATCTTGTACCTCCTTTGGACTCATTTGCACAAAATACCAATTTTATCTGGAGTACGCAACCATTGCTGTGTGCGCTCTGCAGAGAGGCCGAGGATTGGATGGCCTTGTGTTATGAATCCTGGTTGCCATGGAGACTGGCTGATGTGGGCCTGACCGTGCGGGGAGCAGCTGCTGGTCTGTGACACATAGACACACACGGACTGTACAGAGCGCACGGGACACGCTACATGTGTGCATTGTGAACAATAAACAGAAGCAACCAGCAGCTGACTAAGGTTTCGCACATCCACTTCGTCTGTTTCAAAATTATTAGGCGGTGCGGCTACTCTCACCATCCGCTGCCAAGGATGTATATCAGACCAATGGTTATGTAAGAGCAGAGAGGCGCACACAGTGAAGTCAATAGTATACGGGAGTCCAAAAAGAATTGTAGATCTTCGGTTCTTATTTGTAAAAGTTTTCTTTATTTTCATGTACAGCGGCACAGCCAACGCGTTTCATTCCCATTCGTGCCTTGGGAATTTCATCGGGGCATGTTTTAGACAGTCTAGTCTGTGCGGTTACTCTCGATATCGTGCTTCTTCAAGAACAATTTGAAGGACAGTCACAGTGGGTCACAATGTGTACCTGCAGAATGCTTTATGTTGAAGTCCAAGTGGAATGAAGGTCCAAGTTCCCACGAAATATCAGGTCGCTGTCACTATGATAGGTCAATAAAAGTAAAAAATCCGGACCCCTCGGGGGAACTCCAGAGGGGAAAGGGAGTCTAAGCACCCAACGAAGTCTCCGGCTTCAAAAAGGGGTCCGCAGAAGCGTAGTAACGCCACGGTGCCTTCGGTATGGCCCCCGTTCTCCGCTGCTCCTCCTCCTGGAATTTTGGACGGTATGTGCATTGTGTCTGTCGGTAGGGGTGGCTGCTGCTTTGCGCTTCTGAGGCATCCTGGGAGGCCGCGGCAAGCGGTACAGTAGAGTATGGGAGGGTGACAGCACCGCACCCCAGGGGCTGATTACAGACTGCGGCTGGAGCTGTAGACGTTTCGGATGTCCGGGTTCCGGCCAAGTGGTGAGGTTTGAGGCAGATAGGGAAGTGCGTGCGGGTGGGTGCTGCCTGAACAAATGTTGTGAGGTTGGTGGGTGGGTGGGGTGCTGGGCGTAGGGCGCAAAGGATCGATGGGCTCTGTGTCTGGGCATTCAGCATGGTCTGCGGATGATGTCCGCGTGGTTGAGGTCTGAACACTGTGTATGAGTGCTCTTGGTGGGGTGGAACTTGAGGTGTTGTGACTAAGGTTCTGGGGGTACATGAATGCTGATTGGTAGTGGGGCGTGCAGCACATGTACTTTGTGGTAGACGGTGTTTAGACCACAGGGCTTGCTCGCAGTGCAGTGTGTATGAGGAGAAGCAATGCAGGCGCTGACAGCAGTGTGTTGGGTGGCCAGGCAGTGCCGTGGTCCGCATGGTGTGCATTGGCAGCTGATACTTCTGATGATACTTTCGGTGTAAGCCGGGGTGAGAATAGCTTTACTCGGACAGAGCTTGGTGTGCAGGACGGAGGTGAGAGGCAGAGCGTGTAGTGTGAAGCTGGACTTGTGTGGTGTTGCTGCAAGCATTGCTGGCTGTGCGGGTTTTAACCCTGATTGTTTTAACACCTTCCCGTAATCCAAAACCTTTCTATGATAGATTCACAGAGCTCAAAAGGTTGCTGCCAGAGCAATCACTGGCCTTAGATAAGGCGATTGTTCCCACAAGCCTTTAAATCTGTACTCTAGTTACAAGAGGCAGATTATATCCATTTTAAAGTAGTCTACCTCACCTACAAATAATTTGAACACCTTGCCCCATCTTACCTTGCTTAAAGGTTTCAGCCATATGCGCCAACACATGGAATCTGATGCAAAAACGAAACACTACCACTGGTACCCAAATCCCGCTTTAATTCATGCAGCAAACACATCTCCTTCATTCAGGGCCCTCTAGTTTGGAATGCACTCCGATCTGAGGCTTGGCTCTCACTCTCATGCTCTTCGGTCAGGAATGAGCAAAAGGCTAGTCTGTGTGACTAGGTAGGTATGTAAGACCAGCAGCAAGAGACTCATCAAGATAGTGGGCACTTTATTACTGATGTCAGTCCGTAAAATAATTTCCTAACAAAGGCTTATCCAGGTAAGCAAGCATTCATGCCTGTAATGCAATCAAATGGCAATATTGGTAAATTACGAGCAAAATATTTAAGAGCTATACAAATGTCTCGCATTTGCAAGAGATTAAGCTGTTGGCATTGTAAATGACAATGCCATTTATTTATCTGTTTTCAAAACCAACACATAAATAAAAATGTTGTCATTTACAATGCCAATAGCTCTAACTTTTGCAAAGGCGAGACCTTTGCATTGTAAATGCTTGTTATAACTGGACAGCTCAGGCGTGGTCCACAGTCTAACCCAGTACATGAGCGGTCTTAAAGTTGCATATGCATCTGTACGCTTGAGGTCAATATCTAAAAATATTGGGAGAAGTGGAGTTCTGTTAGGAATTCTAAGTAAACGACGTACAAAGTTATTTTCTTCTCTCTCAAAATTCTTACTGGAATAAGGTCCCCAGATTTCTGCACCGTAAAGCGCCGCAGATTGTGCTTTTGACTTAAATACATCTAGGGCTGGTGATATTGCCTTTGAGAGACTCCCCCCTTGGATTTTCAGGATAGGAAGTGAGTTTTGTTTAAGAGACAGTCTGCTCTTTTCCAACTGGCCCTTCCAAGTCATTTTACTGTCTATCGTTATGCCTAGATAACTGAAACTATCCACATACTCCAATTTTTCATTGTGTAGTGTTAGGTTCTTTTTGAAGGACTTTTGTGGGTTCAGGGCCATGTATTTGGTTTTAGAAGAATTAATTTCTAGCCCCTTTTCATCACAATATTTGTTAAATTGGTTAATCAAATTTTGCAAGCCCTTTGGGGTTTGAGAGATAAGTATTGTGTCGTCAGCAAACAATAAAGCAGTGACCACCTCCTTTCCTAGTTTAGGGGAATCATGGTTACAGTTCGATAGATATGAGGGGATATCATTTACATAGAGGGAAAAGAGTGTGGGGGCCAGCACGCATCCTTGCCGTACCCCCCTACAAACTGGTATGGCCTTTGTTACCTCCCCATTACTTCCCCAACGGACTTGAGCATAATTATCTACATGTAACCTGATAAGTTCTCTTAAGAGTTCCGAAGGGACTCCCATTGCCCCCAGAGTGTACCACATTAGATCACGAGGGACCAGATCAAAAGCTGCCCGTAGATCCATAAATGCTACATACAGTGTGCCCTTCCTTATATTTAGGTATTTCCAACATATACACATGAATCTAAACACTTGGTCTACTGTGCCTGTCTTAATTCTGAACCCAGCTTGGTACTCGGACAGAATTTTACCCTCCTCCATCCATTCTATTAGTCGGTTTAAAATGTGTCTGGCAATTTTTTTTGTAAAATATCATTTAAACTGATTGGCCTGTAATTGGCGGGATTATAACGGTTCCCTTTTTTATAAATAGTAACAATTTCAGCCCCCTTCCAGGTATCAGGGATTGGTGTTCCTGCCACTATAGAATTGCAAAGAAAATTTATGTACGGGCACCATACCTCCGTGTCGTGTTTAAAAAGATCCCCTGGGATTTTATCTGGCCCTGGAGCTTTTCCAGCCTTAACTGCCTGGATTGCCACCAATGTCTCTTCCTGGCTGAACCGAAGCGTCCCTAGCTCTAATGCTACATCTAGCTCCTCTAGGCCTTTAGGTATAATCATTTCTTTAGATAGGTAAAGGTTTGCAAAATGGTCGTACCAGGTGTTCTCATCTAGGTAGTGATCATTTAGGGATTTCTCAGATTTTTTACGCTTGGAGAACAAGCTCCAGAAAGTGCAATGATCCCTCTCCCTGGATGCTTTGAGGAGATCCTCCCAAATAGAATCATCCCATTCTTGTTTGGCCGAGGTCATAAGAGTTTTATACTTCTCTCTAGCATTTCTTATACCTTGTGGATCTTTAAACCTAACAGCATGGACTAAGTTTGTTTTTGCTAGCCGGCATTCACTGTTATACCAGGGGTTCCCTGACTCGCTGTGTTTGTTTTTGTTTGCTTTCTCTTTCCTATAGAACTTACACAGGAGGGGTAACAAAGAATCTACCAGCCGATAGTGCATGTCAAGAACTTCCTGGGACCCTGGGCTGGAGTGACTATAATGGCTAATAGTATTGGAAAAAGCATTATAAATGCTTTCCATCAATTCATCTTTAGCCAAAATGTAAGGCCACTTGATTGCCCGCCTATTATTTGAGATTTGGATTTCTCCCTCATCCATTGCTAGATCAGTTGATCCAGTTGGTTCTAAAAAACTTCCAGGGTCTAGCGATAAGCATAATGGGTAATGGTCGCTCTCGGTTCTACATTCTATATTAAAGTCCAAGAGCAAGTGCCATAAATGAATAGAAACCATTATGAAATCTATCAAGGATTTTGAGTCACCCCTATTAAAAGTATGAGACGGAGGTTGATCTGACTTGAAGCGACCATTACATGCCCTCAGATCATGTGTCATGGACAGCTGTAAAATTTGAATAGCTGCCACTGAGCTCTTCACTGGACCAAAACTATCTAATACTGGAATATCGTTTGCTGTATCCTGGTCTTCAAAGAGGTTTTCCAGGCCCATAATGGGTTCAAAGCGGCAGTTGAAATCTCCACCTATGCGGATCCCAGAATCTGTCTCCAATGTTTCGAGGTAAAGGCCCAGTTGTTCCAGGGCCTGGGATTCCTGGTTTAGGGGTTTGGGTCTACTGTACACGTTGATGATAAAGAGCTCCCCCAGTCTCTGATGTCATTTTAATACCTAAAAGGTCTTGTGAAGGAAGAGCAAGAGGAGATACCTCTACTTTCAAGGTTGTACGTACCCAAATAATTAATCCCCCAGAGGGTCTACCTCTTTTAGAGGGGAGTGCTCCACAGTGGAAGGTTTTATAGCCTAACCTGTGGATGGTATCTAAAGCCCAAGTCTCTTGTAACAGGATGATGTCGTACTCCTCCATATAACTGCATCAGACATCGTCCTGTAAGTTCTTACACACCCCTGCAATATTCCATGAGATGAGTTTTATGGCTCTTAAGACTGGTGGCGGTGGCTCTTTCCCCGATCCAATAGCGGGCAACTCGTTAATCAGTAAATTCTCTTTTTCAACATTACTAATGGGCAGCGATATACAAGTTCCAGCTTTGGGGGTGGTAGTTATAGTGAGTTCAGGGCTGTTAGATTGTATGTTAACTTTATGTATCTTTTTGTTATCCATTAAAGGGTAGGAAAGAGGAACCTCAGGCAATTGGTCTCGGACAGAACATACAGGGGTCTGGTACTAAGAACTAATATTAGCCCAAGAAAAAAGAGGAACGCCATGTCAATAGCCCCACCATTGGCCATTGGCATTCAAGTCCCAGTTGGAGCTCGGTGGGGCAAGTGGCGGGAAATCAAAGAAAGTAGGAAAAGAGGAGATGAACCCCTTAGATCTTGCAGCTTGGTAAGGCAAATCTCTGTACCCTGTAATTTTTTCCTTTGGATAAAAGTAGCTTAGATCTCGGGTACCAATTACTGACTTTGTCCCCTGTGGTTCCTGTCTATATACTAGCTCAGCTACTGAAGGGTGTTTAAAATTGACCAAAATACAATCACCATTTATATCCTTGGGTCTAGTTCCCACCCAGCTCACCCTCCTGACATGAATCACTTGACAGTCAATGGAGGGATGAAGGGGTCTGTTTTCTCTTAGCCAATATAAGGTTTTGTTTTTGAGCTCATTATATGATTCGCTACGATCATCTTTTAGTGGCGGGACCCCGGTTAGAACAACTAAATATGGTCGACACCCGGGTGGGAGATCTGCAGTTGGTGTTGATTTAGGCTTATAATCTCTTACAGCAGCGTTTATAGGGGCAGGTATCACGTTTACAGGTTCGCTAAGTGTTTGTGCGTTATTCCTGGACTTATCTTTAGTGGGTGTTGATACCTCTGATAATGCAGGATCCCTTCCACCCCCCGCCTATCTATTTGGTATAATACTTGTACTCGCAGTGGGGACCAACTCCCTGGCTTTTTTGGGGCATTCAGATTGTCCATTCGGCCTGCTTTTTGCGGCAGATATGCCAGATGTATCTTCTGTTCCTCCCTTTCTAGAACATAATATTATGTCTTTATTACTTGGTAGTCCAGTTCCCAGTTCTGCTGATGATCCATCCTCTCTAAGTTTTGAGTGTAATTTCACCAGCTTTTTTATTGAACAAAAATTATCTAAGGAAACCTGCTCAAATTTATCTAACCTTAGAACTAGCCCATCTAGTCTTTCAACCACTGGGGACAAGATGGCGGATACCATCTGCTTTATTTGTGCAATGAGAGGAGATTCCGGTATCAGGCCCAAGGTCATGGAAGACGTGTGGGGATGCCTTGTCACATTCTCAGGTTCTATTTCAATATCACTGTGTAATGGCCTACCTCCCAACTGAGCCGTTACTCCACTTTGTACAGTCCCCCTTCCATTACTAGGCCTACCCACTTTGGTGAATTTTCCTCATGAATGGTTATATGGGGTAACTCAGGGACAGAAACTCTGTGCAGTGCATTTATCTCAATGGGGACTGGGATAGAGCTAGTACCTCCATTTGCCGCCTTCACCCTGTCGGAAAGGTTATCAAGGCTTGACCTTAGCTCGTTAATCCTTGCTTGTTGAGTATTAGTGGAATCGTTCTCAAGCAGGATAGGGGGTTCAATGGTTTTTGGCGAAGGGGCTAAAGCAAGAGGACCCAGTGAGGAGCGTTTCTGGCCAAAGGATTTGTGAGGCAGCCTCCGTTCTATAAGGGCTATCTCCTTTTCGACCACCGAACAAGCTCTGATTATAAACTGGTCCATTGTCCCTAACACGGGGTCCACCCCCCCCCCCCCCTCTGAGCGATTTACCCGAACGTGTGGACATTATTGACAAAGTGGCTGATAAACAATAGTGTCAATATATGAATCGTCAGCAATTAAGGTATATTTTGAGCAATAGTCACCAAAACGTAGGTCTCAGAGATGGGGCCCGGCCCGGCCTCTTCTGGCCCCTGATGGCCACAGATGGTCCCGCCCTTTTCCCGGGCTTCTCCCGGCCTGCTCCCGCCTGCTCCCGCAAGGCGGGTATGGTAATCCGTTATGAGCAATGCCGCGGTGGTCAGGGGCGGGGCTCAGGCCAGAACGCGGACCAGGTGTGCAGTGTCCCGCTGGGGCTCCTGGGAGTTGGAGTCCCGGCGGCGTTCTGGTCGGCACACACACAGCCCTTCCCTCAGGCTGGGCCCCAAGGATGCTCTCCACAGGCCCTCACGACGCAGCGGCACCCGCGGAGCGGGTGCGGCAAGGTGCAGCTTTCTCCTGAAGGTACAGCAAGGTACAGCTTTCTCCTTAAGTAATCGCCGCCAAGGAGTCACGGGCAAGGGCACTTTCAGCAGACCTCCTCTTTCCACAATCCGGTATGTGTCCCAATATTTCCCTGGACTTACCACCGTTTTCTACAGTGCGGTGGTCAGGGGCGGGGCTCAGGCCAGAACGCAGACCAGGTGTGCAGTGTCCCGCTGGGGCTCCTGGGAGTTGGAGTCCCGGCGGCGTTCTGGTCGGCACACACACAGCCCTTCCCTCAGGCTGGGCCCCAAGGATGCTCTCCACAGGCCCTCACGACGCAGCGGCACACGCGGAGCGGGTGCGGCAAGGTGCAGCTTTCTCCTGAAGGTACAGCAAGGTACAGCTTTCTCCTTAAGTAATCGCCGCCAAGGAGTCACGGGCAAGGGCACTTTCAGCAGACCTCCTCTTTCCACAATCTGGTATGTGCATTCTATACTATGTTGGTTAATGTTTTCCACATCATGCAATTAATAAAGGTTACAGTTATGAGGAACATACTTCGCGAGGGGTATACAAAAGTTTGTTTCTCCACCTCGCTCTATCACAGGTCTCATTGTCTTCAGGCATGTACTGCAGTTAGTGATAGTAACAGAGTTAATGGTGGTTTGTCTGTTGGTGATTCTGTCCCTTTTCATCCTCTGCCTGTACATGAAAACACCACCAGGGCTTTGCAGGATGACAGCATGCATGCTGCATGGGATGCTTCAGAGTCCTTGTTCAGGCCATTTTTGGTTGTATGACTCTCACACTCCAGACGTCACCTACTGCAGAGCTTTCAATTGGTCAGCACAGTACATTTGCCTGTGCATCTGCTATCCCTCTATCTATACTGTGCTTTTAAAAGAACGTTATTTTCAATTTTACAAATACAAATGATGCTTCATGAAGCCTAATCACATCGATGTACACATTACTCCATTTAATTCCTTCAACCCATCAGGATGTGGCCTACTATGGAGTATGTACAGGTTTTAAACACATATATACAGAGCACACCATTGTATTAAGTATATTGTAGCAATGATCAAGTAACAAGACAGCAGAGGTCTACATCCAAATATGCAATGAGTGTCTTTGGCCATTGTCCGCAGGTGACTGCTATGGTTCCTCCTTTACCGAAGTCGAGTAGGCTTGTAATGGAACCCGAATGTCTCTTGGACGTGAGGAGCTGGGCAGCGTGGAAGCATGCACCTGGCAAGTCGATACAGCAGTGATGCAATTGTCTCTACAAGGCAATTGACCACGCCCCAGGACCATAGCAACACTGCGTTTGTCTAGAAGTATTGCCGATTATTTCTGGGTACCTCCGTGACATACCCCAATAAGGCCATCAATGGTTTCACCGTCAGGGCAGAATCAATCATTTCTTTCAATGCATCAGCAACTCCTGCCAATGTGAAATTACCTGAGCGCAAAACCATGCCAAGGGTAGTATAGCAGCACCTGGTCAGCCCGGGGCATAGCTTCAGGGGGGGTTGGGGTTTTACACCCCCTTAGAAAGGAATTCTCTCGAAATAGTTGGATAACGGGGTATGGGGAGGTGGTTGTCAGATTTCACCTGGGATTTTTACTTACACACACAGCAAAAACTTACACACACTCTCTCTCACACACATTCTTGAAACTCTTAAAACTGTTGGTTACTTTAGAAGATATTGTGTTTTAAATAACCCGAACAATTCACACTGCTATCTCTTCCCACTGCCCCTGAGGCCCCCTAATGCTCTGCTTCACAAATAATGTATTTTACCATGATATGTCAGATAGTTGGTAAATTTGAAGCTCACACCCACCCAATCTTAATGACAAAGCCACGCCCTTGTGTTAGGCACAGCACTAGCATTCTGCAGATGATGCCGAAGAGCACCATAGTAACCGGTGTGTAGTACACCCAATGCTAATATCTTAAATATATCCGCCTAAAAGTAGTATTTGTTGACACCTCTTTCATCTGGTGACAACAGTACAACCACTGGGCATCTGATATTTAAGTATTTAATTCCCTTTCCCATTTACTCCTAATATATAGATCCTCCCCTCTATACCATCCTTAGGTAGACTGCAGTGTGTTTGCCTAGAGAGGTAGCTGTATACTCCCAGTTTGTGGAAGGAGGCACAGCGTTGGTGCCCATCTGTTGGTAATCACTCGACGAACTGCAGGGATTTTCACTATTTCTTGTAACTCTGTAACAGGTCCTACCTGACTGAGCAGTCTGTACCTATGCAAATGGAATTGTATACTCTACGCTAATACTGTATTCGGATGCCTATCAGCTGTTCCATCACATTGCTGTTTCAGCATTTGCCTAAGCATCCCCAGCCTGAAAAGTGTGGCATTGACCCTGGTAGAGGTCAACAGGCGTCCAGGTTTGATAGACATCTGCTCATGCCCATGGTTGGGAGCTTGAGCCAGGCCTGCAACAGCTCCCTGGCTTAAGTGTTGTTATTTGGGTGCTGCACGTCAGTGTGCAAGCCTATACATTCTTTGAGCTCCCCTCAGTTTCTTTCAAACTTTAATAATGTATGAACATGTGTCTTTTATCGTCCTTTTCCTTTTCCGCTGAGTTGTGGTAAGATGTCTACAATGTTATCAAGAGGTATCCAGTGTAATTCATGATTGGAGTGTAATATAAAGGCACGGTGAGTAATCATATACAATAAACTATTTGACTTGACTTGACTAAAGGCACGGTGAGGTGATTTTCTGTTTAAGCCTATCAGTTAGTGGGATACAGTTGTATATATTTGTCTTTGCATTCTTTCTGAAACTCCCTGGCCCTCAGTGTATCTACAATCAGACCACGAACCCAGGAAGTGTTTTGAGTATCTGCTGAAACATAAGTTAGTATGCAACAACAGCCGTTGTTGATTAAGTTGATCTACATGAAGCTGTGCTAATACATCCTCTTTACTTGAGCTTCTTGAAGACTATATGTGTGCAGTGATTGATTGCATAGTGTGATTAGGAATCTACTGATGGAATAGAAGCTCCTTTGTGCTCATCGTATCGGTTGGGAATCCCATTGGATGGTGACATGGTATGCCACGTGTGGTTTAAGTGTATCCGTTACTTGCTGTGGGGCCTTGAAGAAAGAAGGTTCTGAGATATCAATTGTGACTCTGTTAGCTTACTTTATGGACCACTGGTATACTGTTGTAGTGCATGTTGCAACTTTGCCACTGTGGTCGCTGTATGTAGAATATTTTTGTTGGGAGAACTTGTAGTGCGATGAGGTGTCCATTGATGATGTAATTGCAGAGTATATATCGCTACCAACATTCCCATTCAGAGTAGTACGTGAACCCCTCCCATCATTCCCCTGCAGTGCCCTGTGCATCCTGTATCCTAGTTCACCACCTATCAGGGCTCTCCAGGAAGTGCCAGAAGAAACAGTCAACCCCTCAGATTGTGTGCGAGACTGGAATATCAACACAGACCCAGGGCAAGTGCATTCGAGAAGAGTAAGATCCCAGGTACACTTTTGTGATTCAGGACGTCAGATACTCAGGGTTTGACAGTACCCCAGAAGTCCACCTCTTGTTTGATCCCCCTCTAGACTCTTCATGACAAGTGCACTCTAAAGCTACAAGCAGACCTTGAACCAACCTTGACCAGAGATGCATAATGAAATGAGTGAGTGACGCAGTCTGTCAGCCCTCTGCCTGGCACTTATATTTGGCAGTAGGGAACCAGCTTCGCATGGGCATGGCCCTGGCAGATAGACTTTGACTGCACAGGATATGATCCAGAGGTCAATGTGAGCAAGAATTCATGGGAAATGAGTTCCACATCTTCTGTTTTTCATGGTCTAACTATATTTCACATTAATTTTCACCATTTGCGACCTTTCCTTTTTTGTATTTAAAGCACAATTCTTTGTTTTATCAATTGGGCAGTTGGGTTTGCTATTTTTTTTGGTATGTTTTATACAGGTGTACTGATAAGCGATTAGATGTCTGAGCTGAACTTTCTCTGACCAAGCCATACTCCCTCCCGGCACCAGCCCTTGCCGCACCCGACACCTCGCTTCACAGGTGTCCCTAATTGTTTCTGTAAGAATAGGTTTCCGGCTCTTGTTCACTGTCGAGTTATCTACCTCTTTAGAAAGCAATAATGCTGTGTTGCATTTATTGCACTTATTAAGAGAATCTCCTCCATTATATAATGCATGCTTGTTTATTAGAACATTTTACAGAAGCCTTAATGTACATACCTATGACGCGTTACTCATGCATTCCTTTATGATGTGACATTTCTTCATTGCTGTCTTGCACCGGAAGAGCTATTAGTCACTGTTCTTTCTTTAATCCTATCAGACCACGCGCTTCCTGCTAATGTGCAGGTGCCTGGTCGTGCTACGTGGATTTAATCCGAATGTCAACTCTCCCTTCAGATAACAGACCTAATGTGAAAAAAACAGAGATTTTTTGTGGATAGAGAGACATTTTCCTAAATATAGTTCCATAAATATTTGAGCCTAATTGTTGCTTTCAAATATTCTAATTGTGCAGAAATATTAAGATCTGAGGCACTTTAGGCTGCCATGAAAATTGGTAAAAGTGCCTGTAAGGAATGCTACCTCGTATTGAGTTGCAGGACAAAGATGGCAGTGGCTTTAGTCAGAATACCGACTGAGTGCTGAATCTGCTAGTAACCAATCGGAAAACTGTTGGAGAAACAGGAAGAGAAACACATTTTAGTACAAATATTAATATTAAATTCATCTGGTGTGAGAGCAGAATGGCACAGGAATCCTTCAAAATTATTTTGGTAACCTTGGTGATTGCCATGGCTGCATTGGTGCTGGATGGATGTTAGACCTCTATCTAATGGGGGAAGATGCACAACTAAAGCGAACTAATGATACCAGTATCACAGCTGCTACCAAGAGGCCCCATAAAAGTAGATTTTCCCATCATGTGCCCCAAGCCCAGAACATTTTTAATTGTAATTTATATTACTTGATGTTGTCGGAATATACTAAAATTATAAACATTAAGGATTGCTTTGTATGATCCTATCTTCCAGCCTCTGCACCTGAAGATGCAGTCTACTTCCATCTACCCCTTTCTTTTGACTTTTCTTGTAGTGCCTTTTTGAATTTGTTCTGTAATCAGAGATCCATTAAACTGTTTTACACAAATTATAAATGTCTGTTAGAAAAAGTACAATTTACTAGAGATTCTAATATGTATCTTTGGGCAACGAGGCATGCAGACCATTTTTTAAAAGTATTTAAGCGAACAGACAAGTGTGAATATATAATGACATTTTTTACCGTACCAATGAAAGCCAACAATACTAACTCCGATGCGCAGGAACTATTTTGCTAAATTAGTCAAGATGAGAGAACCTTTGTACAGGAGCTACATGACAGGAGTAGGAAGGAGAACAAAACAGTAAGTAAGGAAAGCAGGGTAAGGGAAAGTGAAGGAAGAGAAAGAAGGAAGGAAGGATGCACATACCAAGTTGAGTCTAGACATGAAAAAGAGAGGGATGCTATGTATGGTCCGTAGAGAAGAGAGGAATGAGACGGGAAAACAGCCAATACACGCCTGGAGCGCAAAACTATTTCAATTACGAAATCGTAACTTTCCTTAGTCAACATTTCTGTAGGAAACACTATTTTATTAGATATAAAGAGTTAGAAGATTGGCACACTATTTTATTAGCTATAAAGAGTTAGAAGATTGGCAGTACAAATATTATCTTAACAGCTGACTCTGACACCAGGATTATTCCTTATGAAGGGGGTCTTGTACACTTTCAATACTTGTTGACCTAACTTATTCTGCACGCTGTGGTGATAGTTATCAAGCATCGGCTTGAAGAGGTGTTCCTGAGTACCCAAAAGAAACTTTTTTCGCATTTTATAAATGCATGCATCGGTATCTGACTAGTACTATAGCTATGTAGATTTAGTTTTTCAAAAATGCATCAGTAGTCATGAGGAAGTCTTGGATGAAGACAAAAGACGTGTTGGCTGTGCTCGGATTTAACTACATATTGTTAAGGCTATGCTTAGACTGAATGACATACTGTTAACACATCTAGCTTCTACATGTAGAATGCATTGGATATTAAGATTGTATTTGTACTGCAAATCTTGTACATTTTTATGTTTAATAAAATAATGTTTCCAACAAAAATGTGGACTACGGAAAGTTACGATTTCGTAATTCAATTTGTTTTGTGCTCCAAACATGTATTGGATGTTATATATGGCATTATCTTTGGGAAATTTACATGACTGCACTTCTTTGCAGCAGGAGTGCCATCTGTTGTAGCAATGAAAAGTCCATGTACTGACCATAACCTGGGGGAGGGGGGAGTTGTATTGTCCCACTGCTGCTATTTTGTAATAGAGACGGTAGAAGATGTAGGATTGACCGAGTGTGACTATAGTTACTTATCCAGAGGTAGACTATTTCCTGAATTAGAACTGAGCATTAACGGTATATATTACATATGTGGTAAGTCAGCTTACTTTTAACTGCAGCACAATTGGTTAGGAAGCTGCTATACTGCTTTAGTTTTCCCGCAGATTTACCACACTAGTGACTTAGATATAGGAACAGACACATATGTGTGGCGAAGCAAACGTAGTTTTGGACAGATAACAAATGATATTTTTGGTGTCTTAATACCCTTAGAGGAGTAGCGCTAAATGACTTTAAAGATTAGAAAATGATAAAGCTAGTAGATAGATTGGCAACTAATACTGCTGGCGTGCTGACAATAATTAATAAAGAACTGCTTGCAATGAGTGCCTTGTGCTTGACATGTTTTTGCAAAGGAAGGTGGAGTTTGCAAAGAAAATCCATTTGAGGGAATTGGTGCGTACACTCAAATAGATAACCAGCTTGAAAGGTATATAACTAATTCTAAATTTCATTGATCAATTTGCCTTAAACGTGCAGCAGCTTCCATTTGTGATAGTTTCCATACTTTATTATAGGCAGCATAAATTAATCTGTTAGAACTTGTAGACCTAGGACCGAACAAGAAATCTTGCAAATCCATGTCATCCAAAAGAAGGGAAAGATCTTCTTTTCCTGCAGACAAAGTGGGATGGTGCAACCATTGCTGGCATAACTTTCCCATGGAATATGTAGTAATAATCCCTGGCTGTTGAGAGTGAGTGTAATGAGGGTCATATCTGTAATGTCTGCTAGCTTTAAAACCCTGTATAGAGTTAAAAGAAAATGTGCACGACAACCATTTGTGTCCACTGGTCACAATAAACACCTGTCAGGACCTTAAAGTGTTGAATTGCATATACCACTTTGCACTATTGAGTTGTTCTTCGATGTAATTTACCAAATGTTGCCAATTATCAAAATGGGCAATTGAAGGAATGGTGGGCAAAGGTATTTCTTTAATTTTGTCTAGACCCAAGCAATTTGGTGTCTGCACTGTCTTACTTAGGAAAATCATCTGTTTTGGAATCAAGCAGGCTCAAAATAAAGTGGATGTGACCTACACTTGCCAATATTTTGTACCCCAAACTGATTTCAAATCAATAGTTTCTTTCCAATAGTCCTAGCGTTTTAGGGCCTGTTGGGAAATAAATGAATCTGAATCAATCAATTTTGTTTGGTTCAGCATATTTTCTTTGCGTGTGAGGGTGTACGCTTAAAGCAAAAAGATACTGGATCTAAAGGTCTATGCCCAGAACAATATGCAAACTTGTCCATATATGTTTTGGAGCTATTCACTGGAGGAGTCAGGCAATGTTCTCATTGTGTAAAATTGAACACTGTACGTGGAGCAGTAGCTCTGCGTGAATAATGTGCATAGTGATGACGACAAAACATTTCTCCATAATTAGTGAGTTAAGGTACAGATCTTTACTTTCCTATAATATTCAAGTTGTTAGAGCATTGATGTAACTGTTTTCACTACCCATTCATCAGAAATAAATCAAGGGGTAATCACATCAACCATTGCAACCTTAAAAACATAATTCATCTGCTGAGTCTCTGTAGGACAAAAATATAACATTGGACCTTATCCCAAACAATTCCATCAAAAACTGGAAAAGCAGAAATGTTCACAAGGGGCAGGTCTTTCCACACTTGAGGTTTCAACACTGGACTATCAAGTTTTTGGTAGAATGCTCCAGGAGATAATGTCTATTTATTAGCAATAAGAAAACTGTCACAAATCTAATACAAAGATGCAAGAAAAGTGATGAGATGGCAATCCAAATGTAAAGCCATAGAGGGATCAGATATGTGCATTTAATCCAAAGAAGAAAGTCACATACACCATGAGGTGAAGTGTGTGAAGAATCAGAAAAAAGTAATCAACAAACTAACTAGAAGCAGGGTGTTGAAAAACAGGGGCCTCAGTTGGCAAAAGAGAACCCGAGGACTGACACAGGTGCATGGTATGATGGGTCAAACTCCTTCATTACTGCAATCTTCCCTCTAACTAAATCCCTGGTTGCTCTTTCACTCCATCAGTGGCAGAACGTTTAAAAAGTTCTTTAAATCACTATTCCCTGAAGTCTTGTTGTTCCTGTAAGACAACAAAATGTTAATTTATGTTTAAAGGTGTATCTGCCGCCACTGTATCAGTAGTGGTTTGCTGCCCAGGTTCATAAGGGATACTGAGTTAACCCCATTGGTTATAAAAACTGTATCAGTAGTGACAAGATCTGGAATGTACATCTGGATGCCAAACAGGACCTCGTATGAGGTCCAGCCACGTAAAGATCGTCTAGGTAGAATATTTAATGCTCTCTGGACACCATACAAGTGATGGCTCCAACTACGACCCAAAACTAATACTCTAGCTGTTAAGGAATGCTTTAAGTCAGGGCTTTTCCTCTCCACAATCGAAATTCCCTCAGAATGATATGGGGAGGAATAATGAACAGCAAAATGCTGGGTTTCCGTAGTGTTTAGGAAGGTGAGTAACCCAATATACCCTTGCGGGCTCGGGCAGAGTTTAGTGTAAAATGAAGTGGCCAGCAAGGGATTTAATGTTATGAAGTTTCAGCACTGGTTAGGACTTGTTGAAGGGTAATCAAAGTACCTAAATCTGAGTTCAATCAGAGGCTGTTCAATTAAATCAAAAAGTTTCTAACAATGAGAAACAAAGGATGTTACCACACTAACATCATGGGTACAATAAATGAATAATAAAACATGAAACCAGGATAGTTTGTTTGTCTGAAAAATTATTATTTTGAATTCAAGACAAAGAAAAGTTCTGTACAAAAGATGAACAATAACATAAAACAGGGTACATACAAAGATATACTGTGGATATTTAAGGTATTGGTGGCTTTTCCTATAATATATCCAAGGAAACAGTCCAGACTGCTAGAAAAAGGTGATAACTTGATTTCCACTATCAATCAGGAGAGAATCAAGAGTCAATATAAATCATACTGTGCAGAATTGGACTAGGTAGGTCGACGTTTCGGTCTTATCTTAATCATTTACAAGACCATCATCAGGACGGATTGATGATATATACAATGGTTGACCCTTTTTTAGTTCCGAATCACGACACTTTTGGATTTAAGTGACGGCATCCGCTTATTTCTTTAAGAGGCGGGCAATGTGCAGACTCAGTTTTAAGTATCAAGCACTTGTGCATACAGCAGTATTGCAGTGAACAGGTTCTGGTGGTTTGTTCAATTCAGGGTACTGTTCCAAGGCGTTCACAGTTATTTGTCAGTTACGCTCACGGGACGTCAATTACGAGCAGTCCGGGTTTCCGTAGTATCCCTGTAAGCCTTAGAGAAAAAAAGCAGGGTCCTGGGCCAAGTGGAATGCAGCTACTACATATGTCCAGATTGAGACTTGCAAATCTTTAATAACAGTGTAAGCATCAGCCAATCATTGTGGCCACACCCATAGGGATCTGGAGCAAGTAGAATGAATTAAAATGCACCATTCAAATTTAAGGGGCCACAGTGATTGAGGTGCACACATTGGAGCTGTTTGTTTAAAACTAAGAGGGTTGTCTGCAGTGGGCTTGCAATGGTGGAGCTTTTCATTTGTTGGCAAATGTCACAGCATAGGACAAGCTGGTTTGTCTGCTTGTAAAGACCATACCACCAATAGCGATTCTGGATTAAAAAAACTGCAGCCGCCACACCAGCATGAGCAGACACTACACCCTCATGGGGAGCTTTTAATAAATATAGCCTTCGGTCTTGGTTGGGAATCACACATTCGCCCATCCCAGGGATGGTAACAAAAGGAATATTTTGGGCACTTAAGCAAACAAATATTTTGCTGCATATTTTTAGGTAAAGGAGTGCGGTTGTGCGAAGCCAAGCGATTAAGGGATATCTTCATCCACCCTCATGCTAGAATGAGTAATCACAGCTACTATAGCAGTCTTAACAGCAGATTTGGCAGCTTCATCACTCCAATGTGCATTTCAACACGCTGATGGCTCAATGTGTGTATCCACAAAAGTTTTATGGAAGGTTCCCCTGGTAACTTTCACAGGGAGGAGAGTAGACAGTACAGAAAATCAGACCCTGTGATCTTATCAGAATTGATTCAGACTGCTGACTTTAAGGAAATGTGTGGGGGAAAGGACCTAAAGAGGGTCCCTGAAATCAGCTAGTCTATCTAGACAGGATAATATTGTGGAATTGTATCACTATATATCAAACATTAAGTAGTAGGCATATACAACAAAGAATAAAAAAAATATTTCAAAATTTATTAGATACTTCCCTTCAGGGTTACACTCTAAAATTTATAAAAATCATCAAGGTATGATGTACATAATCAATATTAAAAACAAAAAAACAGTCGACGCGGCATTTCGGTGTTATTAAATGGTGTCACGTTCATCAGGACATTGACATTATTGACTTGCAATCTAAAAGTTAGAAAACAGTATTTTAGATACCTATTCTTTATACAGTGACACATACATAGCATTATTTTTTACTTTTTATTTTTTACATTTTACTCCTAGACATACAATTTTATTTTTAAGACACATTACCTCGCCACATTCCTATCTTTAGAGAAAAACTAGACATCCTTACAAATGAGATGTTCAAGCACTGGTTATTCAATAGTTCAGAGGCCTAAGTATTGCCCAGTCTATATAGGAAAATACCTTCAACAGAAGATTTATTTCGGCAGACTTATGATTCAAATTTTTAAGATACCGCTCAGGTTTCACTATTTCATTTCATCTCGTGATATGATGAGCCTTATGTGTAAAGAGAGAAAACCGAATTTAATACATGCAGTATGACCTCATTGCTAAATTTCCTTTCTTTTAATGCTGTCTCATATTTATATTACCTTAATAGGGATATCGGTGCTTTTAAATTGGCACGGGGGAGCCACCGTAACATATTGTCAGGTGCCTTCTTATGAAAATAGCAAATTCCTTCTTCAATTCTGAATCACTGAAAAGAGTAAAGGGCATTGGAGGGTCGGTACCTGTCTTTATACAGTTCTACCTAAGGTTTAATCAAGATTTCTTATCTGTTTCGAGCTTACTCACCAATTTAAAAAAAAGCTAATTTGTACTTGAATGATGATTGTAGATATTGTCCATCCAATCCAAAAGGGGTAATTTTGCCCCTTTTGTCGTGAGCCTGTGGGTGTAATCAATTTGTACAGTGAGCCTAATAATTACGCTAAGCATGTCATTTAATACCATGTCTGACTTACTATCTAACTGTAATTGTCTTTAATTCTGGTAAAGACTATTGGTATCACCTTCTGTTTTTATTTAACGCTTATAGTCAAAGGGGGAGGGCTGTTCGTGGTTCCTGTTGCTAGCGGTTTACACTTCATTATTAAGCTCTTGTATCCGCCCACAGTTACTAAGGTGCGTTTAGTCCGCTAAAGAGTTTCCACTGGGTTTGTTAACTCCCCTTCGTAGTATCTTGTTGATGGGAACCCGTAGTGCCTGTGTGTCCATATTTATCGGCACTTGATGTTTACACTCACTCACCAATGGGGAGTTTCTAGTGCTGGAGTTGGAGATTAGTTTAGCCCTCCAGCAAGTCCCCCGATGTTTACACCCACTCACCGATAGTGAGTTTGTATTGCTGGAGTTGGAGATTTGTTTTGCCCTCAAGCGAGCCCCCCTTTGTTTAAAGTTAAAATAAAAGGTAAACCCAAACGAGGAAACAAAAGCCCCATCTGACATTATCTAGGGCCCAACTAAATCTAAGCTCCTTTAACTGAAGAACTAGTTAGCTGAAACGCGACATTAATTCACGTACCTGTCTCGATAGAATCGGCCTCCCTGCTCCACTGTGCCCGTATCCTCGTAGATCGTTTTTGACACGGCATGGGTGGATGTTTTTATGCTGGCTCTGGCCGTCTCCCTTTGCAGTTTTCTTGTATTTAATTTCTCATAGTGGTGCTTCTAGTTTCATTACTTATTAGTGTTTCGCCTCTCCATTTAAAACAATCTGATGTGATTATGCCATTTACATCGCATGGCCCGGAAGTACTCACGTCTGTTTGTCGGTGATACACGGTAAAGAAAAAAGTTCTATTAAAGCATTCCTACTGCGCATTAAAAGGATATTGTTCCAGAGACGGATCATTTCAATCACGCCTTGCATCTATTCTCAATGCACAAGCTCATCTTGTGTATTCGTGCTCAATCTGTGACGGCCATTTTGGGTTGGGAAGTGTATAATATCGTTTCGATTACTCGAGGTTAAAAAGCGTCATTGGTATAAAGTGATGACTACGCTATTTCTATATGTGCCGCGGCCATGTATAAGCAGGGTACAATTAGAGGTTGTTTCACACTAGAGTGCCCTAAAATTTAACATTGGCACTTATTAATTCTGGATAGTGTGTATGGTTTATCTCATTATAAAACCATATACTCATGTATGATAAAGGAACACCTATCCACCAAAAGAGCATATAATACAAGGTTGTTGAGTCCATATCAAATCAATGTACTATATTCTTTGCATACTATAATCATTACTGTCTATACATATGATGTTATACACAACATCCTGTGATATTTCTATAAAGATACAGGCAGAATGCATCATACAGTCATTGAGAACATATTACAATATTAGTCTTTCCCATTCCTCTTTATTGTTTAGACCAGTTCTAAACGTATTGAAAAGGGACATGTAAAACTGCTCTCTCTTCTTTCTCTTGACTTCGGTATTTCCTCCTCTGATACTGTGTTGAATTGTTTCTATGCCGCACCATTTTAACCTGTATGATAGAGAAAGTGGAAGGCCGCACATACAACATCCAGGACCAATGGTTGGTAACTTTAGACATAGAGGCCCTCTACACCAACATCCCCCAGGATGACACCATCAGGATGTTAGAGGGCCTCTTAACCACTGATGAGGGAGATCTAAGCGACCATGCAACCTTCATCCTAGAATGTGTTGAAATTATTCTACAAAATAAAATTTTCTTATTTAGGAATGATTTCTACAAGCAGGTCAAAGGTACCAGCATGGGAGCCACCTGCGCTCCCAGCCTGGCCTGCTTGTATGTAGCAGCCTTTGAAAACAAGCACATATTTGAAAGTGTAGCCCCTTTTTTTGAAAACATTACATGTTGGTCAAGGTTCATATATGATATTTTTTTCATCTGGACAGGGACCTTTGAGCATCTGACCGATTTTATTAGTTGGCTCAATTTGGGAGACAGGAACTTAAGGTTCACCTGAAATTATAATAAAGAAACAATTGAATTTCTGGACATTAGTATTAAAGATAAAAACGGCAAACTAGGGGTGGATTTATACACCAAACCTACAGACAGAAACACATTACTTCATTACAAAAGCAATCATCCAAGGAGCCAAAAGGATAACATCCCCTTTGGCCAGTACTTAAGAATTAGACGCAATTGTACAGACATCAGGGATTTTAATAGACATGCAGACGAATTATCCATGAAACTTAAAGAGAGAGGCTACCCCAAAAACCTAATTAGGAAAGCTTATAAACGAGCAAAATATTATAATAGAGACACTCTGTTCTCAACTGAAAATAAAAAGGCAGAAAAAACAAACGATAGATTAATTTTTGTTACAAATTTCAGTACAGCAAGCAATAAAGTAAAAAATATAATCAATAAGAAATTGGTCACTGTTAAATGAAAGAAATGGCACTAAAATCCGGAAACCCATGTTCAGTTTTAGAAGTAATAAAACAGTTAGAAATTGCTTGGTCCATACATTCAGGGAAGACAGAAGTGAGAAACAAAATACTATTAACAAAATGTCCTAACATACTGGTAACTTTGGCTGTAATATGTGTACCAATTGTGATAACCAAATTAAGGTAGATACAGTAACTCACAATGGAATCTCGCACAGAATAAAACGTTTTATAAATTGTAGAACCGAAAAATTTGATTTATTTAATTCTCTGCCCATGTAACAAAGCCTACATTGGCGAAACATCAAGAGAAATTAAAACGCGAATCAAAGAGCATAAGTCAGCAATTAGGACCAAAAAGAAAACTGCACCACTTGTGGATCACTGGTTGACCCACAACCATAAAATTGAGGACTTAAAATGATGCAGCATAGAAACAATTCAACACAGTATCAGAGGAGGAAATACCCAAGTCAAGAGAAAGAAGAGAGCAGTTTTACATGTCCCTTTTCAATACGTTTAGAACTGGTCTAAACAATAAAGAGGAATGGGAAAGACTAATATTGTAATATATTCTCAATGACTGTATGATGCATTCTGCCTGTATCTTTATAGAAATATCACAGGATTTTGTGTATAACATCATATGTATAGACAGTAATGATTATAGTATGCAAAGAATATAGTACATTGATTTGATATTGACTCAACAACCTTGTATTGTATGCTCTTTTGGTGGATAGGTGTTCCTTTATCATACATGAGTATATGGTTTTATAATGAGATAAACCATACACACTATCCAGAATTAATAAGTGCTAATGTCAAATTTTAGGGCACTCTAGTATTAAACAACCTCTAATTGTACCCTGCTTATACATGGCAGTGGCACATATAGAAATAGTGTGGTCATCACTTTATACCAATGACGCCTTTGAACCTCGAGTAATCGAAACGATAATATACACTTCCCAACCCAAAATGGCCGTCACAGATTGAGCACGAATACACAAGATGAGCTTGTGCATTGAGAATAGATGCAAGGCAGGATCGAAATGATCCGTCTCGGGAACAATATCCTTTTAATACGCAGTAGGAATGCTTTAATAGAACTTTTTTGTTTACCGTGTATCACCGACAAACAGACGCGAGTACTTCCGGGCCATGCGATGTAAATGGCATAATCACATCAGATTGTTTTAAATGGAGAGGCGAAACACTAATAAGTAATGAAACTAGAAGCACCACTATGAGAAATTAAATACAAGAAAACTGCAAAGGGAGATTAAAATTAATCCGATGTAAAATCGGAATTAGTAAGAATCCACTTCCGGGTCATGACGGCCAGAGCCAGCATAAAAACATCCACCCATGCCGTGTCAAAAACTATCTACGAGGATACGGGCACGGTGGAGCAGGGTGTCATGAAGCATAAACCCCTTCAGGAAAACCCACCCCTTTCCCGTGCACCCAGCACGTTTCAATTGTCAGTGTGATTGTGTACAGTAAATCATGACTTTCCTTATGTATTGTAACATAGGACTATTTCTATCATTCATGACTTTCTTTTTGTTTTGTTACCATTTAATATTGCCTTGCTTCTCTTGCATCCCAGTGTAATCGGAAAGAATCCACGTTCTGTGTAAATAAGGTTAGCCTTTGCCTGTGCAAGATGCCAGCCTCCGTGCAGGTAAGAGCCCTGTGTTAAAGTCCCAGCGTTACACGCACGCACGTTGTTTGTGCGCGATTGGGTATGGCTGGATGCGGTTCCCTATTTAAACCGCACCCAACCTTCCAGAAGACGCTTTGCCTTCCGCCCAGCGTTGAAGAAGGATCGCGCTCGGAGCCTCGCAAGAACTCTTCAAAGGAACGGAAGAAAAACCGGCAAAACAACGATCACAGAAGCATTTCATCCTCGAAAAGGAAAGCTAAGTGCAAAACTTTATTTCTTTCATCAAGGCGCCCTTCGCAAGAAAGGTCGAGTATTTTTATGGACAATAGACTTTCTCAGAGAAGAAACTGAAGGTTACTTGGAACTTCTAATTGAAACATTGTTTTTTTTTAAGACAAACCTGTATTACAAGAAATATTGTGATTAGGTTTCTTGGTGATTGCGAATGCTTGGTGCTTAAGTAGATAGCTTGGTAGAATCATTGTAAGTGCGCTCTAGTTATTCTATGAATAGTGCAAAAATCTCATCTTAGTTATTATTTTCGAATAGATACCTAAAAGTCTGTGATGTAAAAGAAAGATACCTTTTGGAATGTATTAGCCTTTTGTACCAGTTCTTTTCAGCCTAAAAAGAATCCCTAATTGGAAGGAGACCAACAAGAAAATATTCAGTAAGTGAATGTCTAGGAGTTTTGTGTTCTTGAAGAAAGACTTTGAGAAATATTTTCTAATTCAGGTTTCTTGTTTCTAAACCCCGCAAAGGTCGTTTTTTACAAGAAAAGACTGCGCTAGACAGACAACAAGAGGTATCTGACGCCTTGACCATCACGACAAAACAAGACCAAGAAATACTGGACGAAGACAAGACAACACTGATCGCAGGTAGGCGTTTTAGGCAAACAAGACACTCACTCTTACAACAGTGGGAGGGGGTAGGTAGGGAAGGCTAGTGTTTTAGATTTTAGTGTAGTTAAGAAAAGATCAGAGGTGGCTCCCGAGTAATATCTAGGTACTTGTTGATTCGCAGGTCGACAGCAAGAACAAAACAACAACCCAACGTCCACGTCCAGTACCGGCCCTCTTCCCTAATTTCTAGTTTAAGTCTTGCTGTGAATAGTGTTTCAGTAAGGTTTTAGTTAGTAGTCTGGGAAGTTGGTCCCTTGCGTCTCTGCGAAATCTTCTACGTCTTCCACGAGGCTTCAGCTTCAAGACAAGGTAAGCGACGACGTAGCCAGTCTTGACAGAAGGCAAAGCCCACGAGAATCATTTCGTCCAGGCGCAATGGATCAAGTGACCTTACAAGATCTTGCAACCATCTTGGAAGATTTAAGACAGGAAAATGTAGCCTTACGTAGGGACATGTCTACCCTCCAAGAAGCAATTCAGACTTCAGCAACCTATCAGAATACCTCTTCGGATTCCGGATGTCAAACTCGGATTCAAGTAGTAACGCCTGTTCCAACTCCCTTAGCGGAGCCTGAGAGGTTTTATGGGGACTGTAATAAGTTCTCAGTATTTTTACAGCAGTGTCATTTACATTTCATAGCTAAAACTTCAGCATTTCCTGATGATTCGTCCAAGGTAGCATTTATGTTATCTTATTTAGGTGGTGACGCAGCTCTTTGGTCAGTCCCTCTGGTAGAAAATGATGACCGTATACTATATAATTTTAAGGATTTTGAGCGTGCTTTAAAAAAGATGTTTGCTAAACATGTATTTGTTCAATCCGCGGATAACAAACTTCTTAGTTTAAAACAGGGATCCTCCGATCTGCTTCATTACATCTCATTGTTTAATCGCTTGGTTTTAGAAGCTGATTGGCCATATGACAAAAGAGTTTCAATTTTCTACAGGGGGTTAAAAGACGAGCTGAAGGACATTATTATTAAAATTTATTATTATTAAAATTTTATATAGCGGGCAGTTACCCTTGGGCATCCCAGCGCTTTATCCGGACACCATCAGATAGTAAGAACGGCCAGGTTGAGGCACTCAAGCAGGAAACAGATGGGTTTTAAGACATTTGCGAAACCGCAGTAAACAGGGCTCGGCGCGTAATTTTAAGGGGAGAGAGTTCCACAACCTCGCCGTGTGAACTGAGAATCTTCTCCCGCCAGTGCGGGCCCTCTCAACTCTGGGAACTAGAAGAAGGTATTTTTTGTCGGAGCGCAACGTTCTGCTCGCTTTATATGGGACTGCTAAATTCTTTAGTATAGGGGGGCCTTTCCCCCGAGAAATTTTATGGGCTATACAGAGTGCTTTGAATATGACTCTTTCCCGCACTGGAAGCCAGTGCAGCGCTTTTAAGGCCGGTCTAGCTGACTGCGTCCTAGGAATGTCCATGAGCAGCCTTGCCGCCGCATTTTGGACTTGCTGGAGTTTCTTAAAAGTGGATTCAGGCGCGCCCAGAAAAATGGCGTTACTATAAGTCAATCTGGATGTGATCAGGCCCTGGATCAACAGCTTCCTAGATGATACAGGTAAGAGGGGGAAAATTATACGAGCGGACCGTAGCAGGGCGAAGCATACTCCAGCAGTTTTCTTAGCTTGGGTCCGAAATGACAGATCTTGCTCTAGCCAGACTCCCAGGCTCTTAATCGCCTCTTTAGGGTCTGGGAGGTCTCCCATACAGCTCGGCCAGCTGGTCAAGGGGAGAGGAGAGATTGGATTCCCTAGCAGCATTATTTCAGTCTTCGCGCCGTTCAGCTTAAGGGCTGATTCTTCCATCCAGGTGTGGACGTCCGACAAACAGGAGTGCAGTATGTCAGGATTCTCAGCCAGTTGGGATAGAGAAACCACCAACTGCGTGTCGTCCGCATAACTGACGATCTTGATGTCATACGGGGCGACTATATCCTCCAGGGGGGCCATGTAAACATTAAATAATGTTGGGCTAAGAGAGGAGCCCTGTGGCACTCCACACTGGAGGGAGATCGATTTGGAACGCTCACCGCCTTCCCAGACCTGGCATGTTCGTCCGGTGAGAAATGACCTCAGCCACTGCAGGGCGACCCCTGACACCCCTACCTCAGCCAGCCGCTGAATCAACACCTGATGGTTCACGGTGTCGAACGCCGCACTGAGGTCCAGGAGGATCACTGCCACTGACCCTCCTGAATCCAGAATACGTCTGGCATCGTCGATGACCGCCAAGAGGGCAGTGTCGGATTCCTGGCCTGGACGGAAACCGGTTTGCGAAGCTCGCAGCAATCCATTGGACTCCAAAAAGCCCGACAGTTGTTGGTTGACCAACCGTTCAGCAATTTTGCTGAATCCCGGCAACAAGGAGATAGGCCTAAAGTTAGCCAGGTCTGAGGAGTCCAAATTAGGCTTTTTTAACAGTGCCTTTACAACCGCTGTCTTCCAGGATGGTGGCACCAGACCCCGGGCAAAGGAAGCGTTCAATAAGTCTGTAACAGGAGCCACAATGGAAGCTGCTACTTGTTTGAGAAACTTCATAGGGGCAGGGTCCATGGGGGAGCCGCTTTTCAGAGATGCTAAGGCATTAGAAACTTCAGTCGCTGACACAGGGCCAAAAGAGTCTAGATGAATGGCTGTCTCACTAGCCTGTATTCCTATGTTCAGCATGTCCTGAGGCGGTAGGAGCTGGGGCAGGGTGTATAAGATCTTCTCAATTTTAGTTTGGAAGAACTCTGCTAGCTCCGTGCATTTCTGTTTGTCGTAAATGACTGCAGGCTCAGGAACTTTAAGAAGTTCTTTAACCACTTTAAAACTCTCTCTAGAGGAGCTAGAGGCAGATTTTATCCGCTCTTCAAAAAATTGGGCTTTAGCCTTTCTAAGAGCAGACTTATAGCCCCTCAGCGCAACACGATATTCGTCTCTCCTGGATATCTCCCATTTCTTCCTCCACACCCTCTCCAGCTTTTTACATCCCTTCCTAAGGGCCCGGAGCTCGGCAGAGTACCATGGGGCAGATCCTACTCTTTTCTCCCTCTTTTGGACTCTCTTTTTTGGAATGAGTGCATCTAAGGAGGCGGACAGCCAGTGGTTGATATTGGCATCTCCCTTAATAGGGTCCGGCCCACAAGGAAGAGGCATATCAGCCAACTTGGAGGTCCAGTCATTGATCGATAGTCTGGACCAGGCTCTGTCCACCAGGTAAGCCTGCTTGGCACTTGAGGGTCGTGAATCAACGTGCCAGAGAGCTGTTACCAAAAAATTATCAGACCACAGGAGGGGATAGGCGGGCCTAGCCGAAAGACGAGGAATGTTGGAAAACATTGGGTCAAGGAGGTGACCCTTTTCATGTGTAGCCCCGGAGTTAATTAAGACCAGCTCGCAGGCTTTCAAATCGCCTTGCAGATCTTGGGCTAGTAAATCAGCGGGGTCGTCGAAATGGAGATTGAAATCTCCCAGCACCATGAAATTAGCCGTGGATGAGGCCAGGGTCGTCACTGATTCCGTTAGGGAACTCCCAAAGTCACCCAAACCTCCCGGGGGTCGGTAAATCAGTAGACCTGATATCAAGACTGTAGGGGATATCCGCAAAGCTGACTGAGTGCTATCTGTGTCCCTCCTAAGGCGGAAGCCGGGAGGTTGTGCTGCTGTGTCATAACTGTATTAGGCATTTTTAAAAGCAGAAAAATCTGCGTTTTTTTAACTTTGCTGCAACAACTCCCATCAGCTTGAATTAATAAGCTCTCTCTGCTGACTCCTTCCCACTCTTCCTTATTGCCATGGGCCACTCCCAGCCGAGTATAGACGCTGTGGAGTTGGTCCCAGGTTCAGACAAGCGGCGGCCATATTGAGTGTGTGTCCAATCTCCCGCGCTCTAGTTGCGCATAAAAGGGGTTCCCCGAGCCTGCTGCCTGTTTGACTGAGTGCTATCTGTGTCCCTCCTGAGGCGGAAGCCGGGAGGCTGTGCTGCTGTGTCATTTTAACTGTATTAGGCATTTTTAAAAGCAGAAAAATCGGCGTTTTTTTAACTTTGCTGCAACAACTCCCATCAGCTTGAATTAATAAGCTCTCTCTGCTGACTCCTTCCCACTCTTCCTTATTGCCCTGGGCCACTCCCAGCCGAGTATAGACGCTGTGGAGTTGGTCCCAGGTTCAGACAAGCGGTGGCCATATTGGGTGTGTGTCCAATCTCCCGCGCTCTAGTCGCGCATAAAAGGGGACGGTCATGCATCCGCGCAGCGGACGCGGGCAGCGGACGCGCTGGACCTGTGCCGGAGTCGTGCCAGAGTCCTGCCCGTCTGCGCCCGTCCGCGCTAAGGAGGCGCTGGAGGCCACTTCCCCTTGTGTTTATTCCTCTCATGCACTTAGGGATCTGGATTGTGTATCTGTCGCACTACCCCCGGGGACATTAGATACTATCTCGGCCCTCGGTATTGCACGGTATGTACCTCCTCCCCTCCCTTGCACTAAACAGTTATCCGACCCCAGTGTAACTGAAACACGTATCCGAGCCCTATACTTAAATACACGCTCACTGGTCAAGCATCAGATTGATCTCTTCCTCCTCCTCACCGATGAAAGACCTGATATTCTCATACTTACCGAGACCTGGCTGAATGATGACTCTCTCCCTGACATCTTAGCTGCTCTGCCCCCCGACTACTACCTGCTCAATACGAACCGACCTTCTGGCCACACCGGCGGCGGGGTGGCAGCTGTCATCCCTAAGGAGCTTAAATTTACCTCCACTTCCTCTTTTACTCTCACTGACGTGGACAATCTCATCATTAAGCTAGAGACCGGAGAGGGTGCTCTTACCATCATCATTCTTTATCGTCCTCCCTACCCTATGCCTTCGTTCCCTGCTGCCCTCAGTGAACAGATAGCCAATCTACTTATTTCATCTGCTCGAGTCGCCATCTTTGGCGACTTCAACTATTGGTATAATGACAAGGAAGCTGGCCCTCATGCGGCTGAGCTATTTGAAGTCCTCACCAGCTTCAACATGAACCAACACGTCACTTCCCCCACTCACACTGGGGGTCATATTTTAGACCACATCTGGACTCATAATCTCACTCTCTCCTATCCTGTGATCACCCCTTGTATCTGGTCTGACCATTACTTGATCGATACAGTGATCACAGTCAGAGGTTGCTTTAAGGTCCCTCCCATGGCCGGTGGGACTGCCCGTAAATGGAGCACTCTTGACTCTCAGGCATTCCTCTCATTCTTGGCTGAGACTCGTCCTTTGTTATCTAAAACTGCGACTGTCCACACTCTGGTGGAAGATCTTACTGGCTGGATCATCAAAGCCAGTGATCGCTTTGCCCCTCCCTCCAGCTTCCCCCGTTCCCGGCACAGTAAGTCCCACAAGTGGTTCAACTCCACCCTGAAAGCTCAGCAACTCGAACTGCGCCAGACGGAGCGTAGGTGGAGATGTAATTATCTGCCCATCGACAGAGAGCTGTATATCGCTACGAGAAAAAAATATAAAGATGCTATTATTGCAGCTAAAGCTCTTCACATCTCGGAAAGGAATCTCACTGCTCCTAACAAATCTCAGGAGATCTTCTCAATCATGAGGGAGCTTACGTCTGATGCAAGGACTCTTCCTTCTCAGACCCCGACGCAAGAATCTTGTAATGCCTTAAATAATTTCTTTATTGAAAAAATTTCCAAGATCAAGAATACGATTCCTTCAGTCCTCCCTGATGATATGCCAGCTTCCCCCCTGAAAACCCGCTCTCCTTGCTTTCTTTCCCTGCCCACGACCCCAGCACTCTGGCAAAACTTGCTGCTCGAGTCAAATCTGGCTCACCTAATGATTGCTGTCCCCCCTCTGTCTTTCGCGACATCTGCCTGTCCATACCGGACTGCATCTTGCCTTTATTAAACGCCTCATTGGAGGCAGGAGTAGTACCTAATTCCTTCAAGGAGGCTGTCCTTGTGCCCTTACTGAAGAAGCCTGGAGCTGACCCGGACGATCTCGCCAACTATCGGCCTATCTCCCTCTTGCCCTACCTATCCAAACTCCTGGAGGCACATGTTACTGGCTGCCTATCTGAATTCATCGAGCGTTCCAACTTTCTCGAACCTAATCAGGCTGGGTTCAGACCAGCCCATTCCACCGAGGCTGTGATTTTGGCAGTTATGGATACGCTTAGGGCTAATGCCGATAAAGGGACATCACAGGCGCTTGTTTTACTGGATCTGTCAGCTGCGTTCGACACGGTGGACCACAACATCCTTATCCACCGTGCCGAGCAAGCCGGCATCCGAGGCCTGGCCTCTGCCTGGCTCAAATCCTTCTTGTCGGGCAGAATGCAGGTGGTCCGACTTGGTCCCTTCACAGCCGCACAGGTCCCATCCATTTGCGGAGTGCTTCAGGGATCGTCCCTGTCCCCTCTGCTTTTTAATCTCTATCTTCAGCCGCTCATTTTTTCCTTGAAGAGGTGGAATATCACTGTATTCAACTATGCAGACGATCTGCAAATCATTTTCCCGCTTAACACCCCCAATGCAGCCCCCGATTGTCAAGCAGTGATGCTACACATCCAACATTGGATGAACTCCCACCAGCTTAAATTGAACCCGGGGAAGACCGAGTTAATCCTTCCAGGAAACAGTCTCACTCACTGGGGCCCACAGTTCTGGCCAACTGAGCTCGGCTCCCCGCCCGTCCCGGCTAAGTCAGCAAAGAGCCTCGGGGTCATAATTGACTCGGAGCTCTCTCATAAGCCTCAGGTTGGCGCGGTTGTATCATCATGTATGTTCCAGCTCAGAAAAATTAGGAAAGTTTCCCATCTCCTGACACCAGAGGCCCTGATACAAGTCCTGATTGCCCTGGTGCTCTCCCGCCTGGATTTTTCAAACTCCCTGTACTTTGGCCTACCTAAATTCCTCCTTAATAGGCTCCAGATTGTACTGAACCAAGCGGCAAGGCTGGCCTATAAAACCCCGAAGTGGCAATCCGCGAGACCACTGCTTCACAGACTCCACTGATTGCCGGTGGAGCAGAGGACTGCATTTAAGATCGGCTGCCTGACCTTCAAAGCTGTATTCGGGACCTCCCCTGCCTTTCTCAAATCACTGGTCATTCCTTACCGTCCGGTACGCAATCTTCGTTCGTCCCATCGCCTTTTGCTAGCTGTCCCTGCTACCAAACTAAAAAATGACGGCGGTCGCAGATTTGCCTATCTTGCCCCCGCCTTCTGGAACCAGTTACCACTCCCTCTTAAATCTGCCAATTCCCTTCTGGCTTTCAGAAAACTCCTGAAAACTCACCTTCACACAGACTGGCTAGACCCCCGTCTTTTCATCTCATTGACACTCAGCCAGCGCCAGGAAACCTTCCGGTGTCAGTGCGCTATACAAGAATCCCCTAAGATAAGATAAGAAAGTAGCAGCTCTCGCAGTCCAGAATTGAACCATTCTGAGCCCTACATACGAACAAGTCCCTGTATAGAATAGCGAGGCCACCACCTCATGATAACTCAAATTTTAGAACCTCCAGATGACATCAGTGAGTTCATAGATCTAGTAGTAAAATTAAACCACCGTTTGTCTGAAAGAAGAGGGGAAAGGGAAAGTCCGAACACAAATTAGTTTTCTTGAAAGAAAAGACGTCTAGAGAGGTCAGTCCCAGAGTAGATTCTTCAGAACCAATGCAAATAGGTACCATTCGAGGACCAATTTCTAAAGAGGAAAAAGAAAAGAGACCGAGATTGAACCAATGCCTTTACTGCGGTAAGACTGGACATTTTGTCAAAGAATGTCCGGCTCGGCCAAATAAGGTTAAGACTAAGACCTCTGAAATAGCTATCACCCAAGAAGCTTCGGGAAACGAGAGTGCTCGGTAAGGATAGAGGCCAGTTTATCGAGTAAAGATCCCAGTTTGGCCTCGACACTTACACCTTTAGGGTGCAAGCATTTCAGTATTTTAGTAGAATTAAGAAGTCCAGCTCCAGCCTCTTACTCTAGACAAGTAGAAGCAATAATAGATTCGGGAGCTACAGGTAATTTTATTGATACACACTTTTTTCAGAAATTAGGATTTGATTCAATCCTTAAGGAACATCCAGAAGTAGTTAGAGCTGTAGATGGCAAAGAATTGTCATCTGGAACAATCTTTAGACAATCTGAATTGTTAGAAATAGATTGTTCAAAAATTCACAGGGAGAAAATTCATTTTGACATCATTGATGCTCCTCAATTGAAATTACTCCTTGGAATTCCTTGGTTGATTCAACACAACCCCCTTATCGACTGGGTATCTAAAACAGTGACCTTTAAATCTTCTCATTGTTCACAACATTGTTTTCTGCTAGAAAAGAAGGAAGACGTAATCCAGGGTTTTGACTTTAGAACAGAAGCAGCACCAAAAGTTTTAGTCTTAGATGGAGTACCTACAGAATACTCTGATCTTCTAAATGTTTTTGACTAAAAGAGGGCAAACACACTACCACCACACAGGGACTTTGACTGCAGAATAGATCTGGTGCCTGGTGCCACCCTGCCCTGTAGTAGGATATACGCCCTAACCGAAAAGGAGAATGTACACCTTGGAGAGTATCTTGACGAATACCTTGCTAATGGCTTCATATGACATTCCAAATCGCCTGTGTCATCTTCTCTTTTTTTCATTCCGAAAAAAGGAGGGGATTTGCGCACGTGCATAGATTATAGAGCCCTGAATAATATAACCATTAAGAATAGATATCCACTGCCTCTTATTCCCACACTTTTGGACCATATAAAGAAGGCAACCATTTATACAAAGTTGGATCTGCGTGGAGCGTACCATTTTATGCGAGTACGAAAGGGAGACGAGTGGAAGACTGCCTTTCGCACCAAGTTTGGTCTCTTTAAGTACCAAGTAATGCCTTTCGGACTCTGCAACGCTTCAGCAGTCTTCCAATTTTTTATAAATGAGGTTTTGCACGAATTCATAGATGTATGTTGTGTAGTATACATAGATGATATTCTCATATACTCCAATTCAGAGGAAGAACATGTGCAGCAAGTTCGTGCCATTCTCCAAAAACTGCTTTCAAATTCTCTTCACGTAAAACTTGAAAAGAGTCTGTTTCACGTGTCTAAGGTGGATTTTCTTGGTTATGTCATCAGTCCCATGGGAATCGAGATGGATCCTAACAAAGTTAATGCAGTCAGTTCTTGGCCAAGTCCCACTTCAGTGAAACAAATTCAAAGCTTTCTAGGATTTGCGAATTTTTACCGCCGATTTATACAAGACTTTTCACAAATAATCACTCCCATTACTAAGTTATTAAGAAAAGGCGTAAAATTCCTTTGGTCAGCCCCCGCAGAAGAAGCTTTTCACGAGCTAAAGAAGAGATTCACATCAGCTCCAGTTTTGTCCCATCCTGATCCTAGTCAACCCTTCATAGTAGAAGCTGACTCTTCACAATTTGCTTTGGGTGGCATATTATCTCAAAGAGATCTAGATACAGGTCAAATGCAGCCAATAGCCTATTATTCCAGGAAATTCTCTGAAGCTGAACAAAATTATGCAATCGCAGATAAAGAACTATTGGCAATAAAGGCAGTATTTGGAGAATGGCGTCACTATCTGCTTGGAGCTCGTCATCCTGTAACCATATACACTGATCACAGAAATCTTCAGGCTTTAAAATCTGTAAAAGCTCTTTCTGCGAGACAGTTACGATGGTCTTTATTCTTATTATAATTTTGTAATCACTTATCGACCAGGGAAAGAGAATGTAAAGGCTGACGCCTTATCCCGAATTGGGGATAAAGGTCCTGATCAACCAGATAAAATAATTCCTGTAATCCCTACTTCTTGTTTTCAGGCTAGTTTATCCATTTGTGATATAATTACCGAAATAAAAAAAGCCTTGGAAGTAAAGAATTTCAATCTGTGGAAAAAAGAACATCCTTTTCTTCAGGAAAGAGACAAATTGATGTTGGTTCATGATCTTATTTTTGTACCTACCGAATCACTTAGAAAATACATTATTCATCTTCATCACGATACTCCTTTAACTGCTCATCCCAGTATCATGAAAACCTATGAGCTCATCAAAAGAGATTTCTGGTGGCCCTCGATGTTCCAAGACATTCAACAATTTGACATGTAGCATCTGTATTCAAAACAAAGTCTCTCATCAAGCTCCTAGTGGTTTTTTGATGCCACTTCCTATTCCACCTCTGCCGTGGCATACGATATCTTTAGACTTCATTGTTGAACTGCCTGAAACCAAGAAGGGATTTTCAACAATTTTAACTGTAGTAGATCAATTTTCTCGTATGGCTCATTTCATTCCCCTAAAAGGACTTCCCTCTGCTATGGAACTTGCTCATCTAATTATGACACATATCATTTGTTTACATGGCATTCCATCTGTGGTAATTTCGGATAGAGGGTCTCAATTTATATCTCGAGTTTGGCGCAATTTAAGTTCTTTGCTTCACATGGAGGTAAAACTGTCTTCGAGTTACCACCCTCAGACTGATGGTTTAACAGAACAAACCAACTAGACCATTGAACAATTCCTTCGTTGCATGCTGCCTGGAGTATCAGGAGAATGGTCTGATCTTTTAAGTCCCTTAGAATTCGCCTATAACAATCTGGAACATTCCTCAATCAAAATGTCTCCATTCTTTTGTAATTACGGATTTCATCCCAAAAGTATTCCTAAGCTTACTGACAAAATCGAGTCTGTACCAGCAGTTTCTGAATATGTTTCTAAACTGTTTGCAATCCAAGAAGAAGCTAGATATAATTTAGCTAAGGCAAAAGAAACTCAAAAAGGTGCAACCGATAAACATAGAACCAAACAACCTGAATACAAGATTGGAGACAGGGTATGGTTAAGTACCAAGAATTTAAAACTAAAAGGAAATAAGAAATTTACCCTAGATTCATAGGTCCTTTTCCAATAAAAAAGGTTGTCAACCCTGTTTGTGTAAAATTAGATCTTCCCCGAAAATATTTGATACATCCAGTTTTCATGATTCTTTGGTGAAACCTTTCCATTCCAAAACCCGCCTGATTCAATCACCTCCCTCTGTTGAAATTGAGGGAAATCCAGAATTCGAGGTAAAATCAATCTTAGATTCTAAGAGAGTCAGAGGAAAACCTTTCTATCTGGTAGATTGGAAAGGTTATGGCTCAGAGGAAAGATCATGGGAACCTTTGGAACACCTAAAAAATGCTCCGAAGATAATTAGGACTTTTCATCTTCGACACCCTGACAAACCAAAACCTATATCTACAGTCCTTGGGGGGGATCTTGAGGAGGGAGTACTGTCATGAAGCATAAACCCCTTCAGTAAAACCCACCCCTTTCCCGTGCACCCAGCACGCTTCAATTGTCAGTGTGATTGTGTACAGTAAATCATGACTTTCCTTATGTATTATAACATAGGACTATTTCTATCATTCATGACTTTCTTTTTGTTTTGTTACCATTTAATATTGCCTTGCTTCTCTTGCATCCCAGTGTAATCGGAAAGAATCCTCGTTCTGTGTAAATAAGGTTAGCCTTTGCCTGTGCACAGCCTGGAGTGCAAGATGCCAGCCTCCGTGCAGGTAAGAGCCCTGTGTTCAAATCCCAGCGTTGCACGCACGCACGTTGTTTGTGCACGATTGGGTGTGGCTGGGTGCGGTTCCCTATTTAAACCACACCCAACCTTCCAGAAGACGCTTTGCCTTCCGCCCAGCGTTGAAGAAGGATCACGCTCGGAGCCTCGCAAGAACTCTTCAAAGGAACGGAAGAAAAACCGGCAAAACAACGATCACAGAAGTATTTCATCCTCGAAAGGAAAGCTAAGTGCAAACCTTTATTTCTTTCATCAAGGCGCCCTTCGCAAGAAAGGTCAAGAGTATTTTTATGGATAATAGACTTTCTCAGAGAAGAAACGGAAGGTTACTTGGAACTTCTAATTGAAACATTGTTTTTTTTAGACAAACCTGTATTACAAGAAATATTGTGATTATTAGGTTTCTTGGTGTTTGCGAATGCTTGGTGCTTAAGTAGATAGCTTGGTAGAATCATTGTAAGTGCGCTCTAGTTATTCTATGAATAGTGCAAAAATCTCATCTTAGTTATTATTTTCGAACAGATACCTAAAAGTCTGTGATGTAAAAGAAAGATACCTTTTGGAATGTATTAGCCTTTTGTACCAGTTCTTTTCAGCCTAAAAAGAATCCCTAATTGGAAGGAGACCCAACAAGAAAATATTCAGTAAGTGAATGTCTAGGAGTTTTGTGTTCTTGAAGAAAGACTTTGAGAAATATTTTCTAATTCAGGTTTCTTGTTTCTAAACCCCGCAAAGGTCATTTTTTCCAAGAAAAGACTGTGCTAGACAGACAACAAGAGGTATCTGACGCCTTGACCATCACAACAAAACAAGACAAAGAAATACTGGACGAAGACAAGACAACACTGATCGCAGGTAGGCGTTTTAGGCAAACAAGACACTCACTCTTACAACAGTGGGAGGGGGTAGGTAGGGAAGGCTAGTGTTTTAGATTTTAGTGTAGTTAAGAAAAGATCAGAGGTGGCTCCTGAGTAATATCTTGGTACTTGTTGATTCGCAGGTCGACAGCAAGAACAAAACAACAACCAATTTCTAGTTTAAGTCTTGCTGTGAATAGTGTTTCAATAAGGTTTTACTTAGTAGTCTGGGAAGTTGGTCCCTTGCGTCTCTGCGAAATCTTCTACGTCTTCCACGAGGCTTCAGCTTCAAGACAAGGTAAGGGACGACGTAACCAGTCTTGACACATTGAGGCCAATTCTATCGAGAAAGGTACGTGAATTAATGTTGCATTTCAGCTAACTAGTTCTACAGTTAAAGGAGCTTAGATTTAGTTGGGCCCTAGATAATGCCGGATGGGGCTTTTGTTTCCTCGTTTGGGTTTCCCTTTTATTTTAACTTTAAACAAGGGGGGACTCGCTTGAGGGCTAAACAAATCTCCAACTCCAGCAATACAAACTCACTATCGGTGAGTGGGTGTAAACATCGGGGGGACTTGCTGGAGGGCTAAACTAATCTCCAACTCCAGCACTAGAAACTCCCTATCGGTGAGTGAGTGTAAACATCAAGTGCCGATAAATATGGACACACAGGCACTACGGGTTCCCATCAACAAGATACTACAACGGGGGTTAACAAACCCAGTGGAAACTCTTTAGCGGACTAAACGCACCTTAGTAACTGTGGGCGGATACAAGTGCTTAGTAATGAAGTGTAAACCGCTAGCAACAGGTACCACGAACAGCCCTCCCCTTTTGTCCATAAGCGTTAAATAAAAACAGAAGGGGATACCAATAGTCTTTACCAGAATTAAAGACAATTACAGTTACATAGTAAGTCTGACATGGTATTAAATGACATGCTTAGCGTAATTAATAGGCTCCCTGTACAAATTGATTACACCTACAGGGTCACGACAAAAGGAGCAGAATTACCCCTTTTGGATTGGATGGACAATATCTACAATCATCATTCAAGTACAAACGAGCTTTTTTTTAAAATTGGTGAGTAAGCTTGAAACAGATAAGAAATCTTGATTAAACCTTAGTATAAAGACAGGTACCGACCCTCCAATGCCCTTTACTCTTTTCAGTGATTCCGAATTGAAGAAGGAATTTGCTATTTTCATAAGAAGGCACCTGACAATATATTCCGGTGGCTCCTCTGTGCCAATTTAAAGGCACCGATATCCCTATTAAGGTGATATAAATGTGAGACAGCATTAAAAGAAAGGAAATTTAGCAATGAGGTCATACTGCATGTATTAAATTCGGTTTTCTCTCTTTACACATAAGGCTCGTCATATCACGAGATGAAATGAAACAGTGAAACCTGAGCGGTATCCAAAAAATCTGAATCATAAGTCCGCCGAAATAAATCTTCTGTTGAAGGTATTTACCTATATAGACTGGGCAATACTTAGGCCTCTGAACTATTGAATAACCAGTGCTTGAACATCTCATTTGTAAGGATGTCTAGTTTTTCTCTAAAGATAGGAATGTGGCGGGGTAATACGTCTTAAAAATAAAATTGTATGTCTAGGAGTAAAATGTAAAAAATAAAAAGTAAAAAATAATGGTATGTATGTGTCTAAAATACTGTTTTTTAACTTTTAGATTGCAAGTCAATAATGTCAATGTCCTGATGAACGTGACACCATTTAATAACACCGAAACGCCGCATCGACTGTTTTTTTATACTGTTTTTAATATTGATTATGTACATCATACCTTGATGATTTTTATAAATTTTAGAGTGTAACCCTGAAGGGAGGTATCTAATAAATTTTGAAATATTTTTTTAATTCTTTGTTGTATATGCCTACTACTTAATGTTTGATATATAGTGATACAATTCCACAATATTATCCTGTCTAGATAGACTAGCTGATTTCAGGGACCCTCTTTAGGTCCTTTCCCCCACACATTTCCTTAAAGTCAGCAGTCTGAATCAATTCTGAGAAGATCACAGGGTCTGATTTTCTGTCAATGTGTGTATCACCTGAGCCTGTGGCAAACTGTCATCAAGTCGTAACACCTTTCCCCAAAGCAGCCTATGTTTTATAGTCTTTCACTTTGAGTCTCTGAATCCATTCAGGCACCAGTAATGTACATTTTCATTAACTGACTGGGCACAACAATACAAATCGCTATTAGTGTGGAGAATTCAGGATCTGTATTTTCGAGTGCAAGAAGCAAGGCTTCAATTGAGCCAGCTGTTCAGTAAGTCCCCAAGAGACTGCGTAAAATTCTTTAGAGGATGGAATTTTCCATCCAACATGACACCGTTTACCGCGGCGGAAGCAGCTGGGTATTGAGAATGATTGTTTGGTGCCTATAGCAGGCTGGGCTAAGCCCTAAGTATCTATTATGTGTTTATACTGTTCAAGAGGCAATATATTACTGTTCATTGGGTATTCATGTTCATATTGGAGAAATTCTTGAGTTTGTAAAGTAGGGTCAAACACAGACTACCTCAGTAGCCGTCAGGGAAGTGGCCCATTGTATCAATCTAAGGCTTTTGCGTTGGGAACGCTGGCCTTTGTAACTGCCTCCAAGGTTGGGATGAGAGTAACAACAATTATGCATTTCCCTTGAGCCAATAGTTTTTCCTTTATGATAGCCATCTGTACTGCTGTTAGTATTTTTTCAGTGGATGAAAAACAGCATTTCAGCATTAGAAGATAAATGTGATTTATATGTGATCCGCACTGTGTCACCCTCAATGAATATGATATATGTGAAGCCAATAGCACCCGTAATTATATGAAGTACCAAGTTTATTTTGTTGACACATGTATGTAAGTGTCTTGATGCAAGCATGTAGTGATCTACGTATTAGTGTATATTCTGATGTCTAATGTGTACTGGAAAAATGAGAGCAAATTAAATTGTATAAAAGTTTTATGCATTGTGCATAATCTCGTATGTATATACTTGCCAAAATTGAAGAATCCTAACAAGGAATGCAATTTCCAATGGTGTTTGGTGATTGAAAAGGAACCCATTTCTCTATGAACTGTGGCACCAGGCTCTTGCCCTCCTTTGATTACTTGTATCCTAAGAAAAGGACACTGAGAAGGCCAATTTTAGTATTTTTAAATTGAATTTTTAGCTTTTTTCAGCAAATCCCAATGGAACTCGATTTACCCTAGCTATGTGTGTGTTTAAGTTATCATCCGTTATTTATATATCCATAACACAGGACAGTGCTTTTGGGTCAATATCTGGTAGAATCGACGTTACTTGGGCAGCAAACAATTCAGGTCTGTTCTTTTACCCCTGAGGGAGGTGCTGAGAGTCCAGCATGGCGAACGCTGCCAGATCTCTGCTTTCAGATGCTATGTATTGGCAAAAGCAAATATCGGAAATATCCAATGTTTTGTATTTTTTAAGGACAATGTTGTTCAGTAAAGCCATACTGTGTACATTTTAAATTTCAAATGTGAGTGTATGACTGTTTAAACGTTTATAGCCTAAGACTAAGCAATAGGAATGATCTGGTTTAGCTACGGGAAACAAGGGATTATTCATAGAGATACACAGGGCTCAACAATTCACTGGTATTCTAGCTGTGAGAGAATGTTCTTTCATAGGAGCTTTCACTTCATGCTTAATTGGGTACTGAGGTTGTACTTGCAGGCTGGACCTTATGAGTATAATGTAATAAGGAGAGCCCTTATCTCAGCCTACATGATTGTGGTATAATGCTGGGGTGTGCAAGAGCCCATACTGCAGCATACGCTTGTTAAACCTCTTCAGGGACAAGCACAGAGAAAGACGGTAAAATTACCTCTTCTCCTTGTGGGGATGTTCTTACAAACTCCGGTGGCCAATCAACCTCCGCTAAAACAATGTCATAACAAAGTGTTACATTTTCCCAGAATATTATACATTATATCACCCTCATTCTTTATGTTCTATTTATAAAGTCTGTCTGGAGGGATGATGCGCTGTTCTCAAGTTTCGCCTTCAATAAAGTTGTTAGTTGTTTTCTTATCCAGAAACTCTTGAGGATTCTGGCAAGCTATTGTGACCTCTGCTGCGCTGTCTAGCAGAGCTGTAGTTTATTTGGTCTGGCCCCCTAATTATCTTGTAGAGGTATCCGCAATAATTTTTGGTAACTTGCAATCCTAGTCTACTACCGCAACATGCGTGAGACAATGCGGCGAGGGCAAGGTATGTGTTTTTTTAATTTCACTTTACCTATCCCGTCGTCTGTTCACTTCGCCCCCACCCACCCTGCTCCCGCCCCACCGCTGTTACCTGTGCCGGCCACGCCTGGTATACCTTCTAAAGGACAGACCACCTATCCCAGCCTGAATAACAGACTCTGCAATAATTAATGTACCAATAACAGATGCTGTGAACACTAGAACTCCAAGTATTAGAATAGTGAGAACATCCTTGAATGTATTTCATTATTAATATTTGCTTTTTGCCTTATTTCTTTTGGTTGTGAGCTTGTGAACCATGTTCAAATGTAGTAAATTTATGAAACTTTTGCCTAATGCCCTATAGAAAGAAGCTATTTCTCTATGCAAGGAGTAGACCCTTCCCCACTCTCTGAAGGCAAATTTATGCTAGAAGATAGCTTTGTACTTGTCTTCAGTTCTTTTTCCACTTCACTGTCTAAAAGAGAAAGGGTCTGAGGAGGAGCACCGAAGTCTGGTGGGGATTCCACCCCTTCCAGTCAAGTTTCAGTGTACTAGAAGGAAATGTATGTATAGGTTTGCGTGTGGACAATATTGACTGACATCCAAGTGCTAAGAGCCAATACCTTCTATCAAATTAGTTACACGTCTATGTCTTTTGTTATATACATATGTATTTATTTGATATCAGTTTATTGATAGTTTACAAAGAAATGGCAGTTTATATCTTAAGTAGTAGAAACTGACACATTTGCCAACATTATCTTCCTATTTTTCTTTTTTTTAAATATTAAATGTAAAAATTTGCCACAAACATATGAGCAATTCTCTAGTATTTGGGGTGTCTTTCATAGATTCACATGCTTGAATGCTCCCCGTATTCGAACATAACATAAGAAAAACTAGAAGTAAATACATAACTGAACCTCTAAAACAATTACTCCATAGGAATGCATGGTAGAGAAAGAAAAACACTTGTAACATATCACTGTCATTATGTTAGTCCAAACTACAGCCAATCAGGCGCCAGCACCCTCTAGAACCTTCTCCTCAGCTCAAGCCCTCAGATTTTCTACCACACGTTTCCTCTACTGCTTCTTGTTTACTGAACTTTCATCATGTCAAGTAAGAAGTCTTTATTCCGACCTTGCTCTTCTTGTGGGAAATTGCGTCTTTTTAAAGAAGACCCCCACAAGAAATGTATTTATTGTCTCTATCCTGAGCATGAAGTTGGCAGCTGCAAGTTTTGTAGAACCTTTTCTAACAAGACTCTAAAGGACAGAGAGGGTCGTCTCCTCCTTTGGCTCCAACGTCTTAAAGACAAGGATTCTGTTCTGTCTGATGCTGAGAGTTTTCAATCTAGACCCTCATCATCAGCCTCTAAACTTGGTAATGTGCAGGATATGCCTTCTCCTTTTCTTAAAAAGAAGAAACTGGCCCTACCTTTGGCCTCTGGTGTTCACACCAGCTACTACTACGGCTGCACCCACGAGACCTGGCTCTCAGGCGTCTTCTGCTGCCTCACAGCGTGTTTCTACACCTAAACATGCTTTGTCGTCGACGGAGCGTCTACGAGCGTTCAAACGACGAGATCTGCAGTCTATACATCGACGACACTGACGACGGCAGCTCGTCGACGGCCTCTACATCAACAAGAGTTTCTTTGGCTTTTCAGACTGTCTCGTCGACGATTCCTATCACCTCGTCGACGAAGAAACCAACATCTTCGACGAAATCCCTCAAAGTTTTCGTCGTCGAAGAAGCCTCTGTCGACTAAACCATTGTCGACGAGAACTCCGTCTACAGCGGTGACTACTGCGTCGACGACTTCGTCGACGGTTATGACAACTAAGAAAGTTCCGTCGACGACAGCACCGTTGACGACGGCTTCGTCTACGAGCCTATGGTTGCTGTTGGATTCATCAAAGTCATTTTCGACGACAGCCATTTCAGCACCGTCAACGATACCGTAGACGACACCGTCGACGGTGGCACCATCTTCTTTTGCTTTGTTGCCCCTTCTGCCTCTAGCTGCTTCAGTTTCTGCATCCGTTGGCACTGATTCGTCACACCCTCGCCGTCCACTGTCGTGCCACCAGTTGTCTGCTCCAGATCTGCAGCCTCCATCACCTATGTTTGCCACTACCTCTGAGCCTGACTCTGACTCTGGTAATGATGTGGATGACACTTTCGGGGCGGCTCACAGTCCGTTCGATCGCATTATCAAATGTCAGGATTCAGGCAGTGATGACGAAGGTGGCGACCAGGAGTCTCACGCTGAAGACCAGTTCGTTCAAGTTCCAATGGTTACTTTGCCTTTGTCTTTGATTTTGAATCTCCAGCATATGCTGGACGACTACAACCAGCGTTTTCCTCCAACGCCTCAAGGTACTCCTAGACCGTTACCTGCTGCGACTGCGACAGCTCCACCAACTGCTCCGCCTCCTTGGCTGCCGACGCCTTCTCCTCAGGTTCAAACGTCGGTCAAGATTCACACTACTGTGTATCCTCAGGATGCGGATGATGAGGCAATTTCAGAACAGGAGGACGGAGAGGTCCACGATGACACAGATAATGATGATGCCTCAACCGGCATGGCAGAGTGGGACAACTACCAAATACAGACGCCCTCTCCTCAACCAGGAGAATCTGGAGAATCCCCTCCAGTTGATATTGCCAGTTTTCATCTTTTGATGGATCGAGCGGCTCAGCGCTTTAAATTGCCGAGGACAGAGAGAGAAGAGGACTGTTTCCTCTACGACTTCAAAAATCAGCCTTTCAAACAAGTCCACACGATTCCAATAATCAATTTCATATGGAAGGAGGGAGTTAAGCTCATGCAGGCTCCGAACTCGTTACCTGCCCAAGTACCGCGCCTTGAAAAGAAATATAAGGCCCCAACTGGTTCACCAGCATGCCTGGTCTCTCACCCTAAGCCGGATTCGGTTGTCACTCAACCGGCACAGTGCCGGGCCTGTAATCCAGCGTCTCCAATCACCGCGCTTCCAGATAGAGAGGGTCGGCGCCTAGACGCCATTGGACGAAAATTCTCAACCATGGCTTCCACTACAGTATGGGCGGCGAATGCCTTGGCCATCTTGGGCCGCTACGACCGGCAGATGTGGTCGGACATATCTGCCCTGGTCAATATCATTCCGGACGCTTCCAAGGCTGGCGCTCTGCAACTCATCCAGGACGGACAAAGAGCATCTGAAGAGATGATAGACTGCGCAGTCGATATTGCGGGCACTGGTTTCCGCCAGCTTGCTAGTGCGGCTGCCTTACGACGCCAGGGTTGGTTGAAGTCCACCTCTTTCCGGCAGGAAGTCCAGTCCAAGATCCTGGATATGACTTATGATGGTGAATCGCTATTTGGTTCCCACATTGACGACGCTTTGGATCCCATTAAAAAGGACACCGATACGGCTAAATCACTGGGCACTTTACAATTTTGGAAACAGTCCTTTCGAGGTGCACGCGGACGCGGCACTTCTTCCACTTTTTGAGGAGGACAATCTCAATATCGCTCCTACACTCCGAGCATCCAAAGTTACTCTTCCAATCAACAGCAAGCCCATCGACAGCAGACCTCAAAGCCTTATAGGGGAAAGTCATCCTATCGAGGATCAACTCCCAAACGCCAATGACTTTTGCCATCCCCAAAGTGTTGGAGGTCGAATCTCTGTTTTATTCTCAGTGGTCCTCCATCACCACAGACCGCTGGGTTCTGGACATTGTGATGAAAGGTCATACCTTAGAGTTTGTCAAGATTCCTCCTCATACCCCACGTCTGGCCCGCCTCCTCCCCATCTCGAGGTGCTTTACCATCAAGTCCGTCTTCTTGTTCAGAAGGGTGCAGTCGAAGTGATTCCAGTGTCTCAGAGAGGGGAGGGTTTTTACTCTTGATTCTTCCACATACTCAAGAAGACGGGAGATTGGCATCCAATTCTGGATTTGAGAGCTCTAAACAGATACCTGAAGAGTCAATCTTTCCACATGCTGACACTACTGGAGATTCTGCGTCTTCTGGCCAGCGGGGATTTTATGACCACCATAGATCTTCAAGACGCATATTTTCATGTCCCAATTCTCCAACAGCATCGCAGTTACCTGCGCTTCAAGGTGGGCCAGACACATTATCAGTTCAAGGTGTTGCCTTTCGGACTCCGCTCCGCCCCTCGTGTGTTCACGAAGGTGTTGGCTCCTGTGGTAGCTCACCTACGCCTCTGAGGCGTCCAAATTTTTCCATACTTGGACGATTGCCTCCTCAAATCTCAATCACACCATCAACTAAGCCTAGACACTCGTCTTTGTCAGGAGGTGTTTCAATCCCTTGGCTTGACCATCAATGTCGACAAGTCACAGTTTGCACCAGCGCAAACCAGGATTTTCTTAGGAGCGATCTTGGACACTATGCTTTCAAAGACGTTCGTTTCCCACGAACGACAACAGAAAATCCTCCGCCTAGTGTCTTTCATTCAATCAAAACAGTCCGTTTCCGTCCGGACGTTAAAGTCATTTCTGGGGATGGCATCATCTTGTATTGCATTGATCCCACATTGCAGACTGCGGACCCGTCCCATTCAAGAGGAACTGGACGTACAGTGGCGTCAGGTCTCCGGATCCTTCAACGACCAAGTGGCTGTTACAGCTCGCATGAGAAAGGGCCTGTACTGGTGGGCACAGTCGACCAACCTGGTGGCTGAAACATCCTTTCTCGTCAACGTGCCAGATCTCACGCTCACATCGGACTCCTCTCTGGATGGCTGGGGTGCTCATCTTCACGGTCTTTCCATCAAGGGCAAATGGTCTCCACCCCAACGTTCGTGCCATATCAACAGGCTAGAGCTGATGGCGATCTTTCTGGGACTTAAGTCGTTCCTTCCTGTAATTCAAGGGTAGTCAGTGCTTATTCAAACGGACAATACAACCAGCATGCACTACGTGAACAAGCAGGGAGGGACGCAAGTTGGCATCCCCACCCCGGATCGTGCGGGAATGCCCTTTTGATCGACTGGTGCGATCTATTCGCTTACGCCTTTCCGCCGATCCCGTTGGTACCACGGGTGCTTTGGAAGATGCGGAGGCAGCCCTGCCACATTCTATTGATCGCCCCTCGATGGCCCAGACAAGCGTGGTTCTCGCAGTTGCTCCTTCTGTCCCAGTGCGAGCCCATTCCTCTTCGTCCTCGTCCAGACCTCCTGACGATGGACAAAGGCCAGGTTTGCCATCCGGCTCCTTCCACTCTACAATTGTCGGCATGGAACCTGAGCACCTTGAGTTCGCAAACTTAAATATCTCGCAAGACTGCAGAGAGATCCTTGCTCATGCTAGGGCTCCGTCTACCATCAAAACTTACAAACTCAAGTGGAAAAGGTTTTGTCGTTGGTGCCTGACAGCAAATATCCATCCAATCCACTCTACTCCGGAGCAGCTTCTTCCGTTCTTTTTGATTCTCGCTCAATCAGGACTCTCGCATGCTACCTTGAGGGTTTTCCTAGCTGCAATCTCTTGCTTCCGGCAGGATGGCTCCTCCTCCCTCTGCTCGTCCAGAATTATCCGCCAGTTTTTCAAAGGGCTTTTCCGGATGTTCCCGCCTATTCGACGCCCTCCTCCATCGTGGCATCTCAATATTGTTCTGTCGCAACTTATGAACTCACCATTTGAGCCCATCCATAGGGCGGACATTAAGTTCCTTACCTGGAAGGTTGCTCTTCTTCTTGCTCTGACTTCATCTTGCCGCGTGAGTGACCTCCACGCCTTTACTATCAAACCGCCTTATCTTCAATTCAAACCTGACGGCGTGGTGCTTCGCATTAATCCATCCTTCTTACCCAAGGTGCCTACGGACTTTCATTTAAATGAACCTGTATTCTTGAAAACTTTCTTCGCTGAGCCGAAGTCTCCGGCTCAGCAGCGATTGCATTCCTTGGACATCAAACGATGCCTTAAATTTTACATTAGCAGAACTGCCTCCTTCCGCAGGTCTGACCAACTATTCATTGCTTATGGATGACTGCGTCAGGGGCATCCAGTCACCAAACCAACGATTGCCCGTTGGCACTCTTCTGCTATTGCTTTCTGCCATCAACAGGCTGGCAAGCCTTTGCAGTCTTCGGTGAGGGCTCATTTTACGAGGGCTATGTCTTCATCCACCGCCCTGTTTGCTGGTGTGCCACTCCCATCAGATCTGCCGTGCAGCGACATGGTCCAGCAGGCACACCTTCACCAAGCATTACTGCTTAGACGCCATCAAGGAGGCGGATACCGCAGTGGGACGGACAGTACTTCGTCATCTTTTCAAATAAGGTGAGCCTCTGTTCCCTCCTCCTATATATATTTATATATATGGTTACTGCTCTCTATTCTATTCAAGCATGTGAATCTATGAAAGACACCCCTAATACTGGAGAAGAACAATTGTTACTTACCTGTAAACAGGTGGTTCTCCAGTATTGGTGTCTTTCATAGATTCACATGCGACCCACCCTCCTCCCCTCAGAGGCTCTCTTCTCCTCATGCACTCTGGGTCTCTTTGGTGCTACGAAAATCTGAGGGCTTGAGCTTCTGAGGAGAAGGTTCTAGAGGGTGCTGGCGCCTGATTGGCTGTAGTTTGAACTAACATAATGACAGTGCTATGTTACAAGTGTTTTTCTTTCTCTACCATGCATTCCTATGGAGGAATTGTTTTAGAGGTTCAGTTATGTATTTACTTCTAGTTTTTCTTATGTTATGTTCTCACATTTATGTATATTTTAGCATTTATTGCTATTTTATGTGCCGTGGGACTCCCACTTCGACGACGGGGAATATTCAAGCATGTGAATCTATGAAAGACACCAATACTGGAGAACCTCCTGTTTACAGGTAAGAAACAATTGTTCTTCTTTATAAAATTACCTGATGTGGGAATTTCCCTAAATAGCGCAGCACAGCAAAGCAAAGAGTTACACAGAGTTTAAGACAAACAAGAATACATACCCCCTCATCCCTAGTGGATATTAAAAGATAGTCATGATTTGGTTACATTGAGCCCCTGCACCAGCAGTAGAAACAATAGGTAAGAATCTATGCTAACGCCACTTAACCTATTCCCTTCTGGTGCTAAATTCCTAAAGGATTCTTTTTAAAGTCTCCATAGCATTTTTAGAAACTGGTTTATGGAGAAGAGTTGCCTCTCATGCTTGTTCAGGCCTCAAGCCAAACATTTTAGCCTAATCACAAAACCCCCAGTAGGCATGGAAAAAAAACACCATATAAAGAATAGATGTGAATCAGTAATAGGGTATCAGCGAAGGCTAGTTCTTAAGAAAACATGAAAAAAGGTATTTTGAACCATTTTTAGTTTACACTTTGTCTCAATTTATATATCATGATTTAGTGTTATATGGTAATTATAATTTACATAGTCCTTGTGTCACCGAAAGCAATACAGGCAAAAAACAATAACAATTTGTTAAGTTCACCAATATGTAATTATTCAACTACCACCCTGTGACAAGACTTCTCAATCAGTTCTCATGTTGAGTTAAAATGTATTTTATCCTTTCCGAGATAGCTGCTCCTAAAATCATTTTTCACTACTGTAAGGCTATTTCTACAACAGACCAACACACATTTATTACAGTGCTAACTTCAATTTGGGAGCAGACAGAGAACGTATATTTACACACAAATGAAATGTCATTTAAAATCCTCATAAAGTGGTGAAGTTGGTTAGTAACTTACAATTATAAAAATGCCACTTTTAGAAAGTTAAGTATACAAAACAGTGGTGAATGGAATGCTTGATTTAATCTCAGTCACTAGTGATCACTGAGGTTGCATCCCAATCTATCATTATTTTGCACACCATGTCACCTCAATTTGGCCCCAGCTAAATGCAAATCAGTCTTGACCCTGCTCTGATATGAACAGTCCAACGCGATCTCTCAAGCCAGGTCCTCCCTGAACCAGAACACAAGCAACCCAGGACCAGTTTTGCTCTTGTTATGTCCTCATCGGCCGGATACAGCTTGGTTCCAGGGACACAGTGTGCACAGACCCACGTCTCAGCATACCCGTCCCACTAAGGGTGACACAATAAGTATACAACACAGTGAAGGCTCTGTGCTGTTCTCTTTCAAATGACTTCCTTGAAAATGCGTTATTGCTGGTAAAATGATATACTCTTACTTTATGGAAATCTAAGTTATCCTGATACCAACACTTGGTATACTGACCTAAGTTCACTAACCCAGGGCGTTAAAATCCGCTCCGCTCGCAGAGTTTGCAGATTTTTTGTAACTCCACGTTCCACGTAGAACGCGGAGTTACTGCATATTCCGTACTGCGGAGTTTTTTTTCTTGTTCGTGCTTTCAAAATGCGTGTTAGTGCGACTGGTAGCGACTTACTGGGATCCCTGCGTTCGCGTGCATCACAAGATTTGGTAGCTGGCCGCACAGTCCTGCGAGAGTGTGTGCGATCGCGAAGACGTCATTTGGAGGCACCATCGGACATCTGGCCGAATGCGCAGTATTTGCAATCTGGAGAAGAATATCTCTCGGGCAGCTAAAACCTCAAATGATGATTTGGATGAAAAAAACTCCTCAGATTGACATTTGGCTCAACTTTTTTGTGCAAGGAGTCCTTTTTCTTGTTTTTTCTTTTTTTTCAAGAGGAAAGAAGTGTACAAGAGTCTCCAACTTCCTGTTCCTGTCCAGCAGGCTCGTCCTATGGCTTTGTCCATATCCTGTTCAAATTTCATTTGTATTTGAAGCGGAAGGATCACTCTTTGTGCCTGCTGCATCATATATCATTGGATTTGCGGATTTTTGGATTTGAGATTTTACAAGTAAGTAGGAGAATTGGTGTTTGTTTGATTGGGGTATTACACCTTTATTTTTTTGTACTTTTCATAATTTTTTTTAATGTATTGTGGGAGGCCTGTAGTTTCATTAGGGGCCTAGTTTTTCTTTGTATGTAATTTTTCTGCTAGTTTTGCTTTATAAAGGAAACATGTTGCAAAGTTTTGCCATCTAGGCCTGCATGTCTTTCCTTTGTTCCTCTTGGCTTATGATTCTTGTTGCTGTGGCATTGCCATGTGTCTGGCAGCCATTTTTTGCAGCCAGGCAGTGTGCTGCTTTTGCCATAGGCCTGCATTGTCTGTCTCCCCTTACTTGTTGCTGTGGTGGCCTGGCCATGTGGCTGGCGGCCATTTTGTGAAGCTAGGCAGTGTGCTTTTGCCATAGGCCTGCATTGTCTGTCTTCCCTTTTTTTGTTGTGGTGATGGCCTGGCCATGGGGCTGGCGGCCATTTTTTTGAGCCAGCCAGTGTGCTTTTGCCATAGGCCTGCAAGCTTGTGACCTAGTCTGCCAATAGGCCTTTCAGCCAGTAGGCCCAGAACTGCTCATGGGTGGATGAAACAACTGTTTCTATGGTGTCTGTTGAATGTAAACAACGTTTAGAGCATGGATGGCATTGGATTGAATTTCAAAATGAGTTTTCTGGGGGATTTCACTTTTTTTGATGTGTGTTAAATAAATGCCTTTATTGGATGTGTGTGTGATGTGGTTGTACTGCCCTGTGAATTTTCGTTTTTGCATTAAAGCTGTGTTGTTTAGCAAGCATGCCGCCTTTGTCTGGCCATATTATAGGCCTGCTTGAGTTAATTGTTCTCCAGGCCTCCTGCTTGTTGCAACTGTGAGTGACCATGTGGCTGGCTGGCCATTTTGTGGTGGTAGTTTAGTAGTGTGCTGATTTTGCCATATAGGCCTGCATGTCTTTCCTTTGTTCCTCTTGGCTTATGCTTCTTGTAGCTGTGACATTGCCATGTGTTTGGCAGCCATTTTGTGCAGCCAGGCAGTTTGCTGCTTTTGCCATAGGCCTGCATTGTCTGTCTTCCCTTTCTTGTTGCTGTGGTGGCCTGGCCATGTGGCTGGCGGCCACTTTGTGAAGCTATACAAAAGGGGGTGGTGATGGACGGATCATCTGAATCAATCAAACACTCACACCCAGTCAAAAGATCTAGGTTTAACCCATCACCGTTCTTTAGCCCACTTCCACCCCAGTTCAGACATGGCTATATGCAAATCAGTCTGACCCTGTGCCTCATTTATTTATTAAAACACTTATAAAGCGCGAACGAAGGCCCTGGGGCATCTCGGCGCTGAGGTCTCTGCAGTGTTTAACCAACAAGGGGAGCTAAGGTTTATTGATTAAAAAGCCAGGTCTTAAGTTGCTTGCGAAAAGACCAGAGGGAGGTACTCGTTTTATTTGCGAGTGGAAGGGTGTTCCAGAGTTTCGGTACGGCTACAAGGAATCTTCTGTCACCCCACGCGACAGATTTGGTGCGTGGTACCAGCAGTTCATGTGAGCTGGATGAACGTAATGTTCTAGAGGGACGGTAGGGAATGAGGTTTTGGATAAAGAAAGCAGGTCCGACATTATGTAGAGCTTTATATACTAAGCAGAGGGACTTGAATTTGATTCTCTTTCTTACTGGCAACCAGTGTAGCTGTCTTATGGTTGCTGACACTGATTGGTGTTTTGGAATGCGCCCAAGTAGCCTGGCGGCTGCATTCTGAATAATTAGCATTTTTTGTAGCACCTTCTCTTGGGCACCCAAAAACAAAGCGTTACGATAGTCTAAAGTAGACAAGACCAGGGAACTAACCAAGGTTTTTCCGGCATTCTCAGGTAGGAAAGGCAAGATTTTTTTTATGAGCCGTAATTTGTGAAAGGCTGAAGAGGAGATCTGATTTGCGTGGGGTAGGAAGTTCAGGCGGTTGTCAAACATAACCCCTAAATTTCTCACCTTGCCAATCGGATCTGGGGGCTGACCCATAGGCTGACCTCATGGGAACAGTCCAGCCCGAACTGCCAAGCCATGTCTTCCCTGGACCGGAAACAAGCTTCCAAGGACCGGTTTCTGGCATTCCAGACGTCTTCAGCCCGGCTTGCTTGAATCCAGTGGCAAAGTGAGCAAGGGACTCACGTCTGAGCTTTTGCCATAGGCCTGCATTGTCTGTCTTCCCTTTCTTGTTGCTGTGGTGGCCTGGCCATGTGGCTGGCGTCCACTTTGTGAAGCTATACAAAAGGGGGTGGTGATGGACGGATCATCTGAATCAATCAAACACTCACACCCAGTCAAAAGATCTAGGTTTAACCCATCACTGTTCTTTAGCCCACTCTGCCACCCCAGTTGACATGGCTATATGCAAATCAGTCTGACCCTGTGCCTTATGGGAACAGTCCAGCCCGCATTGACAAGCCATGTCTTCCGTGGACCGGAAACCAGCTTCCGAGGACTGGTTTCTGGCATTCCAGCCGTCTTCAGCCCTTCAAGGCCATACACACTAAGTAGGATCTGGAGGGGCAGTTTGCGACGGTGGCGGGGACTCTGGATGGGCGTAGTTTATGCCTGGTAAATATTTATGCTCCAAACACCGACGAGGAGGAGTTTCTAGGGCAGGTGCTGGAACAGTTAGACCTGGACCCAGGCACAGAAGTACTTATTGCAGGAGACTTTAATTGGGCGCTTAGATGGGGATTTGGATAGGTACCCCCCAAAACTGGACGCTAAGCCTAGAACGAGAGAAGCTATGGGCCAGATGCTTCAGAGATATGGCTTACTAGATGCATGGAGGCACCGCAACCCTGCTCGTCGGGTGTATTCGTGACACACGCCTGCTGCTAATACCCATAGTCGGCAGGACTATTTTTTTCTCAAGGGAGCGGCAATGCATTGAGTAGCGGGGATCCAATATTTGGCCCGATACTTGAGTGATCACTCACCACTCCTGCTCACGTACTTGTTAAACAGACCATGGCCTAAGATCCCACTGTGGAGGCTCAACACGGAGGCTCTTGGTGACCCGACCTACAAAGATGCTATTTTACGAGGGCTTGAGGCATATCTGGAGGTTAATTAGGGCTCGGCTAGCACCAGGGTGACTGAATGGGACTCAATGAAGGTGGTAATCCGTGGGATATGTCTGTCTACGGAGGTGGGGGTAAAAAAGGTGTTGGAACGTGATCTTCGCTGGTATGAGGATCGCCTAGCGGCGCTCGAAAAATACTTTCCCACAGACAAGGACGTTTGATTCGGGCGGAAACTCAACCCCGCCCGATTGTGGCACTGAGGAATGATATGGGCCAGATGGTATATACCCAACAAGAGATCAATAATGTCTTTCGGACCCATTTATGTAAAATATACTCTAAGTCCTGACCCCATACGGGTCCCGAGGGAGCGGAGGTATACCTTGAGTGGTTGCAACTGCCCTGCATAGACGCAGTTAGTCAGGAGGACCTGAGAGGCCCCCTTCTGAAGGAAGAAATATGAGCAGCGATAGCCCACCTGAAGATAGCCAAGTCCCTCGGGCTGGACGGATTAGCCGCTGAACTTTATAAGGAGTACAAGGGGGTCCTGATCCAGAAGCTCTTCGAAATCATGGCGGAAACCCACGACCGAGGCTAACTCCCTGATTCCATGCGGGCAGCTATGATAGTTATGATCCGCAAGCCGGGTAAGGATCCCCTTCTTCCAGTCTCGTATAGGCCTATATCCATGCTGAATGTGGATCTGAAAATGATCAGTCAGGTACTGGCAAGTAGGCTCCTCGCTTATCTCAGACGGCTGATCCATGATGACCAGCCTGGATTTATTCCTGGCCGGAATACGCTGTGGAATATTAGTCGCCTCGCCCATGTAATGCAAGCTCTGGGGGGACGAGCCCAGAAGAACACCCTAGTATTTATCTACATCGAACAAGCGCTCAACTCGATCCGTTGGGCCTATCTTCGGAAGGTACTCTTGAAAATGGGATATGGGGAAGGGTTTGTACAGTGGAGAAATTTGTTTTATGCACAGCCAGTAGCCAGGGTCCGCACGGGACGATACGTGTCAGACATAATACCCATAATGAGGGGGGATGCGCCAGGGATGCCCACTCTCCCCCCTACTCTTTGCCCTGACAATGGAACCGCTGGCGTATCATCCCGCATGGTGCTACAGGGACAGGGCATACGGGTGAGGGACATGGAGCACGTGGTGTCACTGTACGCTGATGATGCATTGATTTACTTGAACCGGCCGTCGCAGTTGTTGCCGACTCTGATAGCTGCACTGTCGCAGTTTACGGCTGCTTCGGGGCTTGCAGTTAATAAAACAAAATCACAGCTTTTCACGATTAGGGAGCAGACTGACTGGGAGGGGGTCCACCGCCCGGAGATGGGACTTCCGTGGGTAGAGGACAGGCTTCGCTATTTGGGGATATGGATTGGACAGAAAGTGAAAATCTTCTTCCAACGTAACATGGGGAGGATAATCCGGGGTCTGAAAGGGAGCATCGCCTTTTGGAACACCCTTAAGCTCTCACTGATGGGGAACATTGCCCTCATTAAAATGGTGGTCCTCCCGCGCTGTCTATACACAATGAAAGGTTCTTTTTATGAACTTCTGCATCGGGTCTTCAGGTAATTGGATCTCCTGCTGATCCTCTTACTGTGGAATGGGTGGCGATGTAGGGTGAGTCTAGAGGTTCTGAAACGCAGATTGTGCAAGAGGGGGATTAGAAGTCCCGGATCGAGAGCTGTATTATTTTGCGTCACCACGGCAACATGCGAAAGTTTGGCTATATACGGACCCATCTTGGGAGAGGTCCTTAATGGCAGGTACATACGGAACGGGCAGTTGGGAGCGCTGATGTGGCGGGTAGAGGGGATGATGAGACAACGGCCCTCCGCTGGTACGGCTGGTGGCAAAGATCTGGAATCAAGTGGTACGCTGCCTAATTCGAGACAGGCCATTCGCCCTGAGATGGATCTCTGACTGATTACCCTTTGCCCGGATAGAACAGCTCATGTCAACGGACAAATGAAAGGAGGGGGGCTTCCTGATGCTGTCTGACCTTGATCCAGATGACAAATGTATTACTTATCAGGAGGTGGTGACAGCCTTAGAGCTGGGACTGGGGCAATTTCTGCAATATGCCAAAATAGCGGCGACAGCGCAGCAACTATGGCCCTCGTTTCCGGAAGCCCCGGTGCACACCCCTACTCTGGTTATCATGACAGCAATGGCAGGGGGCCGTAAGCTTGTGACGCATCTCTACAGGGCTCTGAGGGAGGATAAAAAGTTGAGTCCTCTGATGATAGAACACAAATGGCAGCAGGTGCGTCCGCAGGAGATTACCCCACGAGAGTGGGAAAAAATACACGAGAGTGTGCGGAAGGTGTCAGTGAGTAATCGCTTAAAGCAAATTCAATATAATATTATACCTATGACTTATCTCTCACCAGCAAGACTCCAGGCCATTGATAATACTAGGGACGCACACTGCCCGAGATGTCATAGTGCACAGGCTGATTTCATACATATCGTGGGGGCGTGCCCTGTACTCCAATCATATTGGGGGGTGGTCCAGGTGGAATTGACAAGGGTGACGGGGTGGATGGTAGAGCTGGACCCATGGGCTTGTCTCCTGGGCTTGATCCCTCGGGATCCCAAGCAGAAAGTAAGCAGGCGGTTTTTAGTGTTGGGGGTGGTGGTAGCCCGGTGATGCATTGCGATCCATTGGTTGGCCCCACGGGGCCTGTCACTGACGAAATGGAGGGCAGACCTGCAGGAATGGGCACTGGCGGAGGAGGGGCACTTGCGGAACACTAGGAGGGATGGCAAACTACCTGAGGTCCTACTGGCGTGGGGGGCAGTGCTGCAGGAGATGGCGGAACAAGTCTCCCAGTTGACACAGGCCAGTTCCAGGGCAGTACCCTCTGGGCAGGAGGAGGCCCCAAAGCACATAGGAAACTCACAAGGTGACCCAACATAGGGATAAGGCAACTTGGACCTCATCTCTACGGACCCGGCAGCAGGGGAGGGTAGGGGAGGGGGAGTTGGGGGGCTTGGTGGGATGGGGGGTGAGTTTTTCCTTTTTTCTTTGCTTTTACAAGTAGTGTTCTTTTTGAACGAAACTGCAGCTGCAAACTTGGTAGCCAACTGAATCTCCGCAATCAAACCTATGGCTATATGACTGATTTGGCATTGTTTCTCCATTACGAACCGCCTCAGCGGAGGCAGTTCAGCTGTATGTTTGTACCTTGATTGTTTTCATGATCTGGAGATATAAAACTAATAAAGGAATATTAAAAAAAAGTGTGGTGTGCCTCAGGCAAAATTCATTCGAGATAACTCTCCATCCCCACAAGTGCTTTGCCCAGACGTATCTGTCAGTTGGCTGTGAAGTTTCCGCAGCCATTAGCAATGACTGTGTTTATAGGACCATTAAGAAATCTTCATTTTCATAATAGTGTCTGGGGTAATTGTTGCTTGAATGCACCATAGATGTTTATATCCCAGCTCTGTTAATGACCTTTAACATAAGTTGCCCATGTGAGCTTAGCTCGGATACTTCAGCCATGTGTTAAACATGTCAGCCTTAGGGTAGTCTTCCCCCAAACATTTTTGCCTTCACCCCTCCTATTTTTCTGAATTTTGTTTGTTGATCATAGGACTCTGCACTTTACCACTGTTGACCAGCGCTAAAGTGCTTGTAATCACTCCCTAAAACAAGGTAAAAGAGCTTACACCTGATTGGCACATTTAATTTACTTATAACTCCCTAGTAAAGTGGTGCACCATTTACCCAGGGTGGGTCAATTAAATGCTACTATTTTTTGCCATTGTGCAACATTCCGTCCATCATCTTGTGTGTTTTGCTGTTCACCCTATGCAGGAAGGGTATGCCCAGACGTGGGTCCCGTGCTCACTACGTCACTGGAGTCAAGCTATCCTGGCTGAAGACGTCTGATAGCCAGAAACCGGTCCTAGGATGCTTGATTCCGGTCCAGGGAAGACATGGCTTGGCAGTTCGGTCTGGCCTGTTCCCATGAGGCACAGGGTCAGGACTGATTTGCATATGGCCATGTCTGAACTGGGGTGGTGTGGAGTGTGAAAAAACGATGCATTAAACTCAAAGCTTGAAACTATTGACATTGTGGGTTCTCTGCGGAGGTGAACAGATCTAACCAAGACACGCCCCATTTTTGAAAGAGACCTTGTGCACTTTGTGATCCACTAGGCATTGGCAACTGAGTTCCTCCGCTCTGGCATTCAGAGAGCATGTCAGGTGTTGAACCTCCAGGGATATGCCCTGCTGTTCCACCTATGTCCAGCGATGCGGGCCTCTTGACCAAGAACCTACCCAACCTTGATGGTTGCAGTACCACATGGCTGTGGTGTTGTCCATGAATACTTACACTAGCCTTCCCTTGATGGAGAGTAGAAAGGCTTTCAAGGACAGTCGGATTGCAGGGGGCTCCAGCAGTTTAATGTGGAGTCCGGATTCTGCAGGAGACCAGAGTTCTCTGACCTCTTCCTCTCCCAGATGAATCAATCAATCAATATGTACTTTATTCGATAAAATGTTACCATAAAAGTATGTACATTTTGGTGACATTTAAAGAGGTCCATAGATACAATTAGGCCAAATATAAGCAATAAATAAGATAAAAAGCATATGTACAATAAAAACCAGAGTTCAATAGTGTTACAACAGAGAGCAGAGAAAGAGCAATTTATAATGGCCGCAGGCACTTATGGCATATTAACCTTTAGCAGCTTGGTGCGCGTCAGCCAGACACTACCTAGGCACTTTGCTACTACGCACACAACGTTGTGGTATCGGGTGATAGGCTGCCTTGGGCCAACCTTTAGTCCCTGAATCCCAGCTCCTTACATATCGGTTTCAGCCATCTTTTCCTAGCCACCCTGTAGGCTTTGCATGCAAATAGAAAGTGGGGTACTGACTTTCTAGGAGCTGAGCACCCTGGGCAAGGAGCATGTGTAAAACCAGGCTTTTTCCATCCCTCTGTAAATACATTGAGTGGGAGGGTCCCAAACCTGAGCTTTAAATAGAGAGTTCTGTCTCTGGGAATTTGAATGAAGTCTAAGAAAGATTCAAGCTTCCTAACAGGTTTGTGCTCCAGAAACTGTTCGGTTAGGGGGCCCCATCTAGAACTGCGTAACTCCTCTACCTGCACCCAATCCCAATATATTTTCTTGATGGTTTGCTTGGGTGGTGGACATTGACTCGTCCAGGACTCTCCGAGATGCAGATTAAAGACCAGCTGTCTCAGTTTGCTTAACCACATGATCTGATTACAGCTGTTTAATTTGATAAGTTCGTCAAGCATAACTGCGTAGTTTTCCAGTTCAGGGGTCCTTCGCAAATGCACCCAGAATAGGAATGGGCGTAGGCGAACTATATCTTTAATCGATCGTTTACCCATATCCTGAAGAAGGGGTGTTAAAGGGGTAGAAACTGGAAGGGAAACCAGATCTCTAAGGAACTTATTCTCCGATTTGGCCAGGACATTGGTATTCTCAAACCCCCAGAGTTCGGACCCATACACTGCAGAGGACAATGCTTTCCCCTCGTACACCACAAGGGCCGGAGCGATTGGTCTACTGGCAGAACCCCGCTGTTCTCTTAAGATTGTTCCTGAGATTCGCTTGTGGTTGAGGAGCATTTTGACCAAGTGGTAGTTCCATTTCATCCTGTTGTTATGTTATGTTATTCGGAATTTATCAAGCGCACGGTCACCCAGGGGTTTCATGGCGCTAAAGTGAGACAGATGGTAATTGAAGAGACAGATGGTAACAATGCTCTAACCGTGCGCTTGTTTGAATAACCAGGTCTTCAGAGCTCCCCTAAACTCTGCCAGCTTAGTACAGTTCCGAATAGACAAGGGGAAGGAGTTCCAGGTTTTTGGGGCAAGGTAGGCGAAACGGGATCCACCAAGTCGTTTCTTTTTTAACATAGGCAGCGTGAGGAGGGACAAGTGGGCAGAACGAAGGTCACGGGTCGGTTCGTATTTATTTATAAGTTGATTGACGAACCTGGGACTTTTGCCGTGGAGAGCTTTGAAGATTATGGAGCCTACCTTAAAGGTGATCCGTTGGGCTATAGGGAGCCAATGAAGGGAGGCTAACAGAGGTTTGGCCGACTTCCTGCGATTGCTCTTGAATATTAATCTATCCGCTTGATTTTGAACAATCTGCATGCGTTTAGCAAGGGCAAGGGGTAGGCCCAAGTAGATGGAGTTGGAAAAGTCTAGTCGTGAAAGGACCAAGGCGAGTACCACCTGGATGAGAGCAGAGTGAGTCAGCAGATGGGCAATTTTCTTGATCTTTCTTAACTGAAAGAAGCAGGAAGAGATCACTGTTCCGACCTGGGTTTTCAGTGAGAGGTCGGAGCAGAGAGTGACCCCGAGGCTCTTCACTGACTGAGAGGGAGATGGAGGGGTGCCCATCGAGGCCGGCCAGAAGTGTGGGCCCCAACTTAATGCGCTGTTGCCGGGGAGTACAAGCTCGGTCTTTCCTGGATTGAGCTTAAGATGGTTCTGATCCATCCAACTCTGAATGTGCAGCATGGTAGTTTGGAATTCCTCAGTAGAGTCCGTGGAGTTGAGGGGTAATACCAGCTGCAAGTCGTCTGCATAGTTGTAGATGGTGACTTTCCTGTTTTTCAGAGAATGCAGTAGCGGTTTAAGATATAAGTTAAAAAGGAGGGGAGATAATGAGGAGCCCTGTGGGACACCACAAGTGGTGGAGAGTTTGGGTGCTATAAAGTTCTCCAGCTTTACTGCCTGGGATCTGTCTGTCAGAAAGGACTTAATCCAGTCAAAAGCCGCGCCGCTGAGGCCGGCTTGTTCGACACGGTGTAATAAGATGGTATGATCCACCGTGTCGAACGCGGCCGACAAGTCGAGGAGTACGAGGGCTTGGTGAATTCCATTGTCGGCGTTGGTCCTTAGAGTATTCTGGACAGCGAGGATCACCGCCTCGTGGAGTGTACCTGGCGGAACCCGGCTTGGTTAGACTCCAGGTAGTCGGATGTTTCTAGGAAGTTGGATATGCAGCTGGTTACATGGGCTTCGAGCAGCTTGGCGCCGTAAGGAAGAAGGGATATGGGGCGATAATTGGAGAGATTGGAGAGATCAGCACCCGGTTTCTTAATTAGGGGGACTAGAGTGGCATTTTTAAATGAGTTGGGGACTATTCCTCGTAATAGGGAAGTGTTCAAAAGGGGGAGTATACCTTGAGGGAGTGTAGCGTAGACTTCCTTCAATATATGCGGAGGGCAGGGATCATTGGGGGAACCAGATTTTACACGGTTCATCAGTTCCAGCAATTTGGGTGGATCGATGGGAGGGATATTCTGGAGTATGTATGGGTTTCTGCTAATGTCCGAGTTGACTACCATGACATGGTTAGTTTGAATACTATCTTTTATGGTGTCGATCTTCTCCTTGAAGAAATCATTGAGCCGGTTGCACATCATTTGGGATGGTGGTTGAGAGGGAGAGGTTCTGGAATCGTTACACAGATCGTTTACAACTCTGAAGATTTCCCTCGATTTGTTTTGAGCGTTAGAGATTTTTTCTGAGAAAAAGGCTGCTTTGGCAGATAAGATAGCGCTCTTGTAATTTCTACGAGCTATCGTATATGATGATCTATCTTTGTCGTGGTAGCCGTGCCTCCACTTCCTCTCTAGTTGGCGGAGTTCTAATTTTAGTTTTTTTAAGTCGGCAGAGAACCACCTGTGGGCGTCCATGCGACGGGCGCGGGAGAACCTGGTTAAGGGAACATGTTCGTTACATGCAGAAAGAAGCCACTCAGTGTGTGCTTTATCCATCGAGTTGATATCAGGTGCCGGGGTAGGGATGGAGTTAGTCAGGGTGGATATGAAATCTTGGAAGTTTAAAGATCTCCATTTCCTGGCTAACCCTCCCGAGGGCGCATGATTTTTAGGGTTGCCCTGAGAGGTGATGGAAAATTTCAATAGATGGTGGTCAGACCATATGCATGGTGAGGCCGTGGGGCTGGAGGTAGGAATATTATGAGACCAAATGTGGTCTAAGATATGTCCTTTTTCATGGGTGGGGATCAAGACGTGTTGACGGAAGTTCAGATTGGAGAGGAGCTCGAGAAGTTCTGTAGCATGAGGTCCGGCTTCCAAGTTGTTATACCAGTAGTTAAGATCCCCTATTACCATGACCTTATCATAATCAACAACTAAACTGGCCAATTGCTCAGACAGGGAGACTGGGAAGGAAGGCATGGATGTAGGTGGCCTGTAGATCAGTACTAGCACCATGGTTCCTGTGTCAGTGTCCAATTTGATGACTAAGTTTTCAGTATCTGATAAGTCTAGAGGAGGTAGAGTGGTGAACGTATGGTCTTTATGGATGATGGTGGCGACGCCACCTCCAGATTTTCCTGATTTTCTGTTTGCTGACAGGATGTAATAATCTGCTGGTAGGGCAGTGAGAATGTCTGGCAAGGAATCTGCAGTGAGCCATGTTTCGGAGACAAATAGTATGTCTGGTCTGTCCGACTTGAGTAGTAGAAAAATATCTAGTTGATGTTTAACCAGAGATCTGGTATTAAGATAAAGACAGCGGAGGGTCAGAACATTGGGGCTGGGGGAGGGGCTCTGTGGGGTTAGGGCTTTGAGGTGAGGTAGAAGATGGCTCTTGCGTGTAATGGTGAGGAAAGATATTGTTGGCCTTTAGACGAGCAAGTGTGATCGGATCAGGAGAGGGGAGACCGGAGTTCTGTAGAGAATGCAGTTCAGGGGAGGTATACCTGATGAATTCTCCATTCTGCCTGGTCCCTGGGCCCGTCCAGGCGCGGACGGGCGCAGACGGGCTTGCCTTAGGCGCGCCCACTGCGCTCGTCCGCTGCGCGTCCTTGGGAGGCACATGGTTATAAGGAGACTGGTGGAAGAGAGGGGGCGTGGCCTCGCTAGAGTGGGCGTGGCTTGAGTTTGAGGGGAGATGGCGGCAAAGTTACCCTGAGCTCCGTGACAGCGCTAAAGTCCGCTGTGCGTCTGCTCCAGGGGGCGCCTAGTCCCAGGTAAAGGTGCTCAGGGGAAGGGAAGGTATTTTAAAGTTATTGTTGACCCTGACTCCCAAGTAGTCAAACTCCTCAACCACCTCTAGTGGAGTTCTTTGAGGGTAAAGTTGTTCCTAAATCTTTTTGATGGTGACAGTAACATTAGCTTGGTTTTGGAGGTGTTGATGGTTAGGCCCCTTTCCTCGCAGAACAAGCTAAATCTGTCCAGCAGTTTTTGAAGGCCCGCTGGGGTCTTTGACATCAAAAGGGTGTCGTCGGAAAAGAGTAGAGTGTGTGTTTTCTCCCCCGCCAGGACTGGTGCATCAGCTGGATCCTCTCCCTGATGGTCTACCACCCCATTGATGAAGAGAGAGAACAAAGTCGGGGCCATCACACAGCCCTGGGGTACACCCCTATTCACAGCCACCCTCTCTGTCAGCTGGCCCTGCTTCCCCCATCAGATTTTAGCGTAATTCTCCTCATGAAGTTTCTTAATAATCTGAAGGAGATAGATGGGGATACCCAGATCTTATATCACCGGCCAGAGTTTATCATGGGGCATCAAATCAAAGGGGTTCTTTAGGTCTATAAAGGCCAGATATAAACTGCCTTTCCCGATGGACACGGTTTTCCAATAGACCGCAAAGAATCTAAAGGCCTGGTCTATCGTACCCACCTTCAGCCTAAAACCAGCCTGGAAGTGAGAAAGGATATTCTCTTCATCCAGCCATGACCCTATACTAGAGACAATGACCCTGCCAACTACTTTCTGGATAACGTCGATTAAACTAATCGGTCTGTAATTAGCAGGGTCCTCTCTTGCACCTTTTTTATATATTGTAACAATCTCAGCCCCCTTCCACGAATCCCGGATGGATTGCCCCTTTGCAATCAGATTTATTAAAAGGATGATGAATTTGGCCCAAAGCATAGGATCCTATAAGAGTAGATCCCCCGGCAAGCCGTCTGGACCCGCGGCTTTTCCTGGGACTATGCTCTTAATGGCCAAGTGAACCTCTTGAGTTGAAAAGGGTTCTGCTACAACAAGATTCTGGGGTCCTGATACAGCAGAAGCACTATACATGGTCGATGGATCTCCCTCGCCACAATACAGGTTACAAAAATGGGTAAACCATTGATGTTCATTAATGTGGTTTAGGATGGGGTCGGCTCCCCTTCTGTTGGATTTGTTGATTGGTTCCCAGAATAAGGTTGAGTCTTTCAATTGGGATGCGGCTGTGAGCTCCTGCCAGTGTTCTTCCTCCCAAACCCGCTTCGCTTGGCTAAGGTTTTATTGTACTCCTTTCTGGCTACTCTAACTACTATCACATCTTTTTTAAGGAGTGCTATGGTTAGTGCCTTTCTCTTATCTCTGCATATATCTGTATACTAGAGATTGCTGGATTTTACAAAATTACTTTTGTGCATTCTGGACTCCTTCATAATAAAAAATGAACCGAGTTTCTCTATTACATTTTTATAAAAAATATTCAGATTCTGTTCCTGCGTTTCTTCCTGTGCTGTATTGAACAGCTCCAGCTCTAAACTCTTCTGCTCGACGAGCTCCCTAATACTGTCTAGTTTATTCTCCTGGCTTGCTACCTTGTGCCATTTCAATCTGCGGTTACAATTAGATGGAGCTACCTCCTTTGTTTGCAATAGCAGAGCATTGGGGGTTTTTCCGCTGGTTCCCCACCTGATTTTCATACAAAGGGGATTGTGGTCGCTTTCCTGGGACTGCTTTACCTCCATGACCAATAAATCGCCGCAAAGATGAGTGTCGAGCAAGATGTAATCGATACGCGAAGGGCAGCTGAGCCTATTGTTATTATCAAGTGTTGGCCCCTATTGGGTCGGAGTGTGTTCTACCATTCAATGCACGCAAATTCACGCAAATTGTATTCTAGGGTTAAGCCTTGATTTGGATCGCCCTAGGTGACCATTTCCTAATTGGGGGCAGGGTCAAGAAAGGGATGGCATGTTTGGCGTCCTCATCATTATTTCCCAGGAAGTAGTCCCCACTTAAAGGTTCATATGTACAGTTTAAATCCCCTGCCACAGTAATGTTAGCAAGGGGGGGAATTTCAGCTAATACTGTCTCCAGAGTTGCTATGGTGGCTGAGACTTGGGCCCCAGGAGACCCTCTTGCGTATACATTGAATAGCTCCACGTTTTTACTAATATGTGGACTTTTGATTGTCAGGTGTAAAATATCCTCCGAAGGTGAGTTGTTCATGGTTATAGTCCAGTTCAAATTAATACTAACCCATATGTGCAGCCCCCCTGATGGACGACCCTTCCCTGTGCTTTTAGCTGGGATGAAGACGGTTGTAAACCCTGACTTATGTTGGGGAGTCATGCTCCAAGTCTCCTGTAACAGGCAAACCTCATGCTTGTCAATGAATTCATTCCATTCAGGGATGGCAAGATTTTTATGGAGACCTGCTATGTTCCAGGAGAGGAACTGAATCACCCTGGAATTTGCCGCCACAATTGTTTCAGTAACGTGGTGAGTCATTCCCATCCCTTCCCTGCTTCAAGGTTGTGTTATTGATTTATTCGCACAAGGAAAGCGGCCTTTATCTCCAACATCGTGTAGATCTGATGGGCAATACAGGAGGTTGGTCTCAGCTAGTCAATCTATTCTATTGAGGCCAGATCCCTGTCTATGGACCAGAGTGGCAAGCGTCTGATTTGAATATCCGAATGGTTGGGGGGGGGGGGGGGGGGGAGGTGCGGAACTCAAGGGCTAGTAGGTTCTATGCAATTACAGGGTTGTTTAACTGTAGCTCAATACAATCTGTGTGATAGCTAAACAGGGAAATCCTTTTAACCCTAATCATATCTTCCCTGATGACTGACCTACAACCCCTCACATGACGTAGCCAGTGGATTGCTTTGTTGTGGATTGATTCACTATTTTCTTGGCCAGAAATGCTACTGAGTTTAGGGACCTTTGTCATATAGATAATTGACGCCGGATTTCTATGCGAGGAACTGCTCAAGGGAATGCCAGAGTCAGCTCTCTCACTCTGTTTTCCTCTGGCTAAGGGGGGGCATCTATTGCCTACAGGATGACGACCCGTACAATTGTCACTATCACCCCGTGATTTCGTAATTTCTGCATATGAGCTAAGACTGGTGTGCCTTGGTGGGATGGACAATCCAAAAGGCCCTTGAGCTATAGTCTCTCTCGAAGATGACCCAGCTCCCAGAGTTGATTTAGTAGCTTGGGAACCCCTAATAGCTGGAGCAGTAAGAGTGGATGTAGATGATTGGGGAACTGTGACCCTAGACAAGTCCACTTTCCGTAATAGGTCCTCCATCATCTTTCTTAGAGAGGCCAACTCCCTTTCAAGGTTATAAACTTTCTGCATTATTACCCTGTTAGAATGGATACATTTTGTGCAGGCTGGGGGGGCATCATTAGTGGGCTCTGTATCCCTGTTTGAATGTGCTAAGCCTACTGTTGGAGTAATGCTTTTGTCACTATTGTGAGATCTGGTTGGGGAAGGGAGAGGGATCTGCCTCTAACTCAATTGCAGTCTGTGAACCACCACAGCAGATCTTTCCCAGTTCCCTCCGGGATCTGGATCATGTCGGAAATGTTCCCCTGATGCTGTGCCCATTGAAACTTCGGGTCCCACTGCACAACCAGCATAAGCCATCGGGCATGAGTTACCAGCAAGATGCAGGAGACCCTGAGTCCCAACAGCCTCAGGGTCTGCCTCACCGAAATCCAGGATAAAGGCTTAAACATCAATATCATAGCCTGAATATTCTGGACTCGCAGCTCGGGAGGACAAGCCCGATACTGAACTGTGTCCATAACCGCTCCAATAAAAGGAAGCATCTAAAGGGAATCAGGTGTGATTTTGGCATGTTGATAGTGAACCCGAGTGATTGCATGAGGTTCACAGTAATCTGGAAGTGGGGACGACAGCCTGGAGCGAGCCCACCTTCAACAGTCAATCGTCAAAATAGGGGAAGACTGGCACCTCTGATCTCTGCAGATGAGCTGTACCCAACGCCATCACCTTGGTGAACACCCGAGGGGCACTGGTAAGGCCAAAAGGGGGCACTGTGTACTGAAAGTGCTCATTGCCCACCATGAACCACAGGTAATGGCCGTGCTACTGGGACCAAGGCAGACAGAACCTGAGCTAACATGAGCATTTTGAATTTCTCCTTCTTGAGGAAGTAGTTGAGGGTCTGCAGGTCTAGGATAGCATGAAGGTCTCTGTGCTTTCTGGTGGCAAGAAAGTTGCAGGAATAGAAACCACACCTCAATTCTGGCACCCACTATATTGCTCCCTTGGTCAAGACAGCAGTGACTTCCTTGCGGAGAAGGGATAGATGATCCTAGGTTAGCCGGTCCTGAGACAGTGGCATGGAGGGCGAAGTTGTGGTGAAGGGGATCGAGTAGCCCCTTTGGACGATTTGCAAAACCCACCTGTCCGATGTAAGGGACTGCCAGTGGGGCAGGTGATGGTGAATCCTGCCTCCAACTGGATGCTCATCTTAGTAATGGGGGTGGTGGACTGACCCACGAGGTCTGTGGATACTGTGCCCTCGTCCACATAGAGGCTGGACAGCATGCACCGCTCAGTGGCTGAGAGGGAACTGGTGGGCTGAAAGTCACTTTGTTAGAACCGGCTGTCTCTAGTTGGCAGAGGTATGCACTTCTGACAAATAGGGACACACCTTTTCTAGTCAGGGCAAGGGGATCACCCTTTGATAACCCCTGCTCACCCCCTTGGTAGCTTGGCAGAGCAGAACAGGCTTATCTCAGAGGCTGTGTTAAGCATTTATGACCACATACAGTAATAAAGTGAATCCACTACAAATGGACACAACACAGTAGTATTATAAAAATAAGTATTTTTATATAAGGCTTAGCACAAGACCAATTAACGACAAAAATGTACACAATCTTAATAAACACTTTGGGAAGGAAAAATAGTTCAAGGTAGTTTCTTCTTTAGCACAAAGTCTTTCAAAGTAAATCTTCTTCTTGGAAACACAGTTTGTAGCAACAGGGTAACCCACACGGGGGCTACACGACGTCGAGGCAAAGATAATCCAAAGGTTCGGCGTCGACCGCGAGGAGTGCTACGTCGAGCCCGGAGTCACACGGACCCCCAACAACACAGTACCTTGGAAAATGAAGCACACGATGGTCAGCGGCGTCGAGCAATCCGGCGTCGTGTCCTCGGTGTCGATCAGGCCTCAGCAGGCGTCGTTGTCGATGATGCGGTTGCAAAGTGTGAGCAGCGCTCACGGCGTCGAGAGGGCACGAGGGCGATGCGATCAGCAGCGGTGCAGACACGAGGTCCCTTGGAGCTGGAGCCGTACTCCCACTCACTGGCGTTGCTGCTGGCGTCGTTCGGGCCCGGCGGCCAGTCGTCGAGGAAGCGGGACACTGGGGCCGTTACCCACTACGTCGGGCTGGATTCGGCGACGTCCGTCGGTGTCGAGATTGCTGGTTCTTTCAGAGGTGCTGGATTCACAGGTTCCAGCCAATAGCACTTGTAAGCAGATGAAGTCCTTTAGCCCTGTGACTTCAGCAGGAGACTGGCACTCTTCCAGTCCTTGGAGATTTTCTTAGCAAGCGTGAGAGTACACACACAGTTCCTCTCTCCTGGTTCCTTGGCAAAAATAAAGAAGCACTGCGGGATTCCCCCAACAACAGCACACTGGCAGAAGGGGTAGGCAAGTCCTCAGATCAGCAGGCCTCTTGTCCTTGGTTACAGGGTTCCTTGTCAGAAGTGATCTAAATTCTTGGTTCAGGGGTCCTCCTCTTATATCCCTTTTCGTCTTTGATCCCTTTGTCCATGCCGGGGACTTTCCCAACCTCCGGGGCCCGTTGTGGGTGGAGCCAGGCAGAAGTACCTGGCTCATTCACTGAGCAGGGCTGGGTCCTCCGACGCCCAGCAGGAGGTGGAGCCAGCATTGATACTGGCAGGAGCAGAGCTATCGGCCTCCTGGCAGGAGGTGGGGCTACGATCGTCCATGGCAGGCACAGAGCCATCAGCCGCTTGGCAGGAGGTGGAGCCAGCATTGTATCAGGCAGGGCAGGCTATCAGCAACTACTCTCCCCCTACTCTCAACGCAAATGTCCCACTCATCCCACACTGACTCATCCAGACCTCCGGAGCCACCCAGCTCCTGTCACACACACGCAAGACCAGCAGAAACCAGAAATGGTTAGACAAGAAAATAGACACTTTCTAAAAGTGCTATTTTCGAACCCAGAGTCCAAAAACCATCCACACCAACGGATGCCTAATTAAACCCCGAGTTTAGGGATACCAAACTTGACATTGCACCATGCTCCCCGAGCCAGCTAGGATCATAGCACTAATAATCCCGGCGGCCCATTCTAATTAATGGAGAGCAGGTTACCTCGCAATAGTGAAGAACGAAGATGGCGGTAGTTCACTATTAGGACATGCCAACTTTGTCAGGCGTGTCCTATCTTATACTTACAATGCACCCTGCCCGTGGGCCTACCATAGGGGTGACCAACATGAAGTCAAGGGAAGGTTTGAGGGGCTGGCAAGTAGGTATACTTGCGCAGCCTGCGTGACAGCACTAGGCTGCACGTGGGTCTCGCAATGACCGACCCGTAGACATTCTTTTACGATGCCGCTCTTGTGGGTGGCACAACACGTGCTGCAAGCCCACGAGCGGCATTTGTATTTACAAGCCCCGGCACTCCGGTGCACTAGACTAGGGACTGACAGTAAAACAAATAAGCCAAACATGGATACAATCGATACAACAATTTAACATCGGGAGCACTTGCGCTGTGGCACTGATCAGCAGTGGCACAGCGCCTAAAGCATATACCAGCAAAACATCGAAAAACAGTGGAGGCAAACAGAAAAAATGGAGGAGAGACTCAAGCCAATGATGTCAGGTCTAACACGTGTCCCCTCCAGCTGAAATGTGGGGAGAACTACCCTTGACCTAGGGAGTCCTCATCACTAAGGTGGAAAAATCTGGACAGACCATCAGCATTGGCGTGATCGGTACCAGGGCGGTGTTCCACCGTAAAGTCCATCCCCTGTAGGGAAATGGACCACCTCAACAGTTTCGGATTCTCACCCCTCATTTGCATCAACCATCTGAGGGGCCTGTGGTCTGTCTGAACCCGGAAGTGAGTCCCAGACAGGTAGGGTCTTAGCTTCTTCAGCGCCCAGACCACAGCAAATGCTTCTCTCTCTATCGCACTCCACCTCGTTTCCCTGGGAAGTAACCTCCTACTGATGAAGGCTACAGGCAAGTCTCGGCCCTCTTCATTTACCTGAGCTAGAACAGCCCCCACGCCATGCTCTGAAGCGTCCGTCTGGACAATAAATTCTTTCGAAAAGTCGGGTGCCTGGAGTATAGGTGCTGTGCACATTGCAGTTTTTAGGGTGTCGAAGGCCGTTTGACAGGCATCAGTCCAGATCATGTTTCGTGGCTGCTTCCTGGAAGTCAGCGAAGTCAAGGGGTGCACAATGTTACCGTAATCCTTGACAAACCTCCTGTAATAACCCGTGAGTCCTAAGAAGGCTCTCACCTGAGTTTGGGTTTTGGGCGGTGCCCAAGCCAGGATGGTATCAATCTTGGGTTGCAGGGGGGCAACCTTGCCGCTCCCTACTTGGTGCCCCAAGTACACCACCGAACCCTGCCCAATCTGGCACTTACTGGCTTTGATTGTGAGGCCTGCTCCGCGCAGGGCCAACAACACTTCCTGGAGGTGGCGCAAGTGTTCCTCCCAGCTGGCGCTGAACACTGCGATGTCGTCCAGGTAGGCGGCACTGAAATCCTCCTGTCCAGCCAAGACCTGGTTGACCAACCTCTGGAAGGTGGCAGGGGCATTCTTCATCCCAAAGGGCATCACCCGGAACTGGTATAGCCCATCTGGTGTGGAGAATGCTGACCTCTCCTTTGCCCCATCAGTCAAGGCGATCTGCCAGTACCCAGACGTCAAATCAAACGTACTAAGGTACCGGGCAGCCCCCAACCGATCGATGAGCTCATCAGCTCTGGGGATGGGGTGCGCGTCAGTCTTCGTGACTGAATTGAGTCCTCGGTAATCCACGCAGAACCGAATTTCTGGTGAAGCACCAGGCACTGCAGCCTTCGGGACCAAGACCACTGGGCTGGCCCAAGGACTGCTAGAGGACTCAATCACCCCTAACGCAAATATTTTGGAGACCTCCTCCTTAATGTATGCTCAGACCTTGTCAGTCAACCTGTAAGCCTTGTGCTTCACAGGAGGGCTGTCTCCGGTGTCAACGTCATGGACGCACCAATGAGTGACACCCGGAACCAAGGAAAACAGATCCGGGAATTGTCCCAACAGGTGGCGACAATCCTGTTTCTGTTCAAGGGTCAGTGTGTCAGAGAGGACCACACCATCCACTGACCCGTCTTGCTCTTTAGCACACAGGAGGTCAGGAAGAGGCTCACTCTCCTCCTCCATTCCATCATCCGTAGCTAGGAGCATGCCCACTTCGGACCTTTCTAAGTGGGGCTTCAAACGGTTGACATGTAGGACCCGCAAGGGGTTCCTAGGAGATTTCAAGTCCACCAAGTAGGTGACATGGCTCTTCTTCTCCACAACCTTAAACGGTCCAGTCCACCTGTCCTTGAGCGCTCAAGGTTCCACAGGGGACATGACCCATACTTCTTGACCAGGCTGAAGCTCTACCAGAGTGGCATTCCGGTCGTACCAACGCTTCATCTCCTCCTGGCTGGCCTCCAGATTTGCCTGAGCAAGTTCTCTGAAGCGCCGAGTCTGGTTCCGAAAGGCCAGCATGTAGCTGTATACATCCTGGGGAGGTTTCCTGGGAGATTGCTCCCAGCCTTCCTTGACCAGACTCAAAGGCCCTCTTACCGGGTGACCGTACAAAAGCTCAAAGGGGCTGAACCCTAGAGACTTCTGCGGCACCTCTCGGTAAGCAAACAACAGGCATGGCAAGAGGACGTCCCATTTCCGCCTCATTGGTTCTTCAAGACCCATGATCATGCCTTTAAGGGTCCGGTTGAATCTCTCAACCAGCCCATTTCCTTGGGGGTGGTAAGGAGTGGTGAACTTGTAGGTTACCCCACACTCCTTCCACAGAGACTTCATATAGTTCGAAATGAAGTTGGTGCCTCGGTCCGACACCACCTCGGGGGGGGGGGAACCCCATCCGGGAGAAAACACCCATCAGTGCCCGTCCCACCACGGGGGCCGTCACTGTTCTGAGAGGGATGGCTTCCGGGTACCTTGTGGCATGGTCCACCAAGACCAGGATGAACCTGTTGCCCAGGGCTGTCTTGGGGTCCAGGGGCCCAACAATGTCAATGCCCACCCGGTCAAAGGGGGTACTGACCACTGGAAAAGGTTGGAGGGGAGCCTTCTGCTTCCTTCCGCTTTTCCCACTTGCCTGGCAAGTGTGACATGTCTTGCAATGGATGTCTACATCCCTTCGCATCTGAGGCCAATAAAAATGGGTGACAAGCCTGTCATAGGTCTTGTCCTGCCCCAGATGTCCAGCTAACGGAACGTCATGAGCCAAACCCAGTAGGAAGGCTCTGAAGCGCTGGGGTACCACCAGCACACGGGCTGACCCAGGCTCAGCAGCCTTAGGCTCGCTATACAGGAGATCGTTCTCCCAGTACACAAAATGTGACCCTGACTGATCACCTGAGGATTGGGCTGAGGCCTGCTGCCTCATGCCCACAAGAGAAAGGCACACTTTCTGTTCCGCACAGAATTCCTCCCTGGAGGGACCACCATCCTGCTGCCAATGGGTCAGCTCGGGCAGGTCTCCCAGTTTGGCAATTTGTTCCCCTGTGGGCTCCAGGGCATCCCCCTCAGGGTCTACCTCCTCTTGGACCACGGGAACTACGGGGGCCGGTTTCCCGCGCCTCCTGCCTCTTCTCGTCACAGCTGGGTCCTGGGCCGTACTTTCAGGCTCCGGGAACCCATCAACACCCTTACTCGCTGTCATCGATCGAGTGGTTGCACACATCCACTCCGGCACGCCCAACATCTTCAAGTGCGCCTCTCTCTCCACCTTAGCCCAAGGGGAGTCTTCTAAATCATTGCCCAGGAGACAATCGACAGGCATGGCGGGCCTCACAGCAACCTGAAGAGTACCTGAAACTCCACCCCATTCAAAGGAAACCTGAGCTACCTCACACTCTTTCTGGGAGTTGTCAGCAGCTATCACAGGGTAGAATGCGTGGGGAACCACCTGCTCTCTGGACACTAAGTGACACTTGACAGCTGTCACACTCTCTCCGGTGTCTCTGAGAGCTTCCACTCTATGGCCATTAATGGTCACCTACTGCCTATATTTACTAGTGTTACTAGGCAGAGGGGGTGGAGGGACCATTTGCATGTCTCCTAGTGAGACCAGGGACATTTCTGCGGGACCCCTCCCACCATGGACAACCATCTCCTCCCCTCCCAGGGCTACACTCGCCAACTGACGGGGGATGCACGCGGCGGTGCATTCGAATCCTTTTTGGGACACTGGGGGTCATAAAACCGGTGTCCCACCTGCCCACAACCGTAGCAGGTTAGGGGGCCCCTATGAACAGTTTTACCCGTCGGGGCCCCTGGCTTCTTCTCAGGGGGAGGCTGGGAACCTTTCCCTTGGTTCCCTTGGGATTACTTTGGGGCCCTTTCTGAGACTCCTTCTGTTTACCCTTGTCCCCCCCACTCTTCTGCTGGGGACCCTGCCCACCTTTGGCTGAGTCTCCCACTGGACCCTTGTGGACCCTGGTACTGACCCAGCGGTCCGCCTCCTCAGCAAGTTTTCTAGGGTTAGATATCTTGCTATCAATAAGGTGCTGGCGCAGCTCTGGAAAACAGTTATTAGACTAATGCTCCCAAGCAAACAAATCATAAAGAGCTTCATAACTTTCCACTTTGCTGCCCTTTACCCAACCATCCATGGCTCTGCAAAAATAAGACAAATATTCAACCCACGTCGTACCACGCAACTTCTTACATTCTCTAAAAGCTTGTCTGTACTTCTCGGGGGTTAGGCCATACCGTAACATTAAAGCATCTTCCATATGAGCATACGACATCCTATCCTCAACAGGCATGTCTAACAGGGTATCTCTCCCCGCATTCACAAAGCGACCCCACAACCCCGCTCCCCAATCCTTCTCAGGGAGCCGGTGGGCCAACAATGCTAACTCATATGCTTTAAACCATTGACCAATATCTTCATTCCTATGATAATCTTTTATCACATCTTTCGGGAAATAAAACCTACTTTCCGCAGGCCCAGATGGGATGCTGCCACCAGAGGGATTCAACTCTAACTTCTTAGCTTGGATGTCCAACTCCCTCAACTTGGTATCACGCTCCAAAGCTAACTTCTCTCTTTCAAAATCTAACCTTTTGGTCTCCAAATCAGCTTCTCTTCTACCTCTTGCATTTTCTAACTCCAACTGCCCATTTATTTTCAGCCGTGCCATTTCCATGTTGTATGCACGCTCCTTCGCCCTTTCTTCTCGTTCTTCAGGGGAAAGACCTTTGGAGGAAACACTGCTTCTGGGAGAGGACTCAGGCCCATTCACTGGCGCCTCCTCTTCCCCTTCCACTGGCGGTACCACCACCGGATCAGTGGGCTCTCTGGATTCTAACCAGGCCTCCAGGGCTTTGAGATATTCCTCCTTCAACGAGAGGCCTTTGGTAGGGACTTTAAACTGCTTGCAGAAAGATTTCAGTTTCTTCAAGCCGTAGTCGTTTATCTTCGCTCTGTCGAATTCCTCCTCAACAACAACAGGGGTAGTGACTCCGTTGTCACTCATGGTCAAAACTGGCAGTGTTAAAAAAAATCAAGTTTCAGAAAAGCGGAGAACCAAAAATAGGATCCTTCCCAATTAGATTGTGACTGCGCTATGGTCTGCTTTCACTATGTAGCGCACACTAATCACTGCACATGGGTCATAAATGCAAGGTTCAAATCCTCACCGCTGCATCCAATGTTAGAACCGGCTGTCTCTAGTTGGCAGAGGTATGCACTTCTGACAAATAGGGACACACCTTTTCTAGTCAGGGCAAGGGGATCACCCTTTGATAACCCCTGCTCACCCCCTTGGTAGCTTGGCAGAGCAGAACAGGCTTATCTCAGAGGCTGTGTGTTAAGCATTTATGACCACATACAGTTATAAAGTGAACACTACAAATGGACACAACACAGTAGTATTATAAAAATAAGTATTTTTATATAAGGCTTAGCACAAGACCAATTAACGACCAAAATGTACACAATCTTAATAAACACTTTGGGAAGGAAAAATAGTTCAAGGTAGTTTCTTCTTTAGCACAAAGTATTTCAAAGTAAATCTTCTTCTTGGAAACACAGTTTGTAGCAACAGGGTAACCCACACGGGGGCTACACGACGTCGAGGCAAAGTTAATCCAAAGGTTCGGCGTCGACCGCGAGGAGCGCTACGTCGAGCCCGGAGTCACACGGACCCCCAACAACACAGTACCTTGGAAAATGAAGCACACGATGGTCAGCGGCGTCGAGCAATCCGGGGTCGCGTCTTCGGTGTCGATCAGGCCTCAGCAGGCGTCGTCGTCGATGATGCGGTTGCAAAGTGTGAGCAGCGCTCAAGGCGTCGAGAGGGCACGAGGGCGATGCGATCAGCAGCGGTGCAGACACGAGGTCCCTTGGAGCTGGAGCCGTACTCCCACTCACTGGCGTTGCTGCTGGCGTCGTTCGGGCCCGGCGGCCGGTCGTCGAGGAAGCGGGACACTGGGGCCGTTACCCACTACGTCGGGCTGGATTCGGCGACGTCCGTCGGCGTCGAGATTGCTGGTTCTTTCAGAGGTGCTGGATTCACAGGTTCCAGCCAATAGCACTTGTTAGCAGATGAAGTCCTTTAGCCCTGTGACTTTAGCAGGAGACTGGCACTTCCAGTCCTTGGAGATTTTCTTAGCAAGCGTGAGAGTACACACACAGTTCCTCTCTCCTGGTTCCTTGGCAAAAATAAAGAAGCACTGCAGGATTCCCCCAACAACAGCACACTGGCAGAAGGGGTAGGCAAGTCAGATCAGCAGGCCTCTTGTCCTTGGTTACAGGGTTCCTTGTCAGAAGTGATCTAAATTCTTGGTTCAGGGGTCCTCCTCTTATACCCCTTTTCGTCTTTGATCCCTTTGTCCATGCCGGGGACTTTCCCAACATCCGGGGTCCGTTGTGGGTGGAGCCAGGCAGAAGTACCTGGCTCATTCACTGAGCAGGGCTGAGTCCTCAGACGCCCAGCAGGAGGTGGAGCCAGCATTGATACTGGCAGGAGCAGAGCTATCGGCCTCCTGGCAGGAGGTGGGGCTACGATCGTCCATGGCAGACACAGAGCCATCAGCCGCTTGGCAGGAGGTGGAGCCAGCATTGTATCAGGCAGGGCAGGCTATCAGCAACTACTCTCCCCCTACTCTCAATGCAAATGTCCCACTCATCCCACACTGACTCATCCAGACCTCCGGAGCCACCCAGCTCCTGTCACACACACGCAAGACCAGCAGAAACCAGAAATGGTTAGACAAGAAAATAGACACTTTCTAAAAGTGCTATTTTCGAACCCAGAGTCCAAAAACCATCCACACCAACGGATGCGTAATTAAACCCCGAGTTCAGGGATACCAAACTTGACATTGCACCATGCTCCCCGAGCCAGCTAGGATCATAGCACTAATAATCCCGGCGGCCCATTCTAACTAATGGAGAGCAGGTTACCTCGCAATAGTGAAGAACGAAGATGGCGGTAGTTCACTATTAGGACATGCCAACTTTGTCAGGCGTGTCCTACCTTATACTTACAATGCACCCTGCCCGTGGGCCTACCATAGGGGTGACTAACATGAAGTCAAGGGAAGGTTTGAGGGGCTGGCAAGTAGGTATACTTGCGCAGCCTGCGTGACAGCACTAGGCTGCACGTGGGTCTCGCAATGACCGACCCGTAGACATTCTTTTACGAGGCCGCTCTTGTGGGTGGCACAACACGTGCTGCAAGCCCACGAGCGGCATTTGTATTTACAAGCCCCGGCACTCCGGTGCACTAGACTAGGGACTGACAGTAAAACAAATAAGCCAAACATGGATACAATCGATACAACAATTTAACATCGGGAGCACTTGCGCTGTGGCACTGATCAGCAGTGGCACGGCGCCCAAAGCATATACCAGCAAAACATCGAAAAACAGTGGAGGCAAACAGAAAAAATGGAGGAGAGACTCAAGCCAATGATGTCAGGTCTAACACACTTCCTTAGTCACGAAAAGAGTAAAAGGCAGATTGAGGGTGACATGGGGCCATGGAAAGGTCCAAAGACCTGGCTGTAGCCCAACTGTCCTTGAAGCATTCCAGCCCTGAATCTGCCTTGTCTCCGAAGAGACGAGTGCCATTAAAGGGCATCTCCATAAGAGAAGATTGGACTTTCCCAAAAAGCCAGTCGTCCTCAACTAGGTGTGGCACCTCAAGGCCACTGTCAATGAAACCGCTCTGCCCAGAAAGACAGTTGTGTCAAGTTCACAACGCATATTGAACTTCACTGCATCTCTCCCATTAGAAACTGCCTGGGAGAGTATGGCCCGGGCCTCCTCCATGCCCATTGGCAGCACCTGTGCAACCGCATCCCAAAAAGCGTTGGAATAATGACCCAAAAGGCATCCAGTGTTCACAGACCGCAATGCCAGGCTGGTGGAAGAAAACATGTTTGTCTCTAAAAAGTCCAGCCTCTTGGATTCCATATCTGGGGGAGCTGTAGGGAATGTACCTTGGGGTGTTGACGTTTGACCACCAAGCTGTCCGGGGTGGTGTGTTGGATGCGAAAGTTTGGGTCCCCAGGGAGCAGCGTTGGCGGCGAGCGTTCATCCTATTCACAGCAGCCCTGTGTGTGGGGTTTGGAGCATATCCACAAAGGGTAGTCAGTGAAGGCGTCGTTAATCAGGAGTAGCGGGTCTATGGGGAAGATCATTTCATGGTCTTGAAGCAATAGGATTGCCGGTACGTGGTGTTGTGTGAATTGTTCGACCACACCTCTCCTAATCTGCACAAGCAGTCCATTAACATTCCATGTCATTACTGTGAAGGCAAGCATACTCAGCAGGACAGTGGATAATTCTATGGTACTGGGATGGGTGAACGTGCATCATCTGTATCGGGTGGGCTCCAGCAGTCCCTAACCCCCAGACGATGAGGTGGGTTATGGCATTTTTGAGACAGTAATGCAAGAAACATGACATTCACCTTGACCAATGCAAAACATGGGAAGAACAAAATGAAAAAGCAAGAAGAACAACCTACTACCCCATCCCCCCTTATCTTGTCGCAGAAGAAGCATCTGTCGCCCTGGAACACAAACCTAGAAAGGAAGTGAACTAGGATGTAATCATGTCTACTCCTCCACACCCCGCAAAGATAACACACATAGGATACAACAGTGCTGGTGCACAATTCTGCTTGAAAACATGTGAGTTATCTCTGATCAGTGGCAGATTCCTCTGTTGTGGTCACGATTCTTTGGAGATGGGGGGTCTCCAAACATCTCTGGTTCTCCATTATTACATGAACTCTCTTGGTCTCTTGGTCACCCTCGAATTCCAAAGAGGCTCCTTTTTCACAAGGTCCCCAGTGCCTTTTACAAGATTTCCGGGACCTCTTCGACTGACAAATTCATCACTCCCACGGCTCCGAGGAGGGAGCCTGCCACTGTGGGATCTAGTTTAGTTTAAACGGTCACTGCTCTTTACGTCAGTCCCATGCAGTGTGATTTGGACTTATGTATCACAGTTTCACTGGGTATAGTGGAATAAATTGGAGTTTCATGAAGCAGAGTTTCAGCTTCACATGGTCAAATGATTTTCATTGTTATTGCATCGGTTAGTTTCAGAAAAGCGGAGAACCAAAAATAGGATCCTTCCCAATTAGATTGTGACTGCGCTATGGTCTGCTTTCACTATGTAGCGCACACTAATCACTGCACATGGGTCATAAATGCAAGGTTCAAATCCTCACCGCTGCATCCAATGTTAGAACCGGCTGTCTCTAGTTGGCAGAGGTATGCACTTCTGACAAATAGGGACACACCTTTTCTAGTCAGGGCAAGGGGATCACCCTTTGATAACCCCTGCTCACCCCCTTGGTAGCTTGGCAGAGCAGAACAGGCTTATCTCAGAGGCTGTGTGTTAAGCATTTATGACCACATACAGTTATAAAGTGAACACTACAAATGGACACAACACAGTAGTATTATAAAAATAAGTATTTTTATATAAGGCTTAGCACAAGACCAATTAACGACCAAAATGTACACAATCTTAATAAACACTTTGGGAAGGAAAAATAGTTCAAGGTAGTTTCTTCTTTAGCACAAAGTATTTCAAAGTAAATCTTCTTCTTGGAAACACAGTTTGTAGCAACAGGGTAACCCACACGGGGGCTACACGACGTCGAGGCAAAGTTAATCCAAAGGTTCGGCGTCGACCGCGAGGAGCGCTACGTCGAGCCCGGAGTCACACGGACCCCCAACAACACAGTACCTTGGAAAATGAAGCACACGATGGTCAGCGGCGTCGAGCAATCCGGGGTCGCGTCTTCGGTGTCGATCAGGCCTCAGCAGGCGTCGTCGTCGATGATGCGGTTGCAAAGTGTGAGCAGCGCTCAAGGCGTCGAGAGGGCACGAGGGCGATGCGATCAGCAGCGGTGCAGACACGAGGTCCCTTGGAGCTGGAGCCGTACTCCCACTCACTGGCGTTGCTGCTGGCGTCGTTCGGGCCCGGCGGCCGGTCGTCGAGGAAGCGGGACACTGGGGCCGTTACCCACTACGTCGGGCTGGATTCGGCGACGTCCGTCGGCGTCGAGATTGCTGGTTCTTTCAGAGGTGCTGGATTCACAGGTTCCAGCCAATAGCACTTGTTAGCAGATGAAGTCCTTTAGCCCTGTGACTTTAGCAGGAGACTGGCACTTCCAGTCCTTGGAGATTTTCTTAGCAAGCGTGAGAGTACACACACAGTTCCTCTCTCCTGGTTCCTTGGCAAAAATAAAGAAGCACTGCAGGATTCCCCCAACAACAGCACACTGGCAGAAGGGGTAGGCAAGTCAGATCAGCAGGCCTCTTGTCCTTGGTTACAGGGTTCCTTGTCAGAAGTGATCTAAATTCTTGGTTCAGGGGTCCTCCTCTTATACCCCTTTTCGTCTTTGATCCCTTTGTCCATGCCGGGGACTTTCCCAACATCCGGGGTCCGTTGTGGGTGGAGCCAGGCAGAAGTACCTGGCTCATTCACTGAGCAGGGCTGAGTCCTCAGACGCCCAGCAGGAGGTGGAGCCAGCATTGATACTGGCAGGAGCAGAGCTATCGGCCTCCTGGCAGGAGGTGGGGCTACGATCGTCCATGGCAGACACAGAGCCATCAGCCGCTTGGCAGGAGGTGGAGCCAGCATTGTATCAGGCAGGGCAGGCTATCAGCAACTACTCTCCCCCTACTCTCAATGCAAATGTCCCACTCATCCCACACTGACTCATCCAGACCTCCGGAGCCACCCAGCTCCTGTCACACACACGCAAGACCAGCAGAAACCAGAAATGGTTAGACAAGAAAATAGACACTTTCTAAAAGTGCTATTTTCGAACCCAGAGTCCAAAAACCATCCACACCAACGGATGCGTAATTAAACCCCGAGTTCAGGGATACCAAACTTGACATTGCACCATGCTCCCCGAGCCAGCTAGGATCATAGCACTAATAATCCCGGCGGCCCATTCTAACTAATGGAGAGCAGGTTACCTCGCAATAGTGAAGAACGAAGATGGCGGTAGTTCACTATTAGGACATGCCAACTTTGTCAGGCGTGTCCTACCTTATACTTACAATGCACCCTGCCCGTGGGCCTACCATAGGGGTGACTAACATGAAGTCAAGGGAAGGTTTGAGGGGCTGGCAAGTAGGTATACTTGCGCAGCCTGCGTGACAGCACTAGGCTGCACGTGGGTCTCGCAATGACCGACCCGTAGACATTCTTTTACGAGGCCGCTCTTGTGGGTGGCACAACACGTGCTGCAAGCCCACGAGCGGCATTTGTATTTACAAGCCCCGGCACTCCGGTGCACTAGACTAGGGACTGACAGTAAAACAAATAAGCCAAACATGGATACAATCGATACAACAATTTAACATCGGGAGCACTTGCGCTGTGGCACTGATCAGCAGTGGCACGGCGCCCAAAGCATATACCAGCAAAACATCGAAAAACAGTGGAGGCAAACAGAAAAAATGGAGGAGAGACTCAAGCCAATGATGTCAGGTCTAACACACTTCCTTAGTCACGAAAAGAGTAAAAGGCAGATTGAGGGTGACATGGGGCCATGGAAAGGTCCAAAGACCTGGCTGTAGCCCAACTGTCCTTGAAGCATTCCAGCCCTGAATCTGCCTTGTCTCCGAAGAGACGAGTGCCATTAAAGGGCATCTCCATAAGAGAAGATTGGACTTTCCCAAAAAGCCAGTCGTCCTCAACTAGGTGTGGCACCTCAAGGCCACTGTCAATGAAACCGCTCTGCCCAGAAAGACAGTTGTGTCAAGTTCACAACGCATATTGAACTTCACTGCATCTCTCCCATTAGAAACTGACTGGGAGAGTATGGCCCGGGCCTCCTCCATGCCCATTGGCAGCACCTGTGCAACCGCATCCCAAAAAGCGTTGGAATAATGACCCAAAAGGCATCCAGTGTTCACAGACCGCAATGCCAGGCTGGTGGAAGAAAACATGTTTGTCTCTAAAAAGTCCAGCCTCTTGGATTCCATATCTGGGGGAGCTGTAGGGAATGTACCTTGGGGTGTTGACGTTTGACCACCAAGCTGTCCGGGGTGGTGTGTTGGATGCGAAAGTTTGGGTCCCCAGGGAGCAGCGTTGGCGGCGAGCGTTCATCCTATTCACAGCAGCCCTGTGTGTGGGGTTTGGAGCATATCCACAAAGGGTAGTCAGTGAAGGCGTCGTTAATCAGGAGTAGCGGGTCTATGGGGAAGATCATTTCATGGTCTTGAAGCAATAGGATTGCCGGTACGTGGTGTTGTGTGAATTGTTCGACCACACCTCTCCTAATCTGCACAAGCAGTCCATTAACATTCCATGTCATTACTGTGAAGGCAAGCATACTCAGCAGGACAGTGGATAATTCTATGGTACTGGGATGGGTGAACGTGCATCATCTGTATCGGGTGGGCTCCAGCAGTCCCTAACCCCCAGACGATGAGGTGGGTTATGGCATTTTTGAGACAGTAATGCAAGAAACATGACATTCACCTTGACCAATGCAAAACATGGGAAGAACAAAATGAAAAAGCAAGAAGAACAACCTACTACCCCATCCCCCCTTATCTTGTCGCAGAAGAAGCATCTGTCGCCCTGGAACACAAACCTAGAAAGGAAGTGAACTAGGATGTAATCATGTCTACTCCTCCACACCCCGCAAAGATAACACACATAGGATACAACAGTGCTGGTGCACAATTCTGCTTGAAAACATGTGAGTTATCTCTGATCAGTGGCAGATTCCTCTGTTGTGGTCACGATTCTTTGGAGATGGGGGGTCTCCAAACATCTCTGGTTCTCCATTATTACATGAACTCTCTTGGTCTCTTGGTCACCCTCGAATTCCAAAGAGGCTCCTTTTTCACAAGGTCCCCAGTGCCTTTTACAAGATTTCCGGGACCTCTTCGACTGACAAATTCATCACTCCCACGGCTCCGAGGAGGGAGCCTGCCACTGTGGGATCTAGTTTAGTTTAAACGGTCACTGCTCTTTACGTCAGTCCCATGCAGTGTGATTTGGACTTATGTATCACAGTTTCACTGGGTATAGTGGAATAAATTGGAGTTTCATGAAGCAGAGTTTCAGCTTCACATGGTCAAATGATTTTCATTGTTATTGCATCGGTTATGTGACATCCGAAAAGACCATGATGCAGATTGATTGAAATGAGAGCCGCCCCTGAATCAAAACCCCTCACAGAATCTCATCTCTATCACGGCAGTTTAGCAGTCTGGTGATCACAGGACTGGGAAAACGGTGAGGGCCTCTGTGTTAGTGATCTGTGCTCTAGTTCAAATGGAAAGAAAAGTGACAATCGTTTGGTGGCCATCCCCAATTGGATCCACTGATCCAGGAAGCCTATGCGGGTGAGTGGCCATCCACAATTGGATCCACTGATCCAGGAAGCCGCTGCGGGTGAGTAGTACGAGGCTGAGCTGGCAGAGGCGGGACCCGGCCAGGCTTGGTTGTGGGCGATATCCAGTGTTGCAGGGTGCCGCAGTACCACTGTTAATGTTCTGTGGGCACCTGATTTTGGCAGCCTGGCTGCTGGGTGCTCTCGACTACTATGGCATAGAGGCGTGTGGTATACAGGCTGCTGGAGCCGTGCGGCTGCCGTTGCCAAACTGGCACAGCTAAGGTGAGTGTTGCCGGGGACAGTGATGTAGGGGTCCGGATGTTGCCTGTCCGGACTCAATCGAATGCCCAGTTGCTGGCATCGCCCCCCCCTCCTGTTCTGGAGAAAAAGCTATGTTTATAGCGGGCGGCTGCTCCAGACTGCTGCACGGGCGGACTGGGTCCTAGCCATGTCAACGCTTACTTAGAGGATTCCCTGCGCCTGCATCGGCTTCTTCCATGTTATGTTATGTTATGTTAAATAGTTTTATAGAGTTCAGAGTTACCCAAGAATGGGCATCTTGGCGCTAAAGGTAAGAAACCTTGAAATTGTCCACAATCTGAAAACCAAAAAGCAAACCCATCTTTTAAGGGGCATCAGCTCGATGATTCCAAGCCAAAAAAAAGGTTTTTAGATCCTTCCTAAATTTGAAAAGGTTAGGTTGAGCTCGTAGGTGAATCGACAATAGAGTTCACCATTGTGCTGCCATATGGGAAAAACTTCTTCCTCCCCAATGAGCCCTCTTTATTCTTGGAATTTCTACTTTGTTGGAAGTGCTAGATATTAAAGTACGTGGTGGAACATACCAGTGAAGGATGTCCTGCAAGAAGAGTGGACCCTACTTATAGCTCCTTCTTTACCCAGCAAAGGGTTTTGAATTGGATCCGCTCCCTAATTGGAAGCCAATGAAGATCCCTGATTGATTTAGAAACTCAGTAGAATGTTGGTAATTCCAACAGAACTCTCGCTGCTAACTTTTGCACAGTCTCCAGTTTAGTAAGAAGACGTGCTTGACCTCCTACAAAAAGTGCATTACAATAATCAATCCTTGCTAATACCAAGGCAATGATTACTGTTTTTCTACATTCTAATGATAGAAATGGCAAGATTTTTTCCAATTTTCAGTGTAAAAATACAGGAGGCTGTCACTTAGCTTGAGTCTTCTATGAAGGTTAATCTGTTGTCAAAAATGACACCCAGATTTCCCAACTTCAGGGCTGGAGTTGGCAGAGGACCCAAATTAGATGGCCACCAGTTTGAGTTCCAAATAGTACTATTATTGCCAAATGTTAACACCTCCGTTTTATCACGGATGAGCTTAAGAGAGTTCAGTTACATCAACTGCGTAATGCTATTCAAGCATGTGTTCAATTGCAAGGCATTTTTTTTCAAATAAGTTTAAATTGTTACCCCTAGCTGTGTATCATCGGCGTACGAGCAGACCGAAAAACCATGCCACTGGAGTCAAGCTAACCTGGCTGATGAGGGGTGAAACCCCGAAACCGGTCCTAGGCTGCTTGTTTCAAGTCCAGGAAGGACCTGGCCTGGCAATTCTGGCTAGACTGTTCCCAAAGGGCGCAGGGTCAAGACTGATTTGCATATGGCTGGGTCCAAACTGGAATGGCATGATGAGCAAAAAAACGATGAATGTAGGCCCCATAGCTCTGTACAGGGGTGAATGTATGCCATTGTTTTGCCTTCTGTCCATCAATTGTTCTTTTTGCATTTGTCACCCTGAGTGGAATGGGTAGGCCCAGATGTGGGCCCCATGCTCTCCATGTCACTGGAGTCAAGCTATCCTGGCTGATTAGGCCTGAAAGCCCAAAACCTGTCCTAAGATGCTCGTTTCCAGTTCAGGGAGGACCTGGCCTGGCAGTTCAGGCTGGACCTTTTCCAATTGAGTGCAGGGTCAATACTGATTTGCATATGGCTGGGTCCAAACTGGAATGGCATGATGAGCAAAAAAACTATAGATGTAGGCCCCATAGCTCTGTACTGGGGTGAATGTATGCCATTGTTTTGCCTTATGTCCATCAATTGTTCTTTTTGCATTTGTCACCCTGAGTGGGATGGGTATGCCCAGATGTGGGTCCATGCTCTCCATGCCCCTGGAGTCAAGCTATCCTGGCTGATTAGGCCTGAAAGCCCAATACCTGTCCTAAGATGCTCGTTTCCAGTTCAGGGAGGACCTAGCCTGGCAGTTCAGGCTGGACTGTTCCCATTGAGCGCAGGGTCAATACTGATTTGCATATGGCTGGGTCCAAACTGGAATGGCATGGAGAGCAAAAAAAATGATAGTTTTAGGCCCTGATATCTGTACTGGAGTGAATGTATGACATTGTTCTGCATTCTGTTTATCAATTGTTCTTTTTTTATTTGTCACTCCGAGTGGGACAGTGGGACGGGTATGCCCAGACGTGGGTCCCGTGCTCTCCATGCCACTGGAGTCAAGCTAACCTGGCTAATGAGGGCTGAAACCCTGAAACCGGTCCTCGGATGCTTGTTTCCAATTCAGGGAGGACCTGGCCTGGCAGTTCAGGCTTGACTGTTCCCATTGGGCGCAGGGTCAATACTGATTTGCATATGGCTGGGCCCAAACTGGAGTGGCATGGTGAGCAAAAAAACGATGGATTTAGGCCCACATCTCTGTGTTGGGGTGAATATATGACATTGTTCTGCATTTTGTTCATCAATTGTTCTTTTTGCATCTGATTACCTCAAGGCTTATTTGGTTACTATACAATTATTATGGTTGGACCACAGTCATCGTGAATTTCTAGATTCACCCATAATGACAAAGGATCACCCATAATGACAATGAGCATATCTGTGATAAGGTCCCAGGATTTGATTGCCTGACAACAGCCTTTTACAAAGAGTATGCCCCGATTCTGGCCCTGTGCCTCATGGAGATGTACCAGGACTCCTCGACTGCTGGTTCACTCCCTCCTTCATTAAAGGAAGCAGTCATCGTGACATTACTCAAGCCAGATAAGCAGCTAAACACTGTGATTCTTACTGTGCCCTGTCCTCAATAAACGTAGATAAGATATTTGCCACAGTGCTCGCTAACTGCCTGTTACCTCTGCTTCTGCTGATTGTGAGGCCGAACCAATCAGGTTTTGTTCCTGGCTGGTCTACATCACACAATCTTCGTACCATTTTTGCAGTTATGCATCATCTACATCCACAGATCACAGCGACTGACGCGCTCCTGATGCCACTAAGGCATTCGATTCTCTAGAAAACATAAATGTTCCTCTCCCACTCACTATTCTGTTCTTCAAGTGCTTACAGTCAAATTTGATATCGTTGATGTGGGCAGATGGACAACCTCGAGCCTCTTCTCATCATGCTACCACACTCACAGGGCAACTTTGTTCCACCCAACATGCAGGCTCATTCCCTGCATTACTGGTCTCACCCTACACCATTCCAGCCACACTTTTTTTTTTATTAACTTTATACTTTATTGCTTATACAATTGGCACACAGCTTTGTACAGCCTACAACCCTGAGGCCGGCAGCAGACCACATCATCACAGTACGTCCATCCATGAAATGTTTACACAGCCTGCATGCCAGCATCCCGGGGGCCTGGCGGCAATGGAAGCAAAGAACTTGAGTGCATAATACCTTACTGCCCTGGGCCAGATCACAGCCATCCCTCCCTTGTGTTATAAAGTGTGTCCATGATGTGCGGACCACCACCGGCCCCCGCCGATGTTGATGACCAGGTGCGGTGGAACTTCCGAGTTTGTAGGCCAAAAGGTAGCACAACTTAAAGAAAACTGTGCGAAATACCCACCCCACAACAAAACACCCTCCCTCTCCCCAGTTGAACACCCCCACCCAAAGTGTGCCAGACTCCTCAGTGTGTGTCGCGATGGACATCTCGTCCGTACTCCTGTTGTATCATTCCTCGTGATCCTCCCAGCAGTTGAGCCCAGCGTAGGACCTAGGCCCCAGTCCACACCACCCCCACCCGGAATCACACCCCTCTCCCTCAGCACATCCAGATCTGGACCTCTCTTTATAACCCCGGGCCCCCTACATGTTAAACCTCCCCTACATGTCAGTGGCCTCCTCAATCCAGTGCGCTGTCGCACTCCAGGTGCCCCGTCTCCCCTTCCTGAGCATCACCTTCCTCTGTGCCCTCAGGTTCAGTTCCAGAGCCCGTGTCGTCCCCGGCATCCAGATAGGCCCTATACAGCCCCCAGAAGTTCTTGGGGCGGCTCTTGGGGGGAAGCAATTCGTTATAGGCCATCGACTGCGTGTTGCAGTACAGCAGAGCAGTTTCCCATCTCTTCTTCGTCGGTAGGGGCCCTCTCATCCAGCATAGGGCTACGGTACGTTTGGCAGTCCGCCAGCTTACGCATCGCCACCGGGAGATTTTTGGAGTAACCCAGCAACGTAATGGCAGGGTCGGGCTGAAGGTCAATGCCCAGGATCAGGCCTAACTCCGTGAATACCTCCGTCCAGAACCTGTAGATACCGGGGCAGGACCACGCCATGTGCATGAAGTCCGCGTCGGGGAAGCGGCAGCGTTCACATTCCGCGGACCCCCTCAAGCCATACCTATGGAGTCTCTTCGGGGTGTAGTAGACCCGCTGTAAGTATTTAAAGTGTATCAATCTATGTCTGATGTTCAATGATATTTTCCTGGTGTTGGTGCAGCAATAGCCCCACATCTCGTCAGAGATCTGCGTTTGGAGGTCAGTCTGCCAGGCCACCCTAGACGAAGACTGCGGGCAAACCCTATGTTTGTCCCCCATTTTTCTGAGCCTGGACACCAGTTTGCTGGATGTGGAATTCTTAATTACATACGTGAGTTCCGGCATCTCCTGAGGCTCCGCCAGCTCCGGGCCAAGCAGCCCCTGCAGGGCACTGCGCACCCTATGGTACTGGAAGCTGTGGAGGAGCGACTTCCCCGTCTGCGACTGCAGAATCTGGGGGAGAGTCTTCAGAGTGCCATCTAAGAACAGATCCCCTAACTTGGCGATTCCGAGTTCCTGCAGTGCCTTTACCACCCCCCTGTCCGCAAGAGGGGGTATCCACACTGCCCATTCCACCAGCATAAGAGGGGAATACAACCTAATACCATCCTGCCTTTTCAGTAATTCGTGCCAGGCATGATTCGTAGCCGTGATGGAATCCAAGACCCCTGTCCTGCGGTCCACCGGTTGACATACCGTGGCTGGGAGTGGAGTCGGTTCCGCAAACAGCCTTTCAAGCTTTACATGAGGTATATCTAGAGACCCATGGATCCATGTGTGGAGGTGCGATGCCTGTGCGATCCGATAATACTGTTCTAGGTCCGGTGCTCCCAGGCCCCCTTGTTCATAAGGAAGTAGAAGTGTCTTCCATTGAACTCTGGGCTGTTTGCCTCCCCACGCCAGCCGGATAAGGGTCTGCGTGAGACGCCGGAAGAAGGATTTAGGTAGAACCACCGGTATGTTGGTAAAGAGGAACAGGAACCGAAGCAGCACCACCATTTTCATTAACGCTATTCTTCCCATCAGTGACAGCGGTAATCTACACCAACCCTCAACATCGTCTTCAAGTTTGCTGTACGCTCTCCCGTAGTTCTCCCAAACCAATAGCTCGGGGTCAGTATGTAGACGGATCCCCAGATATCGAATGGGATCCGAGGTCCATTGCAGCGGGTATTCCATCGCAAACGGGGTTGTAACCGGAGTGAGCGGGAGAGCCACCGATTTATCCCAGTTCACCTGTAAACCGGAGAGCGCTCCAAATTTCACCACCTCCCTCAGAACTGAGGCAAGGTTAATCTCTGGTTCCCTGACATAAAGCAACGTATCATTCGCATACGTGGATATACCGATCTTATACGCAGGGAAGTTGATTCCCTCGTGTTCATGATATTCCCTGATTGCACACGCCAGGGGCTCCGCCACTAGTGCATACAGTAGCGGAGACAGAGGACAACCCTGTCTGGTACCTCTGCTGATTTCAATTGGGTCCGTTACTGTATCTCCCATTTTTAACCGCGCCAAGGGTTTGTAGTAAACGGCACCTAGCATTTGTAAGAAGGGTTCCCCCAGCCCATACTTCCGCAACACCCGTAGCATGAAGGGCCACTCCACGGAGTCGAAGGCCTTCTCCATGTCTAGGAATATCGCCAGTGCCTTGTTGTCCTGCCGCATATGCTGAATAGTGCCTAGGACAGTGCGGAGGTTGTACGTTAGGTTCCTAGCAGGCACAAAGCCCGCCTGCTCCGGGGCAACCATTTCCTGGACAATTATAGCCAATCTCGCTGCCAGTACTTTCGCATATAATTTGGCGTCCACATTCAGCAGAGAAAGCGGCCTGTATGAGCCGCACTCCCTGGGGGACTTCCCCGGTTTGGGGATTGTGACAAGAAGGGCCTCCCGCATGGACTTTGACATGCTACCTTGCTGACATATGTCATCAAAGAGGGACATTAAGTGCGGTACGAGAGTATCTTTAAAGGCCTTATAAAAGGCTACCGTGAGACCGTCAGCGCCTGGCGCACTAGACGATCTCATGCCCTCCAGCGCCTCCAGAATCTCGTCTCGTTGGATGGGCATCATCAGGAATTCTCTTTGGAAGTTTTCTAGGAAGGGCATCCTGATATAGCTCAGGTAGTCGTCAATTTCATCCTCCATTTGCCCGGCTCTAGAACTATAGAGTTTAGAGTAATAGTTCTTAAATTCGGCAATTATGTCGCCTTCCTCCGTGACTACCTCTCCCGAGGACGTAACCAACTCCTCCACCACCAGTTGGGGCCTGCTACTTCGCATCAACCTGGCTAACAAAGCTCCCGGGCGATCCCTCTCCCCATACGCTCGGGCTGTGGCATACTTCCCCATAGGCTTGACCTCCCTGTCCGCTTCCTCATTGAATTCCCTAAGTAGGTTCTTAATCTGTTCCTCTGTGTCCCTGTCCGATGTACGCCTATGCTGTTTCTCTAAATCTGCCAATTGCGCTTCGAGATGTTTGAGCCTCTGTCTAATAGAACGGAGTACCCCAGAGTGTTTAGCTATCGTCATCCCACGGATATAGACCTTAAATGTGTCCCACACCGTCTGAAAGTTGTCCACGGACCCCAAGTTGGTAGCGAAGAACGTGTCTATGTCCTCTGCTAACTCCCCTCTGAAGACCTCGTCCAACAGAGAATATGGGGAAAACCGCCATGTGAATGGGGGAATTTTCCTAGCAGGGGCAGTGAGGGACAACAGGAGTGGGTAGTGGTCCGATAATGTGCGGGGAAGAATAGAGCAATTCATCACAGTTCTCAGGAGCAAGGTCGACACAAACCAATAGTCAATCCTAGTGTGAATATCATGGTAAGCTGAGTAATGCGTGTACCCACCCCTCCCCGAATGTTTGTGTCTCCATACGTCTACCAAGTCCAACTTGAGTAATTCAGAGTGCATGAGAACTGCAGCCGCCGCAGGGCTTCGTGCTGACCCCCTTGACCGGTCCAGATCAGGATGCATCACAAAATTGAAATCTCCCCACCACAACATTCTGGAACCAACATGTATTCTGCACAGATCCGCCAGTTCTAAGTAGAAAGCAGGATTGTCGAAATTCGGACCATAGACATTCACCAACAGCAAATCGTGACCTTTACCTGTGCACCGGGCTATGAGGTACCGGCCCTCCGGATCAGCAGACAGGGGCGTCAGCTTTAGAGTCGATCTTGGGTTCACCCACGTCACCAACCCCCCCCGAGTGGGTAGTGAAGCCAGCCGCCACACTACAGCCACTCAAACCTCTAGCAGCCAACATTTTACTGGAGAGCGGGAGGTGTGTCTCCTGCAGCAGGGCTACATCTATACAGTGTCTGTGTAGATAGTTCACAACCTTCCGTAGCTTCCTGTAATCATTCAACCCCCTCACATTCCAGGTCAGCACTCTTAAGAGACCCGGGCTACCGCTCAGACTCAGGACTTCATTGTCCTCCAATTATGTCTCGTATTAGTAGATAGGTGCACACAGGATACCCAGAACCCAAAGGCTCTGTATTCTGGACCACAGAGCTCGCCACTCCACCCCTGACACCTGGCACAACCCCCCCTTTATCAGACGTCCCCCAACCCATCAAAACAAACAACCCCAATCGGCACATACAAGAAGCTCCCTCCCCCCACCCACAGCCGACCGCCCCCAACCTGGTCAGACAGAGCTCGTTACCACCCCCCATCACCCCAGTTACCCAACCTCAACAGTCCCTGAGGTGGCTCTCACAAGAGCCTGTAAGCCAAAAACACAGGGGCAGACGTTGCCAGCAAAACAATTATTAACAGTTTAGAACCACTTTGGTACTTCGCTCCAGTGCCATGCCCCTATCAAACGTCTCGTGCCAACATAAGATTCAGTGCAACAAACTCGCAGTGTCATTCCCTCCCCACTCCGGCAATGCAGCTTCCCTCCGTGTCCCAACAGCAGCACAATCCCACCACTCAGAGAACAAGAGTTGTGTTGCGGTCCTGGCACTCTGGAAGAGGAAACCCCCCGGGCCCCCGTATTGCAAAAATAACTCAGTAAGATCTCACCCAACCGGATATCCGTAGTTCAAAGTCTGGACTCCATCCATATTGATGACACACAACGCCATCGTCACACCTTGTGCAGCACGGCGCAGGTCAGCAACGTCTCAGAGGTGGAGCGGCGGCCCCAGCCAGGTCGCAACCTGGCCAGACAGCTGTGGAGCGCTCAATCCTGCTCCTCCAATAGCGACGAGGAAGCAAGGTCCTCCTGATCCCTTCTTGGGCTATTTCTGCGCTCCCTGGACCATTCCTTCAGCGATTTCTGCAGCTCCCTGGGGTCCGTGAAGAAATGCGAATGCCCTTGCCTGTTAATCCGAAGCTTTGCCGGGTATAGCATCGCGTAGTCCAAACCAAGATCACGCAGCTGTTTTTTGTATGGTGCAAATTGACTCCTCTCCTCCTGCACCTTTGCAGTGAAGTCCGGATAGAGCGAGATATCCATCCCCTCGTATTGCAGGTTGCCCTTGTCACGAGCTATGCGAAGAGCGGTGTCTTTATCCCGGTAGTTCAGGAGCTTCGCTATGATGGGTCTCGGATTTGCTCCCGGCTTTGGTTTGGGACCAAGTGAGCGGTGGGCTCTCTTCACAAGGAACATGGGGGAAAAGACCTCATCCCGAGCAGCACCTTTAAAAGTTTTTCCACAAAGAGCTCCATCTTGCCGGTTTGTGTGGTCTCCGCCACTCCTGTGATACAGATGTTGGATCTTCGCGACCTCGCCTCCAAATCCTCTGATTTGTCTTGGATCACCTGCAAGAGCCTGCCGAATTGCTTACGATCCTTGTCCCACTCCGACTGAGCTTCCTCCACCTCTGTTAGCCGGCGTTCCGCCATATCCAGACGCTCAGCATGTTTATCCACTCGCTCCGACATGCGATCCATGCGATAGGACAGGGCATCAATTTTAGTCCCAACCGATGCTATACTGTCCTGTATCCCTTTCTCCATCGCGACTAGCAGTTCACGGATATCCGAGCTCACAGAACCCATCGAGGCCGCTCCTTTGGGGGATGTCTCCGGAGCCTGTACTTCGGACCCTTTGGCTCGTCGCTGTTCAAATGTGAGTTTAGGTTGTGTCCTATCGTTCTTGCCCATAGTTAGTCTGGTGGACATGCAGGCGATCCGCACCACTGGTTTCGACAGCGCGCTGGCACGTTCTGGTGTCCCTCCCAGCCTTGGCGCAGACCTCAAGCGACAGTGCCCAGTTTCCGTGCTGCACCAGGATTATGTGGGGGCACTACGACAATGCGCTCCCCTCATACACTTTAAGCAGCGGCACACCCCGAGCCCCTGCTAATGTACAGTTCTTGAGCGGCGTTTCTCCCATGCGCACAGCCCGTCTCGGAGGGGGCGCCGATCTAATTCCAAGTGAGGTATTCCCAGCGTCTCGCAACTTCTCAGGCACAGAGCATTGGTAGGGGTACCCTCAAGCAGTTAAACGCTTCCTCCGCACCTGTACATGCCAGATCAGACCTCCTCCTTATGTGTAGCCCCGCCGCGTTGCCAAGGCCAGTGCCACGTGCTGTATGAAATGTCCGCCCCGGGGCCAGACCCAAGCTCAAAATGGCGGCCGTCGCTCTTGTCAGCATATGCTAGCCGGCTACCTGCAGGGCGTGCCTCAGCACTATAACCAGCAAATCCACCACCCCAAGTGAAATTCAGTGGGGTGCAGCGTTCAGCAGTAGGCACTGTAGGGTGGGCAAGGGCACATCGCCGGGACCCCCGGGGTACTCACATGTCCAACCGCCGAGCACCGAGGCTCAGATCAAGGCTCCCGCCGTCGCAGGCAAGCCGGAGCGGCAAAGGTGCCGAACAATCAGCAGGTAGCAGTGGCGGTCAGGGGCCCCCCGCGGCCACAGCAGACCGCAACGGCAATGTAGATGTGGGGGCCAGGGCAGCGTCACCCGTCAGGAGCCACCTCAAGTGCCCCGCAGCCGCACCTCAACAAATGCCCGCCAAAGTCCCAGGCCGCTCCAGTGCAGTACACCGCCGCCGCCGCGATGTGTAGCAGGAAGAACGGAGGGCTCGAGGAAGCGGGTGCTCCACCTCCGACCCCGGGTCCCCTCGTCCGGGACGACCAGGGTCTCTCAGGTCGCACGCAGCGTGACGTCGTCAGGATGCGTCCTCAGGCAAGGTCGCGGCTGCAGGCCTGGTCCGGCGCCACCAGGGTCCTCCTCCGTGGCGCCTTGCACTGCCAAAAAAAACGGCCGGAGTAGTATTGTCTGGACGCTTCACAGGGATCAGGGAAGCCCGCCGCCACAAGCGAGGCAATCACGGCACTTCTAGGATAATTTTGCAGGATGATTCCGGGGCAACAGCAAGGAGCTCAGTGCTCACACGTCCGACATGGACGCCAGCAAGCTCCGCCCCCTTCCAGCCACACTTAGCTGTAGAACGTGGCCATGCCTTCCCCTAGCTGCCCATGACAGCACTGTTCCTGCCTTACAAGACAGCTAGGGCTGAGATCAACACTGTGAAATGTGTGAGATGGGCATCAGGGGCGTAACACAGGCCCCCGCGGCCCACGCATTGCGGGGGGGCCCCACGCTCCAGGGGCCCCCACGCTCCAGGGGGCCCTCACTTCATCATTAATTGAATGGTGCGCAGTGCGCACAGCACTCCCCCGGCATTTTAATAAATTAGATCATCATGGTGCGCAAGGCATGCACCAGGGGGCCCCCCGGCCCGTCGCCCGGGCCTCAGAGGCTCATGAATCCTTATTTAAAAGGTGCGTGCCGTACACACACGCTCGGACGGGCCTCAGAGGCTCACCCACTCTTCATCAATAAAATGGGGCACAACTTTTTCAGCGCGCGCACGGGCCCCAGCCGAGCCTCTTATAACTGGAGTGTGGGCCCGGCCGGGGCCTCTGAGGCTCGTCGTTTGAGTGTTCTCCGGGGTGGGGCAGAGCTGGTAACCAATGCCTGCCCTGGCCTGATTGAATTTGCCATGACGTGCGCACGCAATTAAAAGTGTGCTGCGTCACAGCGTGAGACTGAGGTGCGCCTTCCCAGGACCCAGCCACGCTCTTACCGCAGGACTGTCCGAAGGACGTCACGGCCATAATTTTAAATTAATGTATTACTAGTCCCCCAGCCCCTGCCTGGCTAGCCTTGCCCAACCCTGCCCCTGCATTCTTCTTCTGCTAGCTGCCCTGCCCGCCTCACGCCTACCTCTGAAACAGGTATGTTTTAGACAGATGATGACAGCCATCGCACGTTTTCAGGCTTATAAACCATTGCCTTTCCCAATAACGAATGTCACGCAGGTAGCCCACTCTGCTGGGTGCAGGGCGTATTCGTAACACTGTACTATTAGTAGAAAAATGCTAATTAAGTTCTTACATAAATTATTTTCATGCATATTTATGTTTACGAAGGCCGACAGGCTGAAGCAGGAAGGTAGAGGCAACACTTTGAAAAGGCTCGAGACTTTCCCCACCCACCCTTTAACCCCAAAATCTCAGTATCTGCACTGCCCATGTATATAAAGTCGGCGCTTCTATAGATCCCGCAGTTCTCCGAATGTAAACATGACAGGCTCGAGAGTTTCTGAGGCACTTGAAGGAAAACGTTCCCACTAATTTACAAGTAGATCAGCTGCTTAAGCAGCAAGTGAATGTGAAGAGCAACAAGTTATATATTTGAGGCCAGGCTTCCTCAGGGATTAAGAAATGGCTGCACCAGATAATTTGGCCGAGCCCTAGGACACGGTATGCAGAAGAAGGCATAATTAAAACCGCAGTGATGATTTGTGACTTCTAGAAATAACCCTTCAATCTCCACAGGCACAGCCCTTTGCATCAACGCTAACATTAATTTATTGGGTATTCTATTCCAGTAGAACCGCCAGTATGGGAAAACTCTATGAATTCGTCCTTGTTTTTATGTAAGGGGCTGTCCACGTGCATTCACCCTCTACCGCGAGCATATGTACTCACAGGAGTATCTTCTTGTGAGTAAATCTTTTACCTAAAGTTAGACCAAACTTGTCAATGTCAAAAGTGGCCTGAGACTTGTATTCCAGGCTGGTAGTAAATGTGAACCAAACGCGTCGTGCAGCTATGTTTGATTATGCAGTCCATTGTTTTGACTAGTGAGAAGGCCTATGCAAATATTCATATCCATAGGTTAACTAACAGAGTTTTAAATACTAAGATGGGTATTACTGTGCAACACTCGGGTGAGTCATGCATTCAGAGTTCACACCTTTCCAAGAGAAAATTTCCAGCCATCAATTGTTATTTTAAGACTCTGCAAAGGCCTGGATCCTGGACATGCCTTATACTAACTGGAAACATAAGCGTATTTAGTCATTTGTAATGTGCAATTTCGGTGTTTGTTTACATTAGGTATCAGTTGGTCAGAACACATTTAAGCATGCTTTCTTTTTATGTGTGTGAAGTATAGGGATAAACGGTAAAAATATGTAGCAGGTTTGATTTTACTTTTTCTTTTACTGGCTGGAACATCAACATATCAACCCTGTGTTTTTTCGATCTCAGCAACACGTACTTCACTGTACTAATAGGACGTAATAAAATTCAATAGCATCTGGGTGTAAGACATTTTATGGTGATGATTGCTTTACTTTTCTATGTTCTTGGTAAACAAATAGTTTTGTATCAGTATTTTAACCTTCCATTTTGTGGTTTTGAAGCAGTTGAAAGATGTTTTAGGGCTTTTCATTGATCAAAGGAGTATCATTTCTAATCTTTATTATTTCCTTGCACTTTATTGCTTGGCCTTGCTCACAGGAAAATGTCACACTAAGGCGTCGATTCCGATCCGGTAAAATGCGCTCCAAATCGTCGTACGGAGCAATTTTCCCCGTACGAATCGTACCCGTAAACGTCCCCGTACGTACGACGAAGTACGATTCGTACCAGGAGCCAAAGACCGTAAGATTCGTACAGGACTCCGTACGACTAAAATATCCGTACGAGTCTCACTTGGAACCCGCTGTACGTGACATCGCTACGGTTCGCGGCTGGTTTTTACGACCCAGCAAGTACGATTCGTGTCGGGTACGCACCGTACGACCCTTTTTTTTACGGGAGCTGGAAACAGCCGTAAACGCATAGTTCGCGCCAAAACAAGTACGGAACGCCCCCCCCCCCGGAACCCCTCATGATCGCCGGGGTACGTGACGTACCCCTGCGATCATGGGGGGTACGCGCCGCACACCCAGCGTACATGGGGTACGCACCGTACCCCATGTACGGTGGGTGTACGGTGCGCAACCCATGTACGCTGGGTGTACGGCGCGTACCCCCCATGATCGCAGGGGTACGTCACGTACCCCGGCGATCATGGGGGGTACACGCCGTACGGTGTGTATGTGATTGAGCGCTTTTCCGTGCGAATCGCCCTTACCTGACGCGGACTGTACGAATAGCGCCCTGATCACCCGGTCCGGATTGTACTCGCTGGGTCGTACGGTGTGTTTACGAGTCGTACGGAAACGGCTACGAATACGAATCGTACGGGGGATTTTTTTTACCGGATCGGAATCGGCGCCTAAGTGTCACACATTTAGCTGTTGAGGGTCATTCATAAGTGCACTGAATCCATGGTGATGTCACAGAATTTGAAAACTTGCCAGCTATGTGTATGTAGCCTTCTCACACGCCTCTGCTTCCCTCAAAACCCCTGACTCTGGGGCCTGGCTGCAGCAAAGCACAGCCTCTATGTAGCACTCCTATGTAAGGGCAATAGGTTAGTGTCCTTACATTTCTGGTGATTTGTAGCAGTTTTAAGATCTTCTTAGAGTTTCTTGTCGCTTCAATGGGTGTAATTTCTGATATTTCTATGTTTCCCTCGTCTTCATTGCTTGATTTGGCACACTAGAAAGTGTCACTCCTAGTCGTTGAAATGTCACTCATAATTACACTGAAATTATGAAAATGTCACACATAAGCAATCAGAAACCTTGGCAGCTATGCCCCCAGCATCCCCTGTTTTCAAGCCTCCAGGGACCCCATCCGCACTGTAGCACACACAGCCAGTACTACACTCTCTCGTCGGCGTTGGTTGCACCAGTGAGTTGCCTCATAACAGTCCTACCTCATAAAACTAAATGGTGCGTGCCATGTGCGGTGGGTGCAGGTATCTTCATCTTCCAGGCCCAGAAGCAAGGGGGTTGAAGGCAACTGCCTCGAGGCCAGAGACCATTTGCATATTTACATACCTTTGTAAACTGGTTACCAAGGTTTCGTTTTTTTTCTGGTTCGAGTACCCCCTGGGCCCACACTCTGCCTATTCCTTACATTTTTTGAATTTTACATTTAATGCCGTAGTGTGAGAATGCATTTCATGAAAAGGAATATAAAGTAAGGTTGCCATAAGAAAAAAACCAGCAATGTGTTGTTTAAAGAGCTTGGAAAAACCTTGTCTTGACATTAAATAGCTTTATAAATAAAGTTTGTATTGATCTGTAATGTGACTTTCCTGTCTTTGCTCACTTTAATGATCAGTCATGGATCATTCAGGCAGCCCAAGAACACAATTAAAAGTGCTTTCTATTTATATTTGTTGTTCGAAGTATGAACAGATAGGTGCTGAAAATACGGCTTTAGGTGAGTGCTTATTTTTGTCCCGTCTGGGACATCAAAATAATGAGCTAGCAACCCTAATCATAAGACAGGAAGTTTGTTGGAGGATCAGCACCTTATTTATTTCCTCAACCATCGATCCCTGATTAATGCCATAATAGCAATATTTTAACGTATATCTGAAAACCCTACGCCGGCGTCAATAACATGCTAAGTTACTTCAAGTGTCTGGGAATGCACCCTGCATTCAGACAACTCACTCCTCATTCTCGCCCGTCACTTTTACGCTCAACCTGCACTCACAGCAATCACAATGTGCTCACACTGATCACCATGCACTCACAACATTCACCAGCTCACCCTGCACTTACAGTGATCACTCTTCACTCACAATGCACTTCCGTTGTTCACCCTGCTGTACCTCCCCCTGCAGTCACACAAGCACACTACTGGCCCTGCACTCATGTCACACTTCACTCAGCTGTCTCACTCACGGCTTAATCTGCAAACTCACTTAAACAAGCCCATCACTAACCTTGCATTCATATGTCCCACTCTGCACTTACATCCACACCCAAATTCATATGGCCACCTCAATCACCCTGCAGCCACTCCTCTTACTCATTTCTCACACTGTCGCATCACTCACCATGCACTTACGTGGGCACTCCAACCACCCACAAGGCGCATAGGGTTAATATGCATGCTACAAAAAACGTGTACCGTGCAGATCACAGAACTGAGTGTGAGTAAACTATGAGCAGAGCTATAAAAAATGAAATGTTTGTCGGAAAAGGTGTTATAGAGAGATGAGGTGCATTGTCGGTGAGTGGTAGTGAGGGAATTCATGGAAAAGGAGGAGGAAGGGTGCGGCAAAAAAGACTGTCAGATGCCAACCAGAGACTTTTTGAGCATCGGCAAAGTGTGCTCCGTCCCAGGGTCCCAGACTTTCAGGGAGCCCCCTGATAAAACCAGCTCTGTTCTGTAGCGTTTTGCCCTGATGACATTAAATGATTCTTGAACAGATTGTTTTAAATAAAACTTTCCTTCGCTTTTTTTAAATATTTGTAGTGTGTGGATCGAGCAGGTCGGCGTGACGTCGTTGATACTGGGGATTGGGGAAAAATCATTAATCTCCCCGTGCCTAACAAGAAAGTATGTAGTTCTTTCCAGTGAGTCCCTGTGTATTTTATTACACCGTGGACTTTGCAAACTCACTATTAACCCTGTTAGTGAGTTTGCAAAGTCCATGATGAAATGAACTAATTACTTTTTTGTGAACACTCTTTGAAGTGCTTCAAAAAGTGTTACTGTTTATATAGCGGGAACGCTACCCGAAAGTATTATCACAGCTGGCTTTAAATGAGCGTGCCAGTCAGTTCTTGACTTTGTTTTTATGAAGCTCGGAGGGAGGACACTGAGTGATACTGATTGCGTCCTCAATGTGTACTGACTGGCGCGCTCATGTAAAGCCAGCTGCACTAATACTTTCGGGTTGCGTTCCCGCTATATAAAGATGAACACTTTTTGAAGTGCAGAGTGACTACTTCTCTAGATTTTGTGGACAGAAAGTGAACAATACGTCAATCATAATATTTCTTCTTGAATGTTTCTGTTCAGTTGTTTGCAGTTTAAATAAAAAAAATCTGTGAGGTTCTCTGCATTGTGTATTGAAGTCTGTTTGAAGCTCTGTGGTTATACTGAATAAGCAGCTATCATGTTGTTGGTATGTGATATGTCTTTAATAATGTAATAACTACACTTTCACAATTGCTTTATTAACCTTCTTGCTTCTCACATTTGCTTGAAAACGCACCATTTACCTACTCTTTTTTCAAAATTTTCTCAGAGGAGAACCCCCGAACCCTCTTTTAATGGTTCAGACTCGCTCGCTGCGCTCACTCGCCATGGTGCTCTCCCACACAACTTTTACGCCTCACCATTTATAAACATCACCAGCACCACTGGTTGTCAGTCGAGTTTTTATGGAATTCGAGGTTTTGGTTAGGCTTTCAAAGTTTCATGTTGTTGTCCATTAATGTCAATTCTAATTCTGACCCTTCATAGTTATTTTTCAGCCATAGGCAGTTCCTGAGACAATAGGACCACTCTTTGGCATTGTTTGGATTGCTGCCATTCCTAAGACAATAGTATCGCTCCTTGGCATTGTTCTTATCGCTGCAGTTCCTGAGACAATAGGATTGCTCCTTGGCATCGTTCTGATTGCTGCCTCAATTAAATAATCTGCGTTTGACATTATTGTTAGAAATGGCATAGCTTATATGTTGAGAGGGTTTCCCACTTTCTCATTAGAACTTTGAGAAAGACAATATAGAGGTATTTCATTTAAATGTTGGAGGTTTCAAATTGAAATATGCTAGATTTTTGGGGGGTGGGGCAAAGTGGCAGGTGGTGGGCCGGGTCACCGGGGTAGGCCCTCCATGTGTTTTGCAGGGGGGCCCCCTCAAGTTTCGTTACGCCACTGATGGGCATAAGACGGGTTTAGGAGACTTTCCGGTCTTTCTCTTTTATATTCCCCTTCCATTTCTCTTGCTATTAACCCCATGGTCCCCCACTACAGGACAAAGGAGATATTAGGCATGCAAATGCAAGGGACGTAAGAACCTTTTGGATATATACCCCAACCAGCAGTTCCTCCCTCCACTTGAGGACACAGCTTTACCCACGCTCCTGGATACATCATTATATCTTCAACTACGAGCTGCTTGCCGGACCCTCCGGACCAAATAGATCGTTCCCTGCTGCCTGAAGCACTGATGTGCGGAGCCACTGTGGGGCAGAATCACACCATAGCTTGCATTTTCCCAGGGTACATCTACTTTTGCTCAGGCTGGGGCTTGAGGGGCTATGTGCCTAGCTGGCCGTCTGCCTGTGGGGATGGAATTGGCGCTGTCTGGGCCCGGAGGGAGACTCAGTGAAAGACCCACAAAGTTTTAAAGAGTCTGGAAGAAGGACCACCTCCCCTAATGGTCTAGCTGCGCTTGATGGGGGCTGAAGAGGAGGAGGACTCTTAGCTTTGTGCACTGCCTCCTGGAGGGAACTGGATCAGTGGGTAGCCCAACTGTTTGTGATGCCCACCAATTCATTGGACCCCGCTGAGCAAGCGGGTCAGGCTTGACTTAATTGGGTGACAACTCGTGTGGTGTCCCCCCTCGGGCTTCAAGGGACATGTGGCACTTTTTGGTGACACACACGGCCAACGGCTGCCTCTTAGGACTACTCCGGCTCGGAGTGGAGGACCACGTCCAATGGCCACTGGCTTATTGGACGCTACAGGCGCAAACTAAAATGGACAGGTTCACGCTCCTGCATCAAGACTGTGGGGCCTCGGGCTCAGGTGGGGAGCCACACCCACTAGGGCTGCCTGAGAGCAGGAACACTAATGTGATACTTTTTTTTTAAATTTGTATTTATTGGCATTTCTAGATACCAGAAAACAGTGCATCAACAATAGTCATGCAGATGTAAATTACAGTCAGATAAAGCACCCATTGTCACATACATATTAAGCATAAGACAGTCCACCAGTATCAATCATCAGCAGGCCAGAAAGATTGCAGAATAATAACAACGATTTCTGGTTACAGAACGTGCATGTATAGCAAAATGAAATATATGTCACCATGTTGGAATAATTCTATACAGAGTTAGTGGTCCCGAGCAATTTCTAGGCTTCCACAGGGCCGAATAAATCTGTATTTCTCTGCTGGAGAAAGGTAATGAAGGGTTCCCATATATCTTTAGGGCGAGATGGTAATGGCATCAGTTCCCAAAATGTAGAAAGTTGTTCTTGACAGTAGGACATATCATTAAGCCAAGCCTAAATAGTAAGGCTGGTCTCCTGCCCCAGTAGTGCTGTGAGTTGACGATATGTATTGGGCATATCTTTTACTTGGCCAAGTAGGCCAACCGAGGAACTGAAGTGGGGGGTGATAGACCGATGATTTCACGTAGTGTAGTGGAAACCTCTCTCCCAAAAACTGTGACTCTGGGGCAACTCCATGCAAGATGCAGAAATGTGGCCTGTGGAGCGCTGCATCTCAAACAATGAGAGTCTAGAGATATTCCCGTTTTGAATAATTGTAGTGGTGTATGGTACAGGCAATGTACATATTTAAAGTGTATAAGCCATAGCCAATAGTTGGGAGTAAGCATTTCTAGCTGGCCACAGCAAAAAGCCTATTGTCCATCCGACAGAGGGGAGTCAAAATCTGAGTTCCAGACCTCATGAGCTTTCGGATGTAGCATTGGGGAGGAGTCTTGCATGTAAGAATCGAGTTTTGTGATCAATTTACACAGCGAGGAACTAGTGGTCACACATGCTAATCATTCCACATCCTCATACTTGGGTTGGAAGCCAGCAAAGTTCCACAAAAGGACTGATATTTCATTGGTATAGATTCTACTAATTCTGACAGAGGCCTTACAATTTAAATGGCCAATGAACTGTGTATCAGAAGTGATAAAATAAAGAATTCTAAGTGTGTTCATTATTAGGGACAGCAACACTGTTTAAAGATTCAGGCAACTAGACCCATTAATTATCCACCTCACTAAAAACAAGGTCAAAGATGACCCTGACCGATGGGTGGATCATCACTGATCTACTACTCCTCTCTGTGGTTACAGTCATTTACTTAACTTTGAATTTAATATGCCTAGACAGCTTGAATGGCCTCTCTGGTCTAATAGAAGCAATTATATTTCTTTCTGGTATTAATTTATATACAACAATCTTTCTTGTAGGCATTTTCGCTCAGAGTGATGGTCCAAATTGTTAGTTTGTGGGATCGTTTATGTGCCTATAATGTGGAGTTGGGAAATGATAATGAATAGACTATGTCAGTCAGTCAAAGTAACTTTATTCGATTGAATTTACAATCATAAAAGTACAGATATAAATCATACAGTACATATACAATTATTTACAACATTTTGTTTTCATATGGGAATTGACTGCTATGTACAATAAAACATCGGTATAAGCTTAAAATGTGTTGGCTTTATGTTGATACCCAAAATGACAACAGTATAAAAATAAATATTTACTGTGCAGAAGCCGCAAGTTGGGAGCGGATTTTCATACAAGCTTTTAAATAATAAGCAACTGTTTTTGCAACAAAAGGGGAATCTAAGCATTGTAATGCCAGAAGGGCAGGTCTGCATCTTCTCAGTCCTAATAATCTAAGCAGAGGGACCAACCAACGTTTGCGAGGAATTTCATAAAAGGTACAGAATAAAATTACATGTAGTGTAGACTGCGGAGTACAATCGTCACAGGGACATTTGATCAAATCGTGCGACCAGTCAGAGGGCACAGGAAATGAGACAAGACGATAAAAAGAGTTAAATCTAAATCGGGTTAAAACATATCTATCATAATTAGACAAATAAAAAGACAGATAAGGTTGCAGGCCATATGAGGATTGGATCGTCATTAGATGGATAGTCGATTGTTTGCCGATTTCAGAGCACAAACGTAAATCACTCAAATGTGAGACACATAAGTTCTTTAAAGACTTTCTTGATATGGTCGTGAGCGACGTAGGGTTTGTAAAAAACTCTAGACAGTTCAAGTCATTCAGAAATTTAAAAACGTACAATAGCCAAGGAATCTTTTTCCAATGGGTCAGAGTCAGACAGTCTGTTATTAGCGACCGGGTTAGGAGACATTGCTCCTTGGTCCATATACGGTGCCAAAGGAGAATCGGTTGGTACCTTATGATGTCAGATAGGTAATCTCAACCAAGCTCTATATGGCCACCGTAATTGGAGGCACTTCGGGGGAGAGCTAATACATATTTCAAAAAATCATTTTCAACTACTTGGAGCTCGTTGACAGGGGCGTAGCCCCATACACCTGCTCCGTAGGTAGCCACACTCATGCACTTGGCTTGATAGATTTGCAATATTACTGCAGGAGCGGGCTTGCCCAGCTTCCTTGAGAATGAGGTCAGTGCTGATGTTGTGCGCTGGAGCTGCAATTTCCTGCTAGATATAGCAGGTTTCCATGACATTTGATGGTCAATGAGGATTGGGGGATCTACTCCCAGTTTACTTAGGATCTCCCATAGCTTGGAGTGGATTACGCAGTCGAATGCGGAACTTAGATCCACATAGACCAGGTAAAGATTGCCACCTTTAGCCCAGGCGTATTTCCCCATAAGTAAGGTGAGATTAAGAGCCTGTTCCACCGTACCCAATCCCTCTTGGAACCCGAACTGGAGGTCTGTGATGATCTTATTCTCCTTTGCCCAATCCTGGAGGCGTTCCAGGAGGAGTCTCCCAGCGACCTTGCCCAGCGAGTCCAAGAGGGAAATTGGTCGGTAGCAAGCTGGATTGTCTCGGTCTCCCTTTTTAAAAATAGGGAGAAGCACAGAGGTAGACCAGGAATCGATTAAACCGGCCTGAGAGACTGCGGACATGACTTGAGTGACTATTGGGGACCATAGTTCAAGGTTATTCACAAAGATGTCTAGTGGAACCCTGTCAGGACCGGGAGCTTTCCCAGTCTTGGAGGACGTTAGTGCTGTGTTCACGTCTCCAAGGTCAAAGTGAATGTCAATTGGGTAGATGTTATCACTTATGGTACGGGCCTCCCCAGGTGTAATATCATCGGTAATTGGTGTCGGATCCCCAAATATCTGAGAGAAATGGGTTACCCATTTTTCAGCAGGTACCGCCACGTCTAAATGAGAAGAAGCGGCATCATCTGCCAAGAATGGGGACTTGACTGTTCGCCAAAATAGCGTACTGTCCTTTGATTTTATGCTCTCATGAAGTTGGGCCCAAAGGTTGTTTTTTATTTCCCGTTTACGGGCTTTTAGGGCCAATTTATATTGTCTTCTTAAAAGTGAGATTAGGGCTGTGTCCCTGTCTTGGCTATGAAGGGCTCGTTTGAGTGCAGTATGGGCCCTACGACAATCGGAGTCAAACCACCCCCGACTATCTTTATCTTCCTTCTTATTGTGGTGGCGGGTAAGCTCCTGCCGCATAGTTACTAGGATCTTAGCAAAACTAGACAGGATCAGCTGGGGGGATGAGGTCTCCTCTAAACAGGTGTATATTTGTGGAGGGATTGTTGGATGACCCTTTCAGTGACCTCTTTGGGGTTGATCTTAGACCACTTTACTGTATAGCCGTTAGCTCTACCCATCTCCAGGGAATGCTGTGTTAGGATACTGGACTTAGTACGAGATAAGGGAACAGAGGTAAGAGTAATGGAAATGCTGTTGGGAAAATGGTCACTAGAGGGGTCTGTGCCAGTGGAAAAGTTTTTCAATCTGGTTCCTAGAATCTGCGAGCACAGAATAAAGTCGATCGTGGACAACAATCCTCTTCCATGGAATGTTGGCTTAAAGTCGACAGCAGGTGTCACAAGTTCATTCGCAAATTCGAGTTCCAGTGAGAATAAACAGGCATTAAAAGCTGACCCTAGGCTAGAATGGACGAAGTGGGTAATGGGGGAGTCATGCTCATCTTGGAGGCCACATAAACCTTTGTTGTAGTTACTACATAGGTAGACATTAAAATCCCCACCCCACACAAAATAACATTGTGACTGTGCATTTTTAACTTTCTGATCATGCAGAAATAAAGTGATTTCCGTCAATGACTTTACACAGTCAACAGGTGGAACATTGTTATACATGTTTATGACATAATAAACAGAACTTTTATCAGTAAATAACTTAAGGATTTGAAAAATTGGGGACACCTGGGATATTTCGGTCATGGTAAATGGAATTTGGTTGGAAACGTAGATAGCCAGGCCACCCTTGTGTCTTCCTTGAACAGATGGAATAGCAGACATATGAAAGGTTTTAAAGCCCTGGATATGAATCGGCTCGATGGCCCAGGTTTCCTGGAGGCAGACTATGTCATGTCTGTTAACCAGGTCGATCCAGGACTGAAGATGTGTTTTAGATCTGAGGCCCGCTACGTTCCAATACATGATTGTAAGATCCCTGGTTGAAGGTAAAAGGGGGTATGAGGTCGACAGGTTATCAGGGGGTATTGGATCACAGATACGAGGGGACGGGATAAAGGAAGAGGCAGTGTTATTAGATAGAGGAGGTGGTGGAGATAAACTATTTTGTTGTCTTTTATGTGACTCCTCAGAAGCAATAAGAAGAGCAGAGCTAAGAACACAAACCTGTGACGATAGCAAATGTGAGGATAGCTTTGGCAGAGGAGTAAGAGACTCAATGCCATCACCAGGCGGGGAGAATTGATTGGGCGTTGCCACCCCATATTTACTGGAAGAGTGAGTAGTAGGGGTCTGAGTTCCAGTAATGTCTTGGGTATTATCGGAGGGAACTGATGGTCAGTCAACCATGTCCAAACATTCGTATCTGTTGGATAATGGTGGTCCTCTCCAATTGGAAAGATGTCCGGAGGCAAAGTTGGAAAAGCCATAGCCTGCCCAGTGACCATGGTCTCTGTTCCCATCCCAATTGCCCACTCTCGTCCAACTCCAGGGGGGACCGGTGTTGTGACGGGGAGCCGGGGGTAGAAGTATGACAGGTTATGGGTGGCTATCCCTTCAACGGAAGTGCGGTCACCCCAGGAGCAGATGTGCTCGACCGTATTGGGGTCATCAAAGTTCACTATGATGCAGTCGCCCTGGATGTTTTTGGGCACAGTGCCGAGCCATGGCACTCTGCGGACGGTGGTAACTCTGTTGTCCAAAAAAGTTGGTAAAGGTCTGTTATTGGACAACCAGTATATAACTTTATTTTTTAGTGACCAGATTGGCTCGTCTTGACTGGGGGAGAGTTCCGGAACGCCTGTCATGATTACCACATAGGGGGATGCCTCAGGTGGAAGATGTACGGGACGGCCCCCTCTCTTTCGGTTTCTCGGGACGTTGTTAAAGCCGACCGATTGTTGCTTCGGGAGAGAAGGGGCCGGAGTGGGAAGGGAAGGCGGAGGAAGGGATTTTTGTTGATTGGGCAGTTGTTCGTTTGGATTGGTCAAAGGTTGGGGTGGTAGAGGTTTCGGTGGCTTCGGTGGGGCTTGGGGCTTAAGTTGAGCTGATGATGGTTGTTTTTGAATGGGTTTCAGCGGGGCCTTTTGGTTAGTGTTATTGTTGGGTAAAGTCGTTTTTGCCAAACTGGGCTTACTGGTTTTGGTGTTATTTGGTAAGGATTTCCCTTGAGCTAAATTGGGATTTTTTGTACTACCCTTACTTAGGTCAAGAGCTGAAGACAATTGGGTTAATTGGGCTAATTGAGATTGGACCTGGTGCAGTGCCTTTTCGATGGGGGTTAAATATGACTTGAATAGTTCACCTATTTTGTTGAGCAATAGACTATCATTACCACAGGTATTGGTTGTTAAGTTACCATTATCGTCCAGGCTACTGTCACTATCGTAGCTACTAGAGCTGCTAAGATTTAGGTTGTCAACAGTAAGAATCGTTGCAGGTGCTAGCGCAGGAGAGAGTGGTTGGTGGGAAGTTAAAACAAGATTAGTGGATTGGGAGGGGAGATGCGTGGTAAAAGGTGTTTTAGGGGTAGTCATAGATAAAGAAGTAGCAATGTGCTGTAAGTTAGCAGTTTTCCTTCTTTTAGACTTTCTTTTGGGAATGGCACCTTCGCGTATACCCCTATCTAGCTGGGGAGGGATCAGGGGCACTGTGAGTAGCAAATATAAGTGGGGATTTTTCAAGTGACAGGTGAGATTCTGACAAATTCAAAGTTGCCGAGAGGTCCACCGTGCTAGGGACCGTGTGTACCTCTGCGTGCACTGTCACTGGCAGGGGTAATTCTACTGTACGTTGAGGAGTTACTGCGGTGGCCAGTAGGCCCATAGAAGAACGTCTCGCAATAGCCAGGTCCTGGGAGACTCGACGATTCAGTAGAATAATACCCTGCTCGATGGCATCGTTGGCCTTAGTTATAAATTGGTCTATCGGACCGATGACCTCGGCCGCGGCCAGGGCCTGCTTTTTGACAGTGTTTCTAGTGTTTCTAGGAGACATGCTGAACGTAAACTAATGCCTCGCTACTGTTGGTGGAATTAAGAGAAGCAAGTTCAGGGAGATAAGTTAAAATACTGTTACAGCAGTAATAGCAGGGGAATAGGAAAACCAACCAGAAATAAAGTGGCCCAGTCCAGTCTTGCACAGGCTTGAACGGGCTTAAACGGGCCCTCCCTTTGCCCGGGCTTCGCCCCGCGCTGCATCCCGCGCTGCGGGAGGGACTGAACTAGTTCTTATGTCGTGCTGAGGGGGCGTGACCGCCGGGGGAAGAGGCACCAGCTGTGAGGGCTAGAGGCTGCTGGTCCTCGCAGTCCCCCGGTGTGGTCAGCGGTAGTTTTAACTCGGTCAAGCGCACGCTGGGAGCGTGCAGTGTATCCGCCGAATGGGGAACTGCTCCCACCAGCAGCGCAACCTGCCAGATGAGCCCCCGTGGTCCGTAGATTCCTCCGTGGGCAGCAAACAGCTTTCCTCAGTTCGAGTTCCAGCCAAAAAGGAGCAAGTGAGCGGCACCCGCGGAGCGGGTGTCGCGAAAGGTAAATAGCCGGTAATGAGGGGGCGTGACCGCCGGGGGAAGAGGCACCAGCTGTGAGGGCTAGAGGCTGCTGGTCCTCGCAGTCCCCCGGTGTGGTCAGCGGTAGTTTTAACTCGGTCAAGCGCACGCTGGGAGCGTGCAGTGTATCCGCCGAATGCGGAACTGCTCCCACCAGCAGCGCAACCTGCCAGATGAGCCCCCGTGGTCCGTAGATTCCTCCGTGGGCAGCAAACAGCTTTCCTCAGTTCGAGTTCCAGCCAAAAAGGAGCAAGTGAGCCACTATGTCAATACCCAAATCGGGGGTATCCCGGATCATGATGGAAATGCCTAATGAAGTATAGGATGTCACAGTGAATGTAAAAATGGGGAGCCAGGGCCATGATAAAGGCCGGCAACTGGTGAAATAGAAGTGGGGGGGTGGGGGGGGGGGGGGGCTACCAAGTAAACGCAGATTTAAAGCTTGTAGATTTCGGACAGCTCATTTAAACCCGACACAGCCGTGTCGAATTTGACAATAAGAAGGGCTTCCCTCCTGGATAGTTTCAAGTCCCAGTCACCTCCTCGGGGGTCTTTTTCTACTTTGGAGATGACCCCAGAGGAGCTTTAAATCTGCGTTTATGATCCGGGATACCCCCGATTTGGGTATTGACATAGTCTATTCATTATCATTTCCCCTGTTTACACCCCAGAATTTGAGTTGTCCTCCCTGATTGCGCTTCAGTAAGATTAGGCTCTCATTCGCCCGTCTAATACACTGATTGCAGCCCTCGCACCACTGAGACTACATTACCCAGCTTCCCGAGGGTCACGCATGCGCAACCCGTTGTGTGCTATCATTGACGAATTGTTCGCCCATGGCGTCAGACTCGGCTTTCTGACGGTAAGAACTTTGTTCCTTCTATCAGTTACTTACCTGTAACTTCTGACTACGGCCCATTCGGTTCTAAATTCGGCGACCGCCGGTTGTGTTTTTGTAGAAAGTCGGCGTGTTCATTCTATCCTCGACGCTGCTATTACAAGTCGAGCTTGCTGGAACCACCCCCGGACTCAAATCAGGAACTCCACCCGGTAAGCACTTCATGACGGCCCCGGTCTGAACGCGAATAGGTGGTTTTGCGAGTATACAAAGTGTACCTGTTCTAAATCTTGTGCATGTGGTTTATTAAGGTTACCACTGCTAGCTGCGCCTGCATTGAAGATTAGACTACTGATACTCAGGGACACTACCACTCCCTTTGAGGTAATCCATTTGGCTATATGACGCTAAGGACGTGCATCTTGCACTTGCCATTTACTAATACCCCCTTTCTTTTAATTTGTTCTTTCTTTCTTTGCTTCTTTCTTTCTTTTTCCTTTCACGTAGGAGCCACCACATTTCCCTAAATAACTCTTCATTGTTCTTCTGACGGGTAAGCTGGAGTCATGGTTTTTGTGTAGTAGTGCTTTTGAGGTTTTTGTGGTTATTCAAAAAAACTGATTTACAAGCTGAGATTTGGTCTTTGTTCCTCTTTTCTTTTTTGTCTCCTCTGCAGAGCGTTCTATGGTCCTGAAGAGAATCCTGTCATTAATAAGGATTCGAAACGCGTAGACCGTGTAGGGTCAACTTTTGATATCCTGGTGCCCAGTCATTTGGCACTTGGTTTCGTCCTTATACACCCATTTAGTGTTATACGTTTTTTGACAACTAACTAACAAAAAGTTAAATGACAGTGGTGTATTTTTTGCAACTTCTAAGAATTGCCGTATAACCTTATAGTTGACCCGACATTTTTTCAACTGGTTTACTCATTTCCAGTTTATGTGTATTTTATCGATGTGTGAATGAAAGTGGTTTGAATGTGATATGTCTGAAGATTGATGATATGGTTCAAGTTTTTTACTGTTTTTGTGTCCTAATTTTCATTGCTGGATAAGAATATAACCTGAAATGCCGCACTAAAGTATAAATGGTGTACATTTTTGAATAATTTTGAATAAACAGCTATTCAATAGCCACCCCAGATATTGAACTGTCGTCTGTATTTTGGAGAAAGTAATTTTTCTAAAAAAACATATCAGTATTGGCAATCTCCCTTTGTTGTTGTGCTTTCGAGGCTCAGCCTTACTGATTAGAGCCAGCCCTATTTGTTACTAGTTGATTCTGAGTTCAGCAGTCCATGGGACCGCCGAACCTGTGGTTTGAAATGCACTGCCGTGGGAACGCTGAATGACGGCCCACCAGATTCCAAAAATACTTATAATCTGGCGGGCAGCCGATGGTTGGCTTTGGCGGTGTGGAGGACGTGTGGCAGTCATAATCCGGCCCTAAGTGATTTGACAAGAATCAAATGGTGTTGAACCAACACCCGACTTCCCCAGATCTAAAGTGAGTAGCTCTGGCCATTAGGCTACATCTATTGTTGTGTGGCGTTTTGAGCTCCCAGGGAATTTTCCCGATTCATGCCCTTATATAATTCACATTACCCTTATATAGGCATAGAAATCAAGCCCTTATTTAGGCATAGCCCATGCTACCCAAATGCAGGCATGGCTACTTCCACCCGTACCAAATGTCACAACCGTTTCTTGGAAAATCAGCTTAAGCAGTCAGGGAAATTCCCCTTGCTTGAATATTGATTTGTCCAAGAACTCAGTTACTTTACAAAGAACAACTATTCCCTAGGGGTTCTTTCCTGACGTTCATATGCCCAACTTTACATCAAACTATGGCATTCCTAAACACCTTCAAGGTATAAATATACCTTCACTTGGTCTAGCAAGATACAGTGGTTCGGAGCAGTTCAAAGACCTACTTGCCAGACGCAGCTCGCTACAGCAACTGCAGAAGGAAGCTGACTCTCCAGCTGATGCATTGATCAGGAAGCTGCCTTTCTCCTGCCAAGAATCCAGCGTTTCCGGCTCCCATTGCTGGGAAATCGAGTCCCGAGACAGAGATACCAGACCTCCTTCATTCTAAACCAAGGTATGAAGCTGATTAGAACCTAAAGAAACCTTGGGTAGATTCTTGGTAAAACAACTAAACCTATGATACACAATACTTACTTCTTCCCTCGTACTAGACTTAGGTTAGGTACATTGGGGTAGGCGTATTTTAGAAGCAGTTGAGTATTTTGGTCAATGCTATTTATGTATGTATTTTTATATGGCTTCGAATCCATACAATGCTCTAACAGTATTATTTCATAATACTATTCCCGCTGTACACATTATACTTTGCAGTCTGCATAACGATTGTAGCAGTTCACTTCTCTTACAAGAGAAAGAAGACTGTTCAATGACCCTTTTTATTGAAAAGGCCCGTCTCACTATTTCTCTGCAACTCTGTTGAAACAAAGCACTCACGATTGACTGATTGAAATACTTATCTATTGTTTCCGCGACTCTGAGAGATAAATTCTTATTCTTGGGAAACAAAGTTGTCATGTTTATGTGGTTGATAGAAACGAATCCCTTCTTGTGTATTCCAGGAAGTTTCTAGTGACCTCTGAGTTAGCTAGCACACACACAATTAAGTTTAGTATATTTGACAGAGACCTAGTTGACCTCAATCCTACGTCATATCTATAGGATATATTATTCCAATGCGCAGAGACTATTGGGAATATTGGAATTACACTACATGGTGCCCAACGTTTGGTAAGGCACTAATTTAACGCTAGATACTAAAGTAACTTAGTCGTGCTTTTCTCAGAGACCCCTTTTTGTATAATACTCCAATAGACGTCTGGAGTGGGTAAAAAGATAATATCCGCCATAGCTGAGTAGGACGAAATTCCTATGTATTAGTTTTTGGTTTTTCAATGTTGAAGGATACAGTGTACCAACATATTGGGCACCGTATCTTTGTTTCCTTGAAACTTGCTCTGCAAACTTTCATTAAACAAAAATGTCCCTCGATGACAATACCGAGGCCGGTGGAGCTACAGGCAGCAACGCCGTACAAGTTTTAAACTTTACATGTCTCCAAGAGACCAACAAGGATGCTATAAACATTCCAGAAACTTTAAGGAAAGCCATCACTATAAAACTTATAAGAAATGGCCTATCATCTAGAGGGGGTAGGGTAGTTTTTGTGATAGAGGCACATGAATATCATCAGACAGAGGTATTCTATTCATGGATAGTCTTCCCTGAAGCAAATCCAGGAACAAAACTGTTTCACTTCTACAAAGAAGATAAACCACCAGAGGCATACATTCCTTTCGAGGATATTGAAATTCCACTAAAATACCAAGAGCATGCGCTCTGGTTTAAAGGCACCCTAAAAGATATACATCACATTACCATGCTCTGTCCACTAGGTAGAGCAGGAGCAACATGGCTAGCTTTAGCCAACCACAGACCTGACCATGACATTGAAGCAATGTCAGACGATTAATTACTATGTAATACACAGACTTTAGTTAAATTATATAGTTAAAGGTCTTCAATAAAAAAAACTCCTACTACTCCTAAAAAGAAGTGGGAGAACACTAAACAAACTTCTAAAGAGAAGTATTCTCAATCCCGAGGAAGGTCTCCTCAAAAGGAGCCCTCTGAAAAGAGGTATAACCTCAAGAATCGGGATAAGTTGAGAAAACCTGATAGATATCAAGATAAGTTCCTCTTGTACCTTTCAGACTTCCTCACAGAAATCCGAAAGAAGAACACGGCCAGAACAAAAGGAAGAACGGGTGAAGTCCAAAGACGATCAATACATTCCAAAATATAAGAAAACTCAATTCACCAAAAAGAAGGTAGCAGGTCTAAAAATCAGACATGCAGAGGATCTTGAGGACACAACTCAAGAACGGGCAATGGGCTCAAACGATGTTGGACAGCGCAGCAGAAGTCACCTTAGCTCGCAAGAACTTGAAGGATCATCTGGAGACAGTGGACTTGAACGAGTACATCCAAGTTGAAACTACAGATACCAGGGTAAGTGTTCCACATAAGTTATATGAAGTAACACTTCGGACGGAGGGGGACATAACTAGAAAAATAAGAGCACTCTTTTGGGAGCGGCTCTCTCAGGGTTATGACATTCTTCTAGCTGAACAAGACTGGCCACCTGAATTTATCAGGGAGGGCCCACATTGTGAAAACATAATTATGCCAGCTTTCTCCAACCACATTCCAATTTATTTAAAATATACTTATGCCAAGAAATGGGCAGTAGCCCAGGCCCCTGCATTATATAAAAATCATTTAGGATGGGATGAGGATTCTCCTCACCATAAAATCCAGTTAAAAAATCAACCTACTGCACAAAGGCAGTATCCAGTTAAGCAAGAAGCTAAAAAACAAGTCAGGGAGATATTAGATCAACTTGAATACCAAGGGGTGATTGAAACATGCACCTCATCAATGAACAATCCTCTGTTTCCTGTCTCCAAACCAGACAATACATATCGTCTAGTTTTGGATTACAGACATCTAAACTCTTGTTGCAAAACTTTTGCAGTACAAAATGCATACAGTGCAGCACTAATGAATAACATTGTGCACAAAAAATATAAAACCACATTAGATATTTCTAATGGTTTCTTCTGTCAAAACATTGCACAGGAAAGTAGGTATTTGACCGCTTTCTGAATTATGGGGACACAGGATCAATTCTGTTGTCTCCCCCACGGATTCAAGAATAGTCCAGGGTTATTTTCAGCCAGAGTAACAAAGTTACTACAAACCTATGATGATGAGGCATTATCATATGGCGATGACATCTATCTAACAGACGATGACTTGGATAGGCACTTGAACAGGGTGAACACCATAATATTTGGCTTCGCCTCTGAAGGGTATAAATTCAATTTCAAGAATTGCCCACCTCAATGTCCTTTTTCTAGAATACGAGTTATCAAGTGAAGGCAAAAGCCTGGCAGCAAACTTTCTAGAGAAATGTGCGCTGCTCCAACCTCCAAAAATGCGGAAAAACTTACAGTTGATTCTAGGTTTCCTAAATTTCAGAAGAACTTACATTCTAAACTACGCAGAAAGGTTAAACCTCTCTACAAATTAATCAAACCTGATTTCAAAACAGTTAATTGGACTCAAAAACACACAGAAATGTTGCTTCATTGTAAACAGACATGTTAGCAACACATTTTTTTTTTACAAACACTCGTAAACGTACGCAACCTAGTGATCCGTATCATTCCAGGACAATGCAGATTCACATACTTAACCTTTAATGAAGGAAAAAAAGTTCCAATAGCTTACAATCACATTTGTACACACAAGCAGAAATTAAATTCACTTCAACATAAAAAATTCTGACAGCGGATCAAACTGCAGTAGCAAAAGAGAGAGCCCTCGCACAGGGTAAGCGCATAATGGTCGTTAGCCCTGTACCTGCCTTAGAGGCAGTGACAAAAGCGAGCATTTGAAATGCTAAAGCTTTACATCCGAGATGGATACAATGGGTTAATTCTCTTGCTGCAACAGACGTTGAATACGTTTTTAACCCTTATTTGAAAACACAAGCATTTCTACAATATGAACAAGAATGTCCTCTGCCTACAGAGATTCTGCTTCTAGAACAGTATGAATGTATCATTTATACTGACAGATCAGCACAACCCGCTACAGGGGGTAAACAAGCTTATAGTGCTGCGTGCACAATCGTTAAAGGTCGCTGGCGAGATGGCAAATTCTGACCTATGGTCACTAAAATGCAACCTCTAGCAGATTGTACAGCTCAGCGAGCTGAACTAAAAGCATTCAAGATGGTGCTTGAAGATACTGATCGCGAATTCCCCACACTCATAGTGTGCGATTCGTATTATTGTGTTCACTCTTATAATGAATACTTGCAAAACTGGATTCAAAACGGTTATATAGATGTAAAAGGTGGCACAATCAAGCATAAGTTGCTATGGGAACAAGTAGTTCAGTTACGACAAGAACTACAAAAGGCTCATGTGATACATACACTGAGTCATCAACATGATGGCGTTCACGTTGCAGGGAATTCATTGGCTGATGAAGCCACGAAGGCAGCTGTGCAAACTGCTTCCATAGTTGCAATCACTTGTTCAAAAATGAAAATAGACGGCAAAATAATGCTGGCTGTCAATGTGACAAGCAAAGGCAGCGGTGCAGCGTTACCTCAAAACTATCCACTCAAATATTCATACATAATTGATGCAAACTCCGTTTCTTTTGCTCGAATTCCTGGTGTGGGGATAGAGTAATTTCAAACAGGAAACGTAGAGTAGCTTTGATACACGAAGCACTTTTGGGAGAGGGTCTGATACACCAGGGGATCTCTAAATCTATACTAGAAATAAAAGAGACGTACTGGTGGCCAGGGATGAATGGTCAGATTCACACATTTGCAATAAACTGCCATAACTGCAACAGAGATCGCAGCAGAGAATGCCGCCAGATACCTGACTACAGTGTAGCCAGTCCAGTACCAGTACAGACACCACTACTAGACAGAATTAGGCTTTCTACACGCAGACGTCCGTATGGACAAATGCGTTCCCACAAATATTAAGACAAGATTCATTTGGATGTGGCCTCAGCGCTCGGCTGACGCTCAAACTGTTATAAAAGATTTGCGAGTCTTTATCGGCACATACGCAGTCGGCACGCTACATTCTGACCAGGGTCCTGCATTTAGCTCTCGTGCTTACAAGGAGGCCATGGCCAAATCGGGCATTGCATTGCGGTAATCTAGTCCATTCCATCCTGAGGGAAATTTGGTAGTGGAGAGAAAAAACTGGACATAAAGCAATCTATAACAGCTAGGGTATTAGGCTCGGGTGGCAGGTGGGTCAAACATCTGATAAGTGTCCAATGTAGTCCTAATAATCTGCCAAGAAGTTCTCTAGGGGGTATCACTCCATATAAAATCCTTTTTGGAACAAGAATGATTATTTCGGATCTCAATTGTCACACTTCAGTGGTAGAACAAAAACCCTTTGATATCAAAGACCGTTTGGCTGTTTTACAGGACTTAAATGAAATAGGAAAAAGCCAAAGCAACGTGTTCCTGAAGCCAACGACAACTGAAGAAGAACCATCCATCCCAGCAAAGCCTGTCTGGATTCCAAAGATTGGGGATCTAGTCAGAGAAAAGATTGCGGACAAGAAGGAATTTGGGCCTTCTTACAGGCAACCAGTACCTGTCCTAGCCATTCACGGATCAAGAACAGTATTACTGCCGCCCCTTGCTGGTAAAAAGGAGAACAGGTTTGTGTCAATCGACCTGGTAAAACCACATCATGTGGCCGATATTAAACAGTAGGCCAAGTGGACTCCAAAGATGTAGCAGACGCCCAAATCTGGCTACTATCCAAGAGGTTCAAACTGAGAGACTCATCACCTTTGAAGAATCTGCTGTGCGAAAAGTAGGACTATGCAACAAAGCCATGGAACTTGTACCTCTTGAGACTTAAATAACAGTTCGTCAAGAAACGCCTGTCTACAATGAAATAGCAACTGACTATACAAATGTAACAAGTGATCAAGTGGTTCCAGCGATTTCAAAAAATCCTGATTCAATCCCTAGAATTGACAGAACTGCCTCTGGCTATTTCATTAACTTTGATACGTTTTCTGAGGATCCCAGTGAATCTGAAACAACGCCAATAAAAATTACTTTGAAAGAACAAGCAAAATAACTTTTTCATCAACTGGAAAAGACTTATCTGGTCTCACCATGGATTGAACTTTGGATTGTGTTGGGTGTACTTTTTCTCCTACTTTGGTTGACTCTTGTATTTACTTTGGGAATGCTGATAAATGGAAGATATGGAAGATATGTTAAAAAGGACACAACAAGTAAGAATATCAACTTACTCTTCAAGCCACATAAATCATCTCATCGTGAACAAAGAGACTTGTCATCAGTGAACATCACAGCCGTTCCTATAGCTGGTGGTATAGCTTGGGACTGAACTGAATATGACATTTTTGGTCCGGCAGAGCTGTTGAAGATTCCACACCAGTTCAAGATTTCCTTGAATGACTTTGTTTCATCTTGTACCTATTCTGATGATTAGGACTTTGAGACTGTTAATAATATGATATCAGACTTAGAAATGTCTGTTACAAATGTAAAGTAAAGTAAATGAATACTGTCTTAGACGGTTCATTAGATTATGAACAAATGTATTGTTAAAATCACTATGGTAATTTCTTGCACAGATCTGCAAATCCTAGAAATGTATTTAAATATAACCAATGGGAACATTGTCCGCCGCCACCAAAGGGTAGCTCAAAAACATTTTATGGCAAATTTCCATACTTTTCAGGTTTTAATGTTTCAAATCCAGAATCATTTTACTTTAAAAATATTAATCGGACAGGAATGAAAAGTATGTTGACAAATACCAAGCAAATGTATTCTGCGGCCTTTTATGCTCAGCTGTCTTTGAGAGGTTTCGACTTTTGGAAAGACAACATTGAGACAAAAAACTGTCTGGGGCACGAAAGACTGGCAGGTTCAGGGCTTAGAAGCTTTATTTAGAGCCTGAATCATCCCAGAGCAAATAGTGTTTTTGAATGACACTGTCCAACAGACATTTTGTCTTGGGTTAGCCCAGATCAAGGAGTCTTTACCTACACCTACACCTGATAGTAATAACACTTCAGAGGGGGTGGTCGACGTACATACTATTTTGCATCACAACTGAACAGATCCAGATTGGAAAAAATGGTTAATCTGGCCCACAGACACAACCGTCAAGATAGATTCCTGAATAAGACACAAGGGTTCACATTCTCTAGGCCAGATCCAAGATATGTTCAGAGTCAGCATCCAGGAATAGTGACAACATACAGTATAGGGAAACGGTGCCTTGAATTGCTACACAAGTCTACACTAAAGGAAGTAAAACAACACTTATCTTTACTTAAAGATGGCAGTGACCTGAGGAACTTCTTACAAGGACCTACTAAATTGCGTCATAAACGTTTTATATACGCCGGTATCTATGCTCTATATAATGAAGCATGGAAGATTACGCAAGCAGAGACTGCTGAAAAAATACGAGAAATTGATTGCATTAATTTAGAGAAATCTCTCTCTGTAGTTGACAATGGGTTACCGACTCTGTCATCCAGGATATATTCTTTGGACAGCATAGTATCCTCTGTCATAGACATCCTGGAACAGGACTTGGTCATGTTGCAACATGGTCAGCCGCAATTATGTTCTATAATGCTATTAGGCTGAACATACAAAACCTTTGTTCAGGCTATGTGCCTTGGCGTTTAATCAACACTACGTCACTGTTTTCAGAATTCAATCTCACTGATAAACAGATCAAATTGGCACAGAGGGGAGCAGACTATATGGTGCTGAGCATTGAAAAACTGGAAAGATTGCCATTTACAGTCGCTTAAAAGCCAGCCATTGAATGGATAATACACGGTACAAATCACTCTGCCTGTTACAATTTTCCATTTTCAGTATTGCTTTAAACATATACCAGCAGGCCTATATGAAACGTTGGGTAAAGAATACATCAATACATCCTGGGAATTACCTTACACACACAGATGTTAGAGTGGGGGAAAGAAGTGTTTCTTAGTGGTAATAATTGTAAAAACGCACTAAGCGGCTCTCTCCTTTGTCAGGGTATTAATTTACACGGGGCCTGAGATGGTTCATCAAACAATTTATCCTGCCACCTGCAACGTTCCCCAGCTACAGTGATTAATCAATTTTTAGGCAACTTTCTAATGGAAGTTACATTATTTTGAGTGATCACAGCTGTGGCATGTTTCCAGGTTTAGCCTATCATGTAACTGTGTCAGCCAGGGTCACCTGCTGTATGCAAGTATTGTTTTCAAAAGCCAAGACAGACCAGGAGTCGCCACTTTGGCCTTCACTGAACATCTCTTCTATACGAATTGATACTTTGAGCAGAATGAAAGCCATTCTTTTACAGAAAACTGTGCCATTGACCTCGGCCAAATAGACCTATGATCTGCAAGTCACAAGAACTTCTGCACAGATACACACCCTATTAACTACAAATTGCCCTGTACATTTCTCAGAAATGTTAGGTCGTATCTTGAACATGTCTGATACGAGTGCTATTGTACATGTATTTAAGACGATTTTTTCGGGACTGTTAGCACCTTTTGAAGGATGTATGTCATTACAACGCATGCTTTTACAACGCATGCCATTACGACGCAACTTTTACAACACAAGTCGTTACAACGACTTGCGTTGGGGGGCGCTGGATAGTGAATAGTTTAATTTACTATTCCAACTCCAGTCCCCGTGGATAGTAGGGAAGGTGTTGGATAGTAATTAAACTATTCCCTATCCTAGAGAGCCCTCCAGCGCAATTCGTTGTAATGACTTGCGTTGTAAAAGTTGCGTCGTAATGGTAGTGCGTTGTAAAAGTTGCATTGTAAAGGATGTTTCCCCCTTTTGAAGCAGTCCTAGGAATATTTCCAAACTTCGTGTGTTTGGCGGACTGCCTCTCATTTTGGGACTCGCTGCAGGGATACTATTTTTGCTCCTACTGCTTCGATATTGCAAGCCAATCCAGAGCAGACACCCAGATTACCGTGGAAAATACTCTACTGGCGATGAAGTGTTGTGAGTGCATAGTCCAAATTTTGGGATTAACTCGTTTAAGAGAATTGAATACCACATGGTTTATGTCATTCAGACCAATCTGGCAAGATTGCATCTTACCTGTTCTACGATGCCTGCTATGTGGAGAAGAATGCATGCTAGACATCTGTCTGACACTCCCATCAGTCATGCCAACAGATGTTGATACTTTGCTTGGACCAGTGACAGCTCATGCACTGTGTTGTCCCCAGCAGCTACCAATTCAGATGACGGCATTCGTTGAGATCTCACAGACGCAAAATGCTGACGGTGAGGTACGAGAGGAAAGTGGCACACAGGTACCATCCAATTCGAACATTGCTAATGTGACTAACGCTGACGGCGATGCTTCACATCTATGTGCAGTTAATCTTCTTAACGAGGTAATCCAACTTTCACCTACAATGGTAGACAAATTATTTTCAGACTTAAAAGATTTGATGTTTTCTCCAAACAATAACACTGACTTTTGATTTGGCAAACAGTGTTCTGAGAGACTCTGAATTCAACCTTCATTTTTCAAAACACGTTTTTAACTCTATGATCAAACTTTTGTTTTTCCAAATTTGTATTTTTTCATTTGTTGGCACAAAGTAATCTGCTTAAAGTAGAACTATTCATAGAGAACTAGAATTCTTTGAAAACTTCCAAGAGACAATATTTGACCTTGTCCACATTCAAACAGTTTATATAATCTGCCATGGAATGGTCTCGACTTTTTCTTCTGTAATTAAGAGCCATTTCAGTTGAATAAAATTTTTCATGTTTGAATAATATTTCCAAGTATCTCTCTTTGGCATCTTTCTTACTAACTATTTGGATATATTCAATGTTAAAAGAAATATAGGTCCCCACAGAGGCTCTGTTTCCTTTTTACTTGGTTTGTCTCCCTCCTCTGGGCCTTAAAGTATCTGGGAGAACTCTCTCTTCTTATATTAAGAGCCATTTCATAAATGTATTTTCATGATTCATTCGAATAGCATTTTCATTTGTCATCTATTTGCTTTGAATGAAACATTGCTTTAAATGCGTACAGCACATATGCTTTTCGTGTACAACCAGCACCAATGCATTTTTATGTATTTTGGGTGGGTTTTAATACATCATGTTTAGATATGTTTTAATGTGTTTAGAACTTAGTAATGTCGTACATAAGAAAGTGGAGTGGGTGTTGTGTGGCGTTTCGGGCTCCGAGTGAATTTTCCTGATTCATGCCCTTATATAGGTACAATTCACATTACCGTTATATAGGCATAGAAAACAAGCCCTTATTTAGGCATAGCCCATGGTACCCAAATACAGTCAAGGCTACTTCCACCCGTACCAAACGTCACAACGATTTCTTGGATAACCAGCTTAAGCAGTCAGGGAACTTCCCCTTGCTTCAATATTGATTTGTCCAAGAACTCAGTTACTTTACAAAGAACACCTATTCCCTAGGGGTTCTCTCCTGGCGTTCATATGCCCGACTTGACGTCAAACTATGGCATTCCTAAACACCTTCAAGGTATAAATATACCTTCAATTGCTCTAGCAAGATGCAGTGGTCCGGAGCAGTTCGAAGACTTACTTGCCCGACGCAGCTCGCTACAACAAGTGCAGAAGAAAGCCGACTCTCCAGCTGACGCACTGATCAGGAAGCTGCCTTTCTCCTGCCAAGAATCCAGCACCAGTGTTTCCCGCTCCCCTTGCGGTTTGTTGGGAAATCGAGTCCTGAGACAGAGATATCAGACCTCCTTCATTCTAAACCAAGCTATGGAGCTGATTAGAACCTAGAGAAACCTTAGGTAGATTCTTGGCAAAACAACTAAACTCATGCTACACAATACTTACTTCTTCCCTCGTACTAGACTTAGGTCAGGTACATTGGGGTAGGCGTATTTTAGAAGCATCAGTTGAGTATTTTAGTCAATGTTATTTCTGTATGTATTTTTATATGACTTAGAAACCATACAATGCTCTTACAGTAATATTTCATAAAACTATTCCCGCTGAACGCATTATACTTTGCAGTCTGCATAACGATTGTAGCAGTTCACTTCTCTTGCATGAGAAAGAAGACTGTTCAATAAACCTTTTTATTGAAAATGCCCGTCTTACTATTTCTCTGCAACTCTGTTGAAACGAAGCATGCATGATTGACTGAGTGAAATACTTATCTATTGTTTCCGCGACTCTGAGAGATATATTCTTATTCTTGGGAAACAAAGTTGTCATGTTTATGCGATTGTCAGAAACTATTCCCTTCTTGTGTATTCGAGAAAGTTTCTAGTGACCTCTGAGTAAGCTCGCACACACACAATTAAGTTTAGTATATTCGATAGAGATCTAGTTGACCTTAGTCCTACGTTAAATCTATAGGATATATTATTCCAATGCGCAGAGCCAATTGGGAATATAGGAACTACACGGATCACTGAAATAATATCGAGGGACAAAATATTGACTTGCAAAAATATCGTGGACAAAATATCGACAGTCAAAATATCGAGTTTGTATCTACAAACAGGTAAGTACAAAAATATCGAGTACAAAACATTGTTTACAATAATATAGTTGTAAAAGATATCGACTTTATTAAAAACAGTGTTAAATTAAATTAATATTCAAATTTAATTACTAAAATATACTTAAAAATACTTAAATTAATTTATAATAATTAAATAATAAATGAAAATAATAAAAATAATTTTTTACAATCTTATTTGTTAAAACATATATATATAGTAACATACTATAATTAAATAAGATACTATTATATTACCGTACGATACCAGAAGTGTAAAAAATACTATTCCCACTCCAAAGAGTGCAAGCGTAGGGAAAGCATTGGATAGCGTAGGGGTTAAAATTACTATTCCAACTCCAGTGGGTGCAACAGTAGGGAAAACTGACCCTGAACCCAAAAAATACCCCTTTACCCAAGAACTGAAAACTGACACTGAACCCTAAAAATACCCCTTTCCCCAAAAACCCAAAACTGACCCTGAATCCTAAAAATACCCCTTTACCCAAAAACTGAAAACTGACCCTGAACCCAAAAAATACCCCTTTACCCAAGAACTGAAAACTGACCCTGAACCCTAAAAATACCCCTTTACCCAAAAACTGAAAACTGACCCTGAACCCTAAAAATACCCCTTTACCCAAAAACTGAAAACTGACCCTGAACCCTAAAAATACCCCTTTACCCAAAAAAACAAAACTGACCCTAAACCCTAAAAATACCCCTTTACCCAAAAACCCAAAACTGACCCTGAACCCTAAAAATACTCCTTTACCCAAAATTAATTAATATTATTTAATTACCAATTAATTATTAATTAACAATAACAATAAAGTAAATATATTAGCACATTAGCTGTAATTAATTTAATTTAATAATTAATATTATTTTTTCCCAATTAATTAATTAACAATAACTAAAAATTATATATATAAATACATTACTCTAATTAATGTAATTAACTAATTAATATTATTTGATTACCAATTAATTACTAATGAAAAATATGTACACAATTATATTAATTAAATAACTAATTAATATTAATTAATTACTAATTAATTATTAATTAAAAATATTTACTAACATATATTAATTAATTAATTATTATTAAATTACTCCCCACCCTTATCCCCTATTAACCCAACATCCCGCTCCTAAACATTAACTACAATTTATATTACTATTAATAAATTTATTTTATTTTTTTAACCTTTTTTCTACATATTATCAATATTTTTTACTTTGACTATTTATGGATATTTTGTCTTGTCAATTTTTTTGAGTCAATATTTTTGTACTCGATATTTTTTTATCATTATTTTATTAGATATTTTGACCAACGATATTTTTGTTATCGATATTTTATTATTGTCGATATTTTTAACTCGATATTTTGTCCATTCGATATTTTGGAGTCAATATTTTGTCTGTGCACCGAACTACACTACACTATATCTCTCAATCTATGCGTGAAAGCCATACACAAGTGGAATAGTTGTGTATGAAGACCTATTAGGAGTACATTCGCTTTTGAAGTAGCTTTGTGAAGTAAAACAATAGCAGCAAAAAATACTGGAAAGTTTACCCAGAATCTTACCTTGGGAAACTTGCAGGGGTTTATCTTAAAACTGGACTTAGGGACATTGTTCAGCACCTTTGCACTGATGCACAAACAGGGCTAAATATTATTTATTTATAGACTTATATATGTGTATTACTTACTTATAGACATTAAATTTAGCGACCCACCCAAACTAGGCTCCACACCCACCAATGGATACCTACCCACAGTTTGGGAAAGGCTGCATTACAACACCTAATTGTGGCACGCTGGCTAAAATCTGAGCAACACTGGAGGTGTTCCCAGAGGTCGCATGCAGGTGAAATTCATTTAGAAGCATGCATTGGATAGGCAATATGGTGATGATGGGAATCAAGGTAAGACGCTGGCCTAGGCAGTGACATAGCTAGACCTTTGGACGCCTGTAGCAGTCCTTGCGTTTGTGACCCCCGATAGCCGCAGTTAAAAGCGGGGGATGATGGCAATCCCTGCATTTGCTGTTCTGTGCGAGACGCAGGTGAGTGATTGCATATGTAACCATACACACATTATTCATTTTGCAGTATATTTTAAGTTATACGCGCATCTACAGTCATGTATTCGAAGTGCACATTGAAAATTCTTTAGTAAAGTGAGCTTAACGAGACCTTTATTTCTTAACATGTAATGTGTTTTTCCTTGCTCCACATGTTCTTTTCCTTTGTAGGTGCAATTTTGTGATTTTATAGCTAGAGAAAGGAGTATTGTGTATTAGAGATAGTGATGCCTGAGAAGAGAAATCTTGGCATGAAAGGGATGATCTAATGAGCAGAAGAAGCGTCTTATTAATCGCATATCAAGAACAGAGGGATACCCAAGGTTATCATGGCTATCCAAGTTCTGTGGGATGGGAAAGTCTGGAGATGTTACCTTTGCATAATGTGAAGTTTAACGACATTGGTCCCTGGAGAGCTGGAAAGGGAAACTGCTTATGTGGAGTATTTGTGTTTTTCAATAATCAATGTCTGAGCAGATCTCTATGGATTTCAGAGGTTCAGACCTTGTTGCTTCTTTTCTAATTGCGAGTGTGGCTTTATGCTAAACACGTGTTCCCTTTTAGATTTCCACTGAAATCTTCACTATGCTGACACCTTTCCATTTTACCATATTCTTTGAAACTTTTCCTTATGACCGATTACAATTTTGATTTAGAGACCCATTTATGTCTAGGAAGGAGGGGGGAGTTTCATAGGGGTACCCCAATTCCCAATTCTTGGCATGTATAGTTTTCTGTCATAATTGTATGCTTTATGCTATAGAATTGGAATATTGTTTTGACAACTTTTTCATACCATATTTGGATCCATTGGGTCTGTGTTCTCTTCATTTCAGATCTGAGGTTTACAATCGTTTGAACGGTTTGCTTTACATTCTGCAATGTTCATTTAGTGGCCCTGCCCCTAGTATTGCATTTAATTTGATATTTGCTCGGATTGTATTTAGTGACCTCTATAGAAATGAAGGAGGATCACTAGATGATTGTACCTTATTGTGTTGCATTTGATAGTGTGTTTAGGATTGGGCAGTGTGTTTTGTGCTCTTTCTTGCAGTGCAGATGCATTCTACCTAAATATGATTGACACAGCATGTGGATGGGCATTTATAATTTATTGTTGTTTGGATGTTTCGGGGTTTAACAAGACTCACCCTGTGCCCCCTCTCTTGATTTAAAACTTGGACTTCTTGCTTACGTGAAAAAAGAAAATCAAAGATGCTTAAGTGACGATCTCTTTCTATTGAGGACTGAGAACTTGTGCTGGATGGTGATGACATTGAACTGTTTCTTATTTCGGTAACGAGTTGGACCCTCCCCAGTGATCCACTCGGAGGTACCCAGAATGACAGTCGGTGCATGTGTGTTTGTATGTGGGTTTTTTTAGGTTATAGGTGTGTGTTGTGTGTGTTTATAATGCATATGAATGTTTGTGGTGTGCCAATGTATTTGCATTTTCTGTATGTGCATGTCCTTGTTCTGTATGTGAAGGTGTGTAACTATGTGTGTTGAAAATTACCATCTTCTGCATGGATTTCCCCAAATTTTTAGGTTCTGTTGCCAAACCCATTTTTGGCGGCCATAGGATTCTGTGCACTTTACCTCTGCTAATAAGTGAAAAAGTGCTTGTGCCATACCATTCAAAACTGTTAAAAGTGGTAAACATGTGATTTGAACTTTTCATGTGCTAGTAAATCCCTAATATATGCTACCACCTGCACCCAGGCCCAGTAAACTAATTGCTACTAGTGGGCTGTAGCACTCATTGTGTCACCCACTACAGTAGCACGGTACAACATTTTTTCAGACCTGCCACTGCCACCTGTGCAGTGTTAAACTGAAATTTCGACCTGGCAAAATTAACATTTTGCCATGCTTAAACCTTGCTTTCTAATACTTATAAGTTGCCACTTAGGTTAGCCTTTAATCTCCATAGGGCAGGGTGCATGGTATTTAAAAGGTAGGACATGTATAGTTAATGTTTTACAAATCCTGGCAGTGAAAAACCTCCAAAGTAATTTTCACGGTGGCAGTGCTGGCCCTTCCATAGTTTAACACTAGTTTACACTATTACATTTCAAAAGTGCTAAATTCTGTTTGGGAATAGTTATAAAAACGGTTCAAGGACTCCCTAAATAGTAATTTAAAATCCATCTTGATGGTCAAGTCAAATGTTATATTACTAGTTTTCAAATTATACTTGTAGAAGGTTGTCATTGTCCTGCCCAAAACCAAAAGGTTTTTTTTCCATTGTCCAGCTGTCACCTGACTAATAATGGCTCCCCTTTGGTGAGACTTGTATTGCTCCCAGACAGTGGACAAGGTTCTCTGGGTGTGTGGAAGGGGGCTTCTCCATTGACAGAATAGCCTGGGGGATGTGCCTGGTCCCTTCCTGAACTTCAAAGCCTGCCTACCTTGTAAGTGGCAGATGAAGCTCACATCTAGACCTGCCTCCATTCTGTCTGTCTAACAAGGCTTACTCCAAAACCAGTGGGAGGAGAAGAATTGATCAGAACTGGTTAAGCGGAGGAAGCTTGCCTTCCACCCACAGGCTGGCACTGGGCCCCACAGTCCTCTCATCAGCGCACTCCTGGGCATGTGAAGAATGAGAAGAAGGACTGCCCTGCTGTCTAAAGAACCTGAAGGAAGACTGGACCTACTTCCCTTCAACCTTCAATCCAGGACTCCAGCACTGACTACAAAGGTCAGATGGTTAACCTCCTGCTTGAGCTAGTGAGACACAATGAGCTTCCAGAGAGCTGCCTCCCTGTATCTGACCATTTCCACCTGGACCTGCCCTGGACACTACTGCTGGCCTGTGTTGGACTGGGTCCTAACCCATATGTGGTGCCCTCTAGGCCCTGTACCCTTGGCTGGTTTTAGAGCATCCTCCTCCTGCGACCTCAAACCGCAAGAAGTGGGACTTAGAAACTTTTTGCCAACTTTCTGCCTTAAGAACCAATGGAAACCAGACTTGTTATTGAAACTGCAGGTATAACTGTTGAACCGCGAGTTGGCCTCAGCTTAGGAGATTAGACTTTCAGAAAAGTTTCTAAGTTCGAACATAGAGGGATTTGCTGGAACCGACACTGAGCCACAGCCGATTGATGTTGAGACCTTCTAGGTACAAACTTCACACTTCACCCGCTCACAGCTTTCAGATCCAGCCAGCAGTGTTCCCTGCTGCTGACTTGTCAATGATCACTTTACCTCCATAAAAGTTCTTCAGTCAGACGGTAAACTTTTCTGTGGGATTAACCTGGTCCCTGTATTCAACTCATGCTCTATCATGGTGAGTCTAAACTTTTGACTGTGACTCGGTCTAGCATGACCAGATACCCACAAATTGGCACTTTGTGCTTTTTGGCGCTATTTTTAATTCAAACTTTAAAAATGCATATCTTTGGTTTTAATTATTAGATTGTTGTCATATTGGTGTCATTTTATGTATTAAAATATTGTCTATTTTTCTAAATTGGTTTGGAATTTTTCTTGAGTTAGTTTGTCCATTTATTACAGTTTGTGTGCTGCATAAATACTTGACACATTACCACTAAGTTAAACCTGACTGCTTTGTGCCAAGCACTTCAGAGGGTTAAGGACAGGTTGATCTAGTGACTTTAGTGGTTCACACTGACAAGGTTTGTGATTATTCTTTGAGGCGGGTTCTCACCCCCCCTTAACTAATACTCAAATTTCTTACACTGTGGGGCTGATTACGATGTTGGGCGTAAAGCCTCCTCCCGACAGTCAGAATCTTCTCGACCGCATCAGAGCCATTCCGAACAACTCGGTCAGTTTCCATTCTGACCGCCCGATTACGATGTCCGCAGTTGGAATGTAAACCGCGGGGTCACTCCAAATCAAGCGACTTGTGGAGTATTCATGTCGGTCAGAACCGCATCGTACAAACCTATGAACAGCGTTTACGCCCTCTGGATTACGATGTCGACTTCCAACAGCCTTTCAGTGTCAGTCTGTCTGACACAGAAATTCTGTCAGAAAGTGAGACTTTGAAGGCCCCTGGCAGGGCCCCGTTACACCTGTGGCCTACAGTTGATGGCTGAGGGAATATCTAAGGGACCCCCCTGTAAAACCCAGCACTGAGTGGCAGGCACCGTGGGGTGCCTGTGACAGGGTGCAAGGTTTTCCGCAAACGCCCCATTTCCCCATAGAAGCCTGTGTTACGGCTGGTTGTCGGGCGGAACACGAGCTCCCTTACGGAACAATGGGACTCTGACTGAACAGTGTTTGGTCAGATCATAATCCGGTGGTCGGAACCACCGACCGCAAGTCGGTTGGTCCCGGTTCAGAGTGGTATCGGGCAGAAGCTTTCCGCCAGACATCGTAATGAGGGCCTGTGTGTATGTGAGTTGTTTAGGTATTTCTTTCTGTTAGGGTATGTTTAGTATGTGTGTATAGAAAGATCACTTCAATTGCCCACCCTCACTTTCTATTGTGCACTAAGTACAAGTGTTGATTAACCTTGAGATTTTTATTATTTCCATAGCTGGTTGACCCCTGTCCAGAAAGTCAGATGGATGAACCCGACCTCATCGTCTTTGCATGCATGTGGGTTCTCTGAGATTATATGTGTGTTGGGCGTGTTTTATATACGTATTTCTGGTGTGCACATGCTTGCATTTTCTGAGTGCATGTGCATATATTTGGCTTGGGTGTTTAGCAGTGTATGTGCGTGTCTAAGTACTTCTGCTAGTGTAAGTTTTGCAAATGTGCGTAGAAAACAAAATGTCAAGAATTTCCTCAGTGGCCATCAGGTTACTGAAGTAAGAGCAATGGATGAGGGGAACATTTATTTGAGAGTTTTATAAAGCGCTGGCTAGACACGAGGGTCTCAGATTGCTTTACAAGACATAGCATTGATAAAAGGATTCACAGTTGAGATAGTTTAGAGGGGATAAAAAACAGTGTAACATAAAATAAGTAAGTATCATATGAAATAAACCCTAGGGTCCTGCTGTTCAAAGGACTGTGTTAATCTCAGTGAGTTCTTTGAGAAAGGCATGCAGTGTATTGTGCGTGTGCGCGCGCAGCAGCAGCCGAAAGAGAAAAAGTGATGAGTTTGGTAGGGATATTGCAATTGTCTGTGTGTGCCGAGCACCCGTGGATGCGAGGGTGCTGGGCTGGGAAGGGGGCAGCAGGGGCGTGGCATTGCCCAGCCTGTTGCTCGCTCAGTGCTGGGTTCAGCCATGCATGGCCATAGAATGTGACAGCAGCGATGGCTCAAGTGGAGACCTTGGTGACATCTGTGGGCCTTTGAGGCTGAAGTTCAAGATCCCCCGAGGCCTCCCCAGGCTCGTGCTCCCTGCTTGACGCCAGAGTGGGCCTGGGTCCACGTGCACGGGAGGAAACGTCTGAGAGGGAAGCTGTCTGGCTGCGGACAGGATTGCCTGGTAAGAGAAGGCGTGTGTACGGACTGTGCTCTGCTCTTAATTGCTGCAGCTTCCATTTCACATCGCGTCGTCGTGTGTCTGGTCACCGCAGTGAGTGTTCACGCACACTGTGACTCCTGAGCTCTGCAAGAGGAGACATTAGGAAGATGCTGGCGTCCCAGGGGGAGCCGGCAGCACCCGTGAGCCCTGCGTGCACGTGAAGCAGGGGCTCGGGCAGGGCGACGCCTGCTCACTGAAGCCTCTTCAAAGCCGGCTCCAGCGCTGCACAGGCTACAAAGCGTCACCCGTCGTGACCAGCAAGACCCGAACGCAAAGCCGGAGCTATTTTTTTTATAGAAATAAAAGCGCTGCTTTAGTAATAATCACGCGCTTGCAATGTGTTTGTTTTGAATAAAATAAAACGCTTTGGTCGAAACTAAGAACGTCAACCTGGGTCCCGCCTGCGCTATGAACGCGTGGCTGGTTGTATTTGTATTTTAGTAACGCATTCCTCGACAGGAGCGCGGTGACGGTCGAGGTGCTATCAAGCTGTACAGCAGCACATCCCATATGTTAGCTTATAATGACTGTCAAAATGCATGTGACCCACGCAGGGAGGCTGATGCTTTTAGCAATAAACAGGCAATATGTGCTTGCAGAATTACGTGATCACTGTGCAGCGATTCTGTGCAGACTGATGCATGGTAAAGATGTGGATGACAAACACATGCCTTCAAGTTACATTGATCCTTTGAAAGCGCGGAGACTGATCTTTACATGGCTATGGAGTAAGCAAAGATGACACATCAAAGACAAGTCGACGGATTGAAAGTATGATTGATAGGTAGATACAATATAGATAGATAGAACATAGACAGGCATATAGATTGATTGATAAATGGATTAATGTTGAGTGAGTGGATACAAAGAGAGACAGACATGTATGCGTACACATAGATAGAAATAAAGAGATGGGCAGTCAGCGATAGATAGATAGATAGACAGATAGACAGACAGTCAGAAAGACCGACAGACAGACAGACAGACAGAAGATAGATAGAAAAATAAATAGATACAAAGATGGACTGATTTAGATTGATAGACTGAAAAATTGATTGATTGATGCATGCATGGATTGATGTTGGGTGAGTGGATATACAAAAAAACAGACATGTATATGTACATATAGATAGAAATAAATGGACAGAGATAGATAGATAGATAGATAGATAGATAGATAGATAGATAGATAGATAGATAGATAGATAGACAGACAGACAGACAGACAGATGGATTGCTAAAAGTAGATAGATGGAAGGATAGATTTCAATGGGAATAATGATAGATTGATTGATGAATGGATTAATGTTCAGTGAGTGGATACAAAGAGTGACAGACATGTATGTGTACATATAGATAGAAATAAACCGAAGGACAGTCAGCAATAGAAAGGTAGATAAATAGCCAGATAGACAGACAGTCAGGCAGACAGACATACAGACAGACAGAAGGACATATAAACAGACAGACAGACAGACAGACAGACAGACAGGTAGATAGACAGACAGATAGATAGATAGATAGATAGATAGATAGATAGATAGATAGATAGATAGATAGATAGATAGATAGATAATCTCATATATAATGTATACGTGTGTGTATCTGCTGGTATAGCTATGTATAGATATACAAGAACTTATAGGCACAGATCAGCGGTAGTCCTGGCTGAGAGAAGTGTGCATGAGTAGATAATAGATACATGCTTGGAAAGCCACAGGATTACATCTCCTGTAATGTATAGACCGCCACAAACAGGCTTGTGCTCAAAGCCTGCTGGTCACACGAGTATATCGATTCTGGTCTGGAACCACATATTGGGCTGCATTTCTAAGAGGGCCATAACCATAGGATCCACTGATGAGCAAGAGCTATACTCTCAGGAGAGAAGTTGCCTTCTCGTGTGAATTCCTGTCTGCACCAGTGCGCGCCTCAAATATTCCACCTATTCTGTGCTGCGCCCAGCAAAGACAAACAGCGGCGGCTACAATGAGAGCGGCGGCCGCACGTCCACTGTGCGCATCAGTTGATCTGGCAAGTATTTCCCCCGCTCAGCAGTTTGTTTTCTGCTGAGTGCAGCACACAGAGGGCGGTGCAGACAATCGCCTAATGCGGGGGCTTTGCACATACATTTGGGATTGTTTGTTTAAATTCGCCCTTCATGTACACTGTTCTGGCTTCCCGCGATCATAGGATGTGAGCTATGCGGGCCCTTGTGTAAGAGGCCCGGTATTGTCCGAAGGCCCACTCAGGCCCTGATGTCATCTTCTAAGGGCGGGTTTGTGTGTTCGTCTGGCTCATCGGCCACACCCTTAAGTAAGAAAATGTTCGATCTGGTCCTTCAAAAAGAAAAAACTGGCACTATTTACTTAAAGTCAATATGTAAAATGCTAAATATACCTCTTCTTGTTAAACTCTTGTCACACTGGAAAGCATTCCACGCCCTACTCCCCCAGGGATACAGGATGCTTAAAAGATAAGGATCATTAACCTAACAACTCCTGCCAAAGTGCATCCATCTCCCTGCTCCCCTCTGCTGCAGAGCCAGCTGAGCGTTTGTCACCTCCACAGCACACACAATAATTCCAATGCTCTTAACTTAAACCCAGCACAACCACCCACCTCACTTACTTACACATGGAATGGCATCAAAGCAACATTCAGGTGCCTTGCAAGTTAATGTCTCCCTGAAGGCTAGTAATGGACCACAGTAATGGACCACAGTAATGGACAACAGCAGAACAAAAGAAACAGAAGCATCCCCTGGCACACACATCCATGCACAGAATGTCCCACACAGATCCATAGCAGGATGTAGCCGGCTCCTAGCAAACATGATCCATCACTATGCAATACACTGATCAAAACCAACCTTGCTAACTACACCCCTAAACATTGCAGATTACAACAAACACAACCTCAATAGATCGCTTTTACGCCGGTCAATGAAAATCCTAGAATTGTAAAGGGCGTCCAGATTCCGGCTGCAGATTGCATGTGGTTGCCCTACTTGTGGCACATAACTTTTTGGAGACTGGACCACATCTGTAAACCAAGGAGGGAAATTATATTGATTAAATAAAAAATACAAATTGGCACCAATAAACCCCAAATGAGGAGGTCCACCATGCAACTGGAAACAATTGGCATTTTCTGCATGCCAATTCAACTAATGCCCAAAACGCACATGCCAAAAGTTGGACTCATAAGAAAAACTATCTAAAGCTGGACATTTGGAATTTGCCCCAGGATCCCTTCCATCAAAGATAGTGGCAAGTAAACAAAAATGAACTACTGCCTGCATGTCACCAGGACTACGAAGTGGCAATTTGCACGAGGCAGTGCTTTAAAGAACAATTAAATGAATAAATAAAAGAAATATTGAAAGCAATACATTTACATAATTATTTCGAGGACATATGAGTCTTAGAAGGAATTCCTTTTCTGTACTGGCCTTTCCACTGAAAAGGATATTTAGTCTCAGCCACCTGTAGTCAATGGAGAAGGCATCTAAGGAGATTAAGTAGAATTAACAGCTTTTAAAGCCTGGCAAGATGAAACTCTGCTAACACCCGTCCTCTAAACTTCGCTGTCGGCGGGCAGACACGCCAATGGTCTCTGTTTAGGTTGCTGCTTCAGACTATCAATAGAATTATACATCAGTCACACAACAGCAATTAATGTCAGCATGTTGAATCTAGTGATTGTTTGAGCCTGTCTTATAATTTTAATGGGAGGACAGATAAAGATCAGTCACAACGTTGTCATTTTCCACAAATGTAATTTGATCTGTGCTTGGATGTACAAAGCATGTCCTTTTTATGTTACAAATCTGGTTTACTAAAGACTTCTTGGGGACTTTCAGAAAGTTGACCTAGGAATACAGTCCGCCTGTTGATTACCATTGGCTTTGTGGTTTGTAAGTCACATTTTCTGGCTTACTATTGGCTGGCTTTATTCGCTTTAGGCTCTCCAGGTTCAGTTTGTCCCTCCTGTTGTCTAAAGCGGGTTTACTGTATTCTTCCATAAACTCCCTTTCTGTAAACAGGCCTTTAAATCTTGTTCTTATCTTGTCACATTTGCTGTGCATACAAACAGCGAGGCAAAATCTCAGGCACTTATTTACATTTCTTTCTCTGACTTCAAAGTGAGATGATTTATGTGACAATCTTGCTGGATACTGGTGATAGTAAATAATTTTGTGTAGCACCCAACAACATTTAAATAAACTGTAAGTATTTTAGAATATATCAGAATTAGGAACACAAAAGAAGCAAATTGTTTGTTATTTCCAAAGTGTGTTGGAAACAAACACTTTAATATGATCAAAACACTAGGTGATGAAATTTCCACACATTTTCGTTTGTGCACTGTATAGTTTTATTAGTAAAACTGTATGTCTGTGTAAATGTAATGGTCATTTCAATTGAAAGTGTGTTGTCTGTAATGGCTGTGCGCTCCATACCATGCATACTCCGCTCTACATCATTCCACTCTTCTCTGCACCACTCCACACCACTGCACTCTACTCTGCACCACTCTGCTTTACACCACTCAATGCCACTGCACTCTGCACCACTCCACTCTATGCCACTGCACTTTTTGCCACTTCACGCTACCCCTCTCTTCTCTACCCTGTGCCACTCTACTCTATGACAATGCACTCTTTGCCACTCTACTGTACACCACTACACTCTTTGTCACTGCACTCTACACTACTCCAGTCTAGGCAACACCAATCTATTCTGCACAACTCCACTCTATGCCACTGTACTCTACGCCACTCTGCAACATTGCAAGCCACACCACAGCACTCTATCCCAATACACTCTATGCAAATGCATTTTACTCTGCAACACTCAACTCTATGCCCCTGCACTCTACGCCTCTCCACTGTATGCCACTCTAGTTTACTCTGCACCACTGCACTCTATGACACTGTACTCTGCATCACTTTACTCTACACCATTACAATCTATGCCACTCTATGCAACTGCACTGTGCCCTGCACCACTCCACTCTACGCCACTTCACTCTACTCTGAAATAATCTACTCTACGCCACTCTACTCCACTCTGCACCACTCTGCTCCTAACAACTGCACCCTACACATCTGCACTCTGTGTCACTGCACTCTACTCTGCATCACTGTACTCTATGCCACTGCTCTCCATGCCACTCTACTACACTCTACACCACTGCACTCTGACACTCTAATCAAGACTGCACTCTCTGTCACTGTACTCTGCACTACTTCCCTCTATGTTACTCAGCTCCACTGCACTCTATGCCACTGCACTCTACACTGCTATACTCTACTCTGCACCACTCTATGCTACTCTACCCTGCACCATTCTATGCCACTGCACTCTATGCCACTCAACTCTACTCCACAATCTACGCCGCTGCATTCTATGCTACTTTACTCTGGTCTGCGTCACTGCCCTCTGCATCAATCAATTCTATGCCACTCCACTCTGCACCATTCTATGACACTGCATTCTACGACACTGCATGGTATGCTGCTGAATTCAATGCCATTGCACTCAATGCCACAGCGTTCTATGCCACTATACTCTGCAACACTCTACACCAATATACTCTACATCAGTCCACTCTACTCTATGCCACTGCAGCGTATGCTATTCTATGCAACTCCACACTATGCCACTCCAATACACAACACTCTCTGCTACTCCCCTCTGCAACACTCTACTCCGTTCTTCGCCATTCCACTCTATCACACTCCACACAACTCTCCTCTATCTCACTAACCTTTGCAACAATTAGAAACAAAGATTATGATAAGAAAAACAGAATAATCGCTATGACATTGTGCATTTTATAAAACATTTTAACCACCCCCCCAGCAGCTGGCGAGGGATCCAAACAACATATATGAAATTCATTCTTAAGACTCATAAACACTTTTCATAAAAAACCCTTTCTCATATATAAATATAGATCTTAAATATCCAGCAGCCATATATATCAATTCCCCCCTTAACTCTCCATACAAGAGCTTGTAAAGTACAGTGTGCCATAGCAACAGCCTGTCTAACTTTGCATGTTTAACAACTCCCCTCTACCCAATCCGTCAGTGGCACCCAAATTCTCAAACCTTTCATGGCGCCCAAATTCTCAAACCTTTCATTCGTTCACGAATTCCCCTTCTCGCATAAACAGCCTTTTCTAAAGTATAGACTGCTAAGAATCGGGCACGCCACTGCTAAAATCCCGGAAGGTTGGAATCCAGCCAAGCAGATGCAATGCAAAGCTGCAAAATTGCCATACCAATAAAAATTAGATCTTGCCCTGCCATCCCCACCCCCTTATCTGCCACACATAACAAAATCAGGCCTGGAGAAAGGGTGCATTCCAATCCTAATGCTTCATTAAAAAATGTGGTGATATTCTGTTTTAAATTCATAAGCATATTACATGAAGCAAAAATATGGACAAGGTCTGCCCGATACAATGCACATCGAGGACAATATGTCCCCTTACCCTTCCCCTATTTAGCAATCTTATGTGGGATATAATAAAGGGAAAAACAGGTCTTATAATATTGTGCTTGCAATCGAGCGGGTATTAAAACATTCTGTGCCATTCTGTAAGACTGGTGGAACAACGTATCTGAAATGCCAATTTTTCCTTTCCATTTTAGTGACCATTGCTCTAAATCGTCTTTCATCATTGAGTTAAGGAGATTATAGATGACCCGTATTGACAAATCTCTGTTCTCTACCAGTTTGTCAACTATGACATTTTTAGAGAATCCAATTGGTCCACCTCCTTACTTGGATAAAAAGTCCCTAATTTGAGGATTTTGAACGAAATCCCTCGAATCTAACCCAGACATCTTCTTAAGATCATCAAAGGAGACAAAGCCCCCTGAAAAAAGAAGGATCCCAGTCTAGCCAAACCGTTCTCCACCCATCTTTTAATTGGTTGATCACCAAAGACCCCAGGGCAGATTTGGATTATTTGCTACAGGCGTATAAAAATGAATCCTACCTATTCCAATTAACCTCCGAGCTGTCTTCCATATTTTGAAAAACCCATATAGTGTCTTGAAACAAATTTACCTATCATTTAAATATCGCCAAAAGCATCCCCACTCATCTTTCCCCATTATGAGTTCAAAGGAGGAGCAACCTCTTCAATGCTCATTTCCAACGGTTGCTCTTGTAACAAAACTAAACTATGCTGTAGGGAGGTGGCCCAGTAATAAAGTCTCAGATTAGGCAAAACCCATCCCCCTCTGTCCCTTGAAAATGTAAGAAATGTAAAAGCTCTTCTTGATTTAGCATATGCCCAAACAAGCCTAGAGAACAGATCTTCCATTCTCTTCAGCCATTGGGCTGAAAACTCTAATGGGATTGCCCGAAAAAAGTATAAAATCTTGGGGAAAAAAACACTTTCTGCATATTGCACCTACCGACAATTGATAGATGAAGATTGTTCAATCTAAGCAAATCCTGTTTAATTTTACTTAAAAGGGGTTCTACATTTTCCTTAACTATATTTCTATATCTGCAGAGCTGTTATTTCCCAAGTAGGTTGAATTTTTTACCACTTTATCATCTTTTATAGTTATGTTATCATTAACCACCATCTGCATTTTGTAACAGTTAATAGCATAACCAGAGAGTTTCCCAAACCTCTCTGCTTTCTCTTCTACTTCCTTAAGAGCAATCAGAGGATCGGTGGTCACAAGGGCAATATCATCGGCATAAGCCAACACCTTTGTCTCCCACCCTTGTGTTTGAATTGGTAAAATAGCCCTGTTGTTTTCCAACCTACGTATAAAAGGGTCAATATATATAGCAAACAGCGGTGGGGGAACTAGAACATCCATGTCGGGTCCTTCTAGTTATTGAAAAAGGATCCAATGATGCCCCATTCACAAAGACCCTGGCCATTGGTTGGTAATATAGCATTGTGATTGCCTGCAAAAAGCCATCCTTAATTCCTACCCTTGACAAGGCCTCCCATAGAAATTGCCAAGAGAACCTGTCAAAGGCTTTTTCTGCATCAAGCAGAAGTAATGCCATTGGATCCTTAACTATTGCTGTGGCGTCTAAAAGTCAAATCACCCTCCTTATGTGATGTATTGTCCCTCTACCTGGAATAAATCCATGCTGATGGGTTGAAACTATCTTATAAATAATTGGCGCTATACGGGAAGCCGGGATTTTAGAGTAAATTTTACAATCGCTATTTATCAAGGCAATCGGACGATATGAGCTAGGTTCCACTGCTAGTTTATCTTTTTTAAGAAACATCACAATTTTTGCGGAGGACCCAGAGCTCGGAGGCCTAACCCCCTTAAACACATGAACAAACAACTGAGTCATGCACTCTTTAAGTTGTTGAGAACATTTTCTATACAATTCAGCAGGTATACTATCCATGCCAATAGCTTTACCACTAGAGAGACTATTTATGCTTAATAAAAGCTCTATCCATTTTGGGGGATCCTCTAGCTGCCGCTGTTCTTCCAAAGAAAATTGTTCTCCAGGGGTTAAATCCAGATACTCCTTAACCTCTCTAATGTTCTCCTGTAAATCATCCGAATATAGGTTTTGATAGTATTGATGGAATGACTGTCTCATATTATCTGAGTCTGTAATTAGCCCCATAGTTGGATCCCGAAACTCACAGATTAGATTTTGTGTGCTCCTTTGCCTGGCTTGCATCGCCAAATAGTGCCAATCTGCTCGCTGTATTCATATGATTTCTCTTTCCAAACAGTAAGTTTATCTGCAGCACCTTTGGCTATAATTCCACAAAATAGAGTACTTAGGCACTGCCACCTTTGCCTGGGCTTCCTCCAAATCCTCACCCTGTTGTATGACCTTAGCCAAGTCCTCTTCTGCTTGAGCCAACCCAGCTTGTAGATCGTAAACTAACTGTCAGCTTTTCTTATTGAGATTCAAAGAATATCTTAGCGTTTCCTCTCGTATACCAGCTTTCAATGTATCCCAAACAATTTCTATTCCCGCCCTCCCTAACTTTTCTTTCAAGAAAATCGAGATCCATCTCCGCATATAGTTGCAGTATTCCTCATTAATTAAAAATGCTCGCTCAAAACTCCAGGATTTTTCGTGGGCTTAAAACTATCCCCTTTAATCTCAACCACTAAAGGATTATGGTCTGAAAGTATACGCAGAGCTTTCTCTATTGAACACTCATGAAGCATAGAATAGGAGACAAGCACAAAATCAAGTCAGGAATGGACATTATGTGGTGTAGAAAAAAGGTATATCCAGGATCCTATGGCTTTTGCCAATTCCATACCTCACTTAACCCATGATCCTTACATAACACCCTCAATGCACGAAACACATTGGTTTCCTCCTGGTATATATCCCATCAGTTTCTGAGCTCAGGGTCTTGTTAGCTGGTATTTTAATATTTAAATCTGCTCAGAGAACGACTGGGAGAGGTTAAGCTGCAAGTTCACTGGTTATCTGCTCAAATACTCAAATCATCCAAAATACTACCATAGATTGAACATATAGTAAATCTCGAACATTCACTTATGACCCATCGATCGAATTTATCGGCTAACGTACGAGTGAATTGTAAATTAGTGTTGCGTGCCATAGCTATCCCTTGTGTCTGGGTGTTCTGAGTTGTTCCCTCAGCCAGCCTATATCCCTGTGAATTCAAAAGATATACTTAGGCACCCTCTATATGAGTCTCCTGGATACATACAATATCAGCAAACGTAATCCTTACACAGTATTCCGCCTTTTTTTAATGGTCATTAAGGCCATTGATATTAATAGTGGCTATGCATATTTTACCCACCCCTTAAAAACAAGTACAAGTGTGTCTAAGTGTTTCTTTGTACTTATATAATGAGAAAGAACAAAGAAAGAGAAAAGGGAAAACAAAAATCATATAACACACCTCTCCCACCAGCCTGCAACCCCCCACACCCCTGGACCCCCCTGCCCACCACCCACCACCCACCACCAGTTACTAAGGCAACCTGGCTCAACCAGAGCCAGAATGATGTCATCTGAAGTAATCCAATTCCCACCGCTCCTCCATTTCCCTCCAGCCACCCTAAAACATATAACAATCAATTACTAAATCAGAGTGAACACAAAATAGAAATAGCAACATAATCATATATCATAATACCACACGATGTGACATATTATAAACCATCAGACCCATTCTGAGTCTGCATGAGACTTGATTTGTGGTGCATATTTATGATGATTCCTGTTGTGATGATTTATGACTTGAATGTTGTGTTGACGAAGTTAATGAACTGTGGCCTTTATCTCCACCAATATATTTGGTTTCTATGGAAGGAAAGGGGGGTGGAGTTGGCTAAGAAGTTTCCTGCAGGACCAATTTGCCCGATTGAAGCATTTTAGACTTAAACCTTTGCCTAAATTATAACAAAGATGGTTCAGCATGGAAGAGAGTTACACATGGGTGCTACAAGAGAGACAGACGGTCCCTGACCTTAATTGTTTTTCTTCTGGGTATAGTCAATCAAAAAGGATAGGGACTAGTAGCAAATTAAAGGTTCAGCACCTTTCTCCCATCTAAAAATATACTTATACAAGTGGAGGGTAGCTGGTCCTAAGTGGAGGGTAGCTGTTCCTATCAAAAGAGTGATAGAGTAGGGTGTAGTTGGAAAGTCTAGTGATTGGAGGGATCTTCCTTATTGGAAGATTGAGCCCTCACACACCCAATTGGGTGTCATGCTTCATCATAGGGCATAGCTCGTTGTGGGGACAGCACTGCAATACCCCACTGGCCCCATAAGCCCCAAGTCAGGGCTATTCGGCGGGGATTTTTTATTTAAGCCGTAAGGACAAGTGAGGGTCTGTGGAGGTAAGGTAGTTTATTTAGAGAACAAATGTGCCATACAACTAACCTAAGGAGTACCATCATGTTCTTTTAACTATGATTCCCTTGGCAGGGTTAACAACAAGAGTGCGAAGCTTGTTGATGCAGTATTATGGACTGTGACAATTTTGCAGTGTATGAGTAAAACGTTGACATATTTCACGCCTGTGTTGCCTAGGAGGGATCTGTGGTGTTTCTTCAGGAACGATTTAAGTTAGTGAGTAATCCCTACCATACACCTGAGCAGGATGTGTATACTTAAAAAGAATGTGATGATCTTAGGGGATACCTCAGGTCATTTGTACCTGCATGTGAGGTCCCTAATGAGATTCCGATTTCCAACCCTGCTAGTGTATTGGTCATGACTCATTGCACCTTAGATCAGGGCTGAGAACTCCGTGTAACTTGAGTTTCAAAAATATTCTGATGCAGAGCTTTGCTCGTGACCTACCCCTCTCTGCCCGCCTGAGAGTTTCTTCTGGGTATATTCAAGAGAAATATCTTATTTGACCTTAGGTTACGACTGGGGTTATGCAGGGACATCTTAAGGATTTTGGGGGCCCTGGGCCAAATGTATCCCGGGGGCCCCTGTTCGGAACAGCTTTGAATTTATGATTCAATTTCAGCTCTTTAATGCCCTCTTCGGCCAGGTCACTGACAGTGCACAGGTGGGCACACTAGTTCAAATTCTAAATGTGTTTACAACTAATGTTCTGGGATACTGATGCGTTTTCAGTATTATAACAGAGCAGCAATGTTCTAATAATTATTGCAAATAATTTCTGTGACACCCTGTCATTTCTCAAATGTGAGGTACTATTGTCACCTAAAAGAAAGTTTTTTTTATGGATGTTGCGGGAAACATTAACACATTTCTCTGCAAAATGTCTGTAATAGACTCTCACACATCACCCACATTGAAAATACATTGAAGGAAAATGGTATTTAAAATAATCTGTTTAAGAATTATTCAAGGTCAGCAGGGCAAGACTCTCAGCAGTATGCTATTGGCAGCCATGAAGTAGTGACATTTTAGATTTAGGGCACACTGTCCAATTGGCCTGGTTTTAAAGATGATCATTTGGGGCTCAGGAAACTTCAATATCAGTGTGACATATTGGTCCCTAGGTACATTGCAAAGTAGTCAAGCTGCTGCATTTTGGACTAGCTAAAGAAGATTGACTGTGTAAGTGCAGCAAGCAGAAATGCACTTCCATAATCAACACGAAAAAGTATAGATATAGGGTGCAAAACTGGCAATGCAAATTCACAGTTATTCAGCAATTAGCTGAGAGTGCAATAGTGCAATAAGGTGCTCAACTGTCACAGCAAGGAGCGGGCATAATTGTATTTCAGCTGGTTCGTGAAAAACGCAGCAAATCAGCCATGCAAAGCATTAGGCAACAAAAACAAGCAAAGCCTTCCGCTGCATTGTGTTACATTTGGAGCTGGTAGGAGTTCCATGGGTGGAACAGGAGTGTTCCCGTGCATCCTCCTGTGAATTTGGTGCAATTTCAGGATTACAAAGGTTTGTAAACCTAGGATTGCATCGAATTGGCACTCCTCACAATGGACAGCATAATGAGGAAATACATTATTTTCACTTCGTATTATTCCCTCTTTCTATGCCTGATGACTTGTGCATCAGGCACAGAAAAAGGAAAATGCCCCTTTGGAGTATTTTTGTGCAAGACGACATTCCCGTAATGAAAGCACACTTGCAGTATTATGCAAAGGTTCCTGCATTGGCACTAGGCAGCACACAGTTTGCCAGCACAGGAGAGAGCATAAGTGTACCATATCTTACTAGATATAGTTCAGTCTGCTCTCTTCCTTTCATGCAGTCAGTGCTGCTCTGCAACTTTGCTTGCTGCCCTGTGTTGCATGAAACATCAGTAATGATACCAAGAGAGCATCTTGCCTCAACTAGGAGCGATTTAAGGTAAACAAGAGAGGGGGTAATATGGTTCCATTTTTTGTGTTGGTGAGAAACCTGGCAGCACCATGAAGAACAGCTCTTAGTTGGACACATCTTTGTTTTGGGAAGCCAGTGAGTTAGTTTACATTTCTTCTTGGTGCCGTTTTGACTTTTACGCATTTACACTTTCTTTACGTCTATCCAGATTGATTGACAAGGTGTTTATTTTTGCTACCGAGCCATTGATGTATTTGATGAACTAATTTCTGTATTACTCTCATAGCGAAAAAGCATATATTGCAGGTTGCATTATCCATCAAGGTAAACACATTGTGGGTATTTTCTGACCTTCACACAACTTGTCAATTGAGTAAGTTGGTGAGAGGAAGAAGTAAAGTCAAATCGTGTGAGGGTTACAAAAGCAAACCATAGAAACAAGGGGACTAATTCACAAAGATTTTCTCATGACTTACAGCCATAAATTCAAGGGTAAGTCATGCAAGAGTCTGGAGTAAGCTACAGAGAACAATGCAATGCTTGAAATCTTTAACTTCAAAAGGAGCACACTGTTTGGTGTGGTGGTGGTGGTGGTGTTGCAGTATTAGAAAGCATTCCACCTCAGTCAAATATCCTCAAAGGAGCTTATTCACAAAATGCAGTTTTATTAAGTATAGTAGCACTACTGTAGTGCTACTCACATACTATAAAATGCTATTTACCAATTCACAATCTATACCGCCGCCTCTCCTACCTTTTTGATGCCCCGACTGTGGAGATGTCGTACATGTGCACCCACACTTTTGTGGTAAATGAGGGAGGGACATACAGCCATGGCTGGAAAATGAGGAATACTACAAAATGGAAGGCACCTAGGGAGGTGTACAGAGGGAATAAGTGAGTAAGCCCACAGCTATAGCCAAAAGGGTCCCAAAACAGGTATAGATGAACTCCAGCTCAAACCCTGAGTAAATCTAGCACCGCACATGGCCAGTCACTTGTACTATAACACCCTACTGTAGAAAATAATGGAGCGTGGAGCTTATAATAACACCCCATGGGAAATAGTGTTAAAATAAACTAACTTAGACTTTAAAAAAATGCATTTAAATGTATTTTGTTGATACAATTATACCGAAATAAAAATAATTTGCATTTTATTACAGTATGTAAATAATTTTTTAAAAACAAAAATAAATGTAACTTATTTTTTTAGAAAATTATTAAATTAATTTGAATTAGTTGTATACACAACTTTAATAATTGTTACTACATATTAAATAAATATAACTATTTTAATTTAGGTGGGATTTAAATAATAAATAAATCATGCAAAATAATGTTCATTTAATGTATTTGAATCTATTTAAACAATTACATTTTGATTCAAAATTGAGTTAATAGTGTGGTAGCATATTTTTATTTTGCTCTACATGTAACATAAATATTTATAATTACTTTGCAATACAATTCAGCAAAAAATTTTAATTTTTTTATCAGTTTAATACACTTTTTAAAATGTCCCTATACTTTACCATAAGGATATTTCTACCCCTGGTGACGGAGACCTCCATCTATATGTGAAATTTTATTAATAATAACTTTACACTTATAAATTTGTCTCCACACCATTGTTTTAAGGGTTGAGGACATGTAAGTCTACATTTTGTACTCAGGGGTAAATTTACCTTTGGGGAATAGCCTCCAATGTGATTTGATTGTAATGGAAAAATTGAAAAATTGTCTTTGGCATAAAAATGCACCTTTATTTCTAAGCAAGATCTACTTTCATGTAACATTCTCAGTTCCCCAAGGAACACTTTCTGACTGCTTAAAGTTGTCTAAAATCTGCCTGTGATTCATTTATCAAAGAAATTTTACTTCAACTTGAACAATCCATTATGGGAATTGTACTTGGCTTGATATTTTCTCAAACTACTAATTCTTAAGTAGGTTAAGTTCTCCCACCAAAACAACAGGCATTTGTTCCCATTGTTCCATCCTTTGTACTGTGAACCAGTCTTTGAGCATCTTTTTGGATGCTTTCTCCTAGACCTAAGACATTCTTAATTCAAGCTGGTACTATGCTCTATCGGCTGGAGTGAGGTATCAGAATATCATGGCCTAAATACTCTCTGAAAAGACTATTGTGTCATAAATATCACTTATAAAAAATATTGTCCCTTAAGAGCTACAGTTTTTAAGGAATATTTGGACCAAGATATTTACACAGATAATATTGTTATCAATATTCTGACGTAAAACCCTTGCTGGCTAATGACTGTTATGATTTTCTGGATACCATTTCCCTCATCAATCATTCTTCCCTTGCAACAAATCGTATCTATAAGTCATTCATGATATTCTGTCCCTTGTTCACAGCATTCCATACATTGCCGAGCAGCTTTACTGGGGGCAGTGGACAGTAGGGGGATCAGTGTATTGTTGGTTCAGATTTTTGCTATCTAGCAGAGAGCAACAGTGTCTGGCTGGATGTCTTTCTTATATGAATGCTCCCCACTCACTTGTGGCATCCACAAAAACTGCCTCAAATAAGTTTAATTAATTTTCTTGGTCTGTTCTTTAATTTCAGTAGGCATGACATTGATATTTACATGAAGGTTAATGATCCACATGACCCATTCCAAAGTGTTCTGAGATCTTAATCCGCTAGCTGAGTAAATATGAAGGAGTAGGACAAAGCTAAACTGCCCCAAAACTAAAAATGCTTATAGGAGTTAAACATCTGCTAAAAGTCTTGCATTCCACCTTATACTAGTTGTCCTTGTTATATTACCAAACATCTGGGGCTTCTCATTTATGGCGAACTAAGTATGTCACCAAAGCAAGACCTAGAGGGTTGTATCAACTTATGTGTATTCCCCAGACAAGCCTCTTAGATACCAATTGTATAGTGAGTTATTAGGCTTAGTGCTCAGATTTACTATAATATCACACCATCTTATGCCTTGAGCTGCATTTTATCATCTGGCTACATTAGATTTGCTCCTCAAGATGAGTAAAAGCCTCATATAGATGAGGACAATTCAATTAGGAATCACTTTTTTCCTGAAGCGGATCCTGGTTTCTATGTGGAGGCTGGCTTCAGGGGAAAATTTCTGGCGACATGGCAGGCAATTTCATGTTAAGGATCCTAGCTGGCTTGTATGTTTGAGGTTCTGCGTCTGTCACATTATCTGTAGAGTGGCCAGCCCACCTAGCTTTAACTCAGGCCATAACATTGTGTTCTACATATTCAATAACATGTAAATACACAAATAGCTGTATAACTGTTTATTGTTCACTTCAGGTAACACAATATAGATACGTACAAATAATTGCAAATATATATATATATATATATATATATCTATATATATATATATATATATATATATATATATATATATATATATATATATATATATATATATATATATATATATATATATATATATATATATGTCCAAAAGGTCGTCGTAGTATACTCTGCCTTCCGCGCAGAACAACGAAGGAAGCGAGACCACAAGGTAAGTGCAGTTTCTTAGAGTGATTTATTTCGTGCCAAAATTAAAGCCTGCAATTCCGCCATATATATATGTATATATGTGCCTGAACTAGAATTCAAGTTATGTCCACTTATCAGGAAGCTAATACATGATACTCTATCAATAAGGAATTGCCCTATTATGCAAATGATAGGTCTACACTATCAAGCAGTATGTCTGCCTACAACCAGGATGAATGGGCTGTCCCATATGAAAGTCTGGCTATGATGGGAATCGACTTTAGCAGACAAGAAAATTCTGCTTATGGAAGCCTCTGAGGTTGGATTTGTTATAGGTTTTTAGAGTTGGGGGGGGGATGGGAGGGGGTGAAACCACCTGAAATCGTAAGCACAATCTTTGTTAGGTGAACAAATCAATTCACTAAAAAAACACTGCTTAACCCTCTGGTAGGCAGGCACAAAACAGTCAGGCTTCACTTGGAGGCAATGTTTAAAGTATTTATTCAGCAATCAAACAGTGTTAAAGTGAAAATACAACACAAGAAAAATCCCTAACTAATTTTGGGAAATTGAGTATACCTTAATGAATAGAATGATCCCAAAAAAGCAAACATCCAATAAGTAGAAACTAAGATATGTAATTTTTAAATGTTGAATTGAAAACAGCAACTGAAAGCACACTCACTAGACCAGGTTAAAGATAAAAGTGAAGGCTGATCGTGATGGAGCATGGGTTGAATACAGGTACGAGGTTAGTCCTGGCGGAAAATGTACCTTCAAACTTAGAAACATTTGAGGAGAAAAAATGGTTGCCAATGAGTCATCGGCGGGGCAAGCTGTAAACTGGATCTGAAGAATAGCTAAATGACAGTGGGTAACTGAAGAGTGGGGTTCCGGGCTGGTCAACGACAAAGGCAGGAAAGCTCTGAGTGGGCATAGTCTGAAGTACATGACTAGGAATGTCTTGACATCAATCGGATGCTGCTCCATGTCAGTCGCACTAAAGGTCTCTATAGTAGGACTTACAAGCTTTTCTGAAAGTCAGATGTCCTTCAGTGGGTCAAACCAGTACGTTGAGCTGATCATTGATTCTACATTGATGAATGCAGCTTTGAAGGCAACGGTTAGCTCCTTCAGTTCTCCAGGCAGAAAGTTGGCAAATAGTTTCCATGTCCCACTTCTGGCTGTTTGGGGACAGGAGTAGTACACTCTAACACCAGCCAAGGATCCAGGACCTGGCAGGCACCACTTGGGGGTTAGGGCTCACTCCAACAGAGGCCTGCAACAGGGTCCAGGGAAGGTTCAGTAGGAACTGGTCAGATTGGAAGTTGCAGCGAGAGAGTCAACTAGAAGCTTGTTGTGCCCCTGTAGTGCAAACTGGAGGTGAGCCAACTGATGCTTAGGGTCACTTCAGGGGTATGGCAAGACAGTGTATTCTTCCTTCGGGTTCTTCAGACAACAGTGGCATTCCTTATTCTGGTCCTACACAGGTCTAGGAGGGTTCTGAGAAGAGGTCTGTGGGGTCCACCTTCAGGCCCAGTGCAAGCCTGCGGTTGCAGGGCAAGCCTTTGTCAACCCGCTAAACCTGCTCTGTTCAGTTACTTCCTTCCCACTAGGTTTTGAGCCTTCCAGACTAGGAAGACAAAAGGGAGGGGTGCCTAGGTGTGAGCTTCATCTGTAAGTGACAAGGTAAAAACCCTTTGAAGCCCATGAAGGGACTAGGCACCGCCCCCAAGTCATCTAGTCAAGGAAGTAGTCCCCCCACATCCAGAGCCCCTTTTCCACTGTCTGGTAGCAACACACATCTTACCGTAGGAGAACCATCAGGGGTTAGGTGACAGCTGGACACTGACAGGAAATCCTTTTGGTTGTAGTAAGAAAATTACAACTTTCTAAAAGTTTAATTTCCAAAATGGTAATATAAAATCCAACTAAGCATTAATTTGTATTTAGAATTACTTCTAAAACAAGTCCTTGAACCATTTTCTTAGCTACTCCCACACTGAATCTAGCACGTATTAAATGTGATAGTGTAAACCAGTGTTAGCCTGCAGGAGAGCCAGCCTTGCCACAGTGAAAAATGATTTGGAGGTTTTTCACTTCAAGGACATGGAAAACATTACATATTCTCGTCCTACTTTTTAAATACCATGCCCTATGGGCTTGTAAGGCCTATTATTATTATTATTATTATTATTATTATAATTACACTTGTTAAGCGCGCAGCTACCCGGAGGTTTCCCGGCGCTAAGGTGAACAGAAGGGTAAGCAGGGTGAGAGGAACATAGAAACAGAGATTAAGTATTAAAGAGCCATGTCTTAATTCCTTTACGGAAGGTGAAGTAACACATTTCAGAACGCAAGAATTGGGGTAAGGAATTCCATAAAGAGGGTGCTAACAGAGAGAATGAGCACCCTCCCATTTTGGCTCTGTTCACACGCGGTATCCTAAACTTGTTCTGAGTGGAAGACCTAAGTGTACGGGTGTACTGGGGGAACGTATTGCTGCACCAAAGAGGATAGATAGTTCGGGGCTTTATTAGTCTTAATCCGGTGCATTAAACAGAGTGCTTTGAATTTGACTCGGCTCTCAATTCGCAACCAATGCAATTTACGCATATGAGAAGCAGCCGAGGCTCTAGCAGGTAGGTTACATATAAGGCGAACTGCCATATTCTGTACCACCTGATACTTCCTGGTTACCTCCTTACAGGCACCTAGGAGTAGGATGTTCCCATAGTCCAGGCGTGACGTGACAAGAGCCTGGACTACAGTCCTTAGGGTGTCAGCAGGTAGCATCCACGTGATTTTCCTCAGCCACCTGATGATGGTGGTACAGGTGGCGGAGATTTTCACAGCGTGTTGCTTAAAAGATAGTTGATTATCAAGGAGGACCCCAAGATTACGGGCTGTCACAGTTGGGGTAGGTAGAGGACCCATCTCCTGAGGCCAGTGTTGCGGGCCCCGGAGCGATGTGTCTAGACCAAACAAGAGCAGTTCCGTCTTGTCCCCGTTTAATTTTAATTTGTGTTTGAGCATCCAGTCCGATATCTGTTTCAGTCCGAACTGTAGGGAGGAAGTAGGAAGATTTTTATTGGTAGAAAGTGAGTAGATGACTTGAGTGTCATCAGCATACGAATAAATTGTGAGACCTGCTTGTTCTGCCAAAAAAGCAAGAGGTCTCACATACAGATTAAAAAAAAGAGGGCTGAGAATAGATCCTTGGGGAACACCGTGAGGGGAGGGGAGTGTTGAAGAAACAGACGTAGAGGAGAAAACTTGAAAAGTGCGGTCAGACAGAAAATTAGCAATCCAGGCCTGGGCGGAACCACCAACACCCACAGATTTCAAGGTGGACAACAAGATGGAATGGGAGACAGTATCGAATGCGGCACTCAAATCAAGCAAGATGAGTGCCACTGCCTCCCCATTGTCCACCTGTCTTCTGATGGTCTCCGATACACCCAGAAGAGTGGTTTCAGTGGAAAAGCCAGCCCTGAACCCGGATTGAGAGTCATGAAGAAGACTAAAAGTTTCAACATAAGAACTAAGCAAGGAATTGACATGCTTCTCAAGAACTTTAGAGAAACATGAAAGCAAAGAAATAGGGCGAAAATTGAAGGGGTTGTTGGGATCAGCGTTGGCCTTTTTTAATAATGGAACCACCATCGCGTGCTTCCATTCCTTAGGAACAGTAGCTTCGGTTAGTGAAGCATTCAAGACATCCAAGATAATGTGGAGTAAGGCTGGGTCCAAGGTACTCAAAACTTGACGAGGCATCGGGTCAAGGGGAGAACCAGATTTTATGTCTTGAAGATACTTTTTTAGAAGCAAAGGGGAGATAGGTTCCCAAGCATGGAGTAGGGGAACCGCCGGCGTTAAGCTGGTGATAGCATCAGGAGGGGAAGTGAGTAAGATTTGATCAGGGTGAGTGGAAGCAGCAGGAGTGGTATTAAAGATATCGTAGATCCTATCAATTTTCTCAAGAAAGAAATTAGCCAGGGTATTGCACTGTGCAGTGTCTAGGCAGGGGTCCTTAGGTACGGAAGACGCACCTGAAAGATCTTTGACTATTTTAAACAGGGCCTTCAGCCGGTTTTGAGCCGTAAGTATGGTGCTGTTTGCAAAATTGGCTCTGGCAGTATCACAGGCAGAATGATAGGCTTTAAGGGCAGCCTTGTATTTTACTTTATGATCTGGGCCGTAGTTGGAACGCCATATGCGTTCCAATTTTTTACAGTTGGATTTTTCTTGGCGAAGGGAGTCATTGAACCAGGGTGCCGGCGGGTGATGGATTTGTGATTTATTTCTTTGAGTTGGAAGACAGGAATCCAAGGCTGTTGTCAGCCATGATCTAACAATGGGTAACTCTTTAATAGTCACACCGGAAAATGAAGGTTTCGAGTTGGCGAGAAGAGTGTTTAATTTGTCTATATCTAGAGGTTTCCAGTTCCTACTGGCTTTATGGGGGAGAGCAGTGTTAGAGGAGTTAACCATAGATATCTTAATTGAGAAATTAACAATAAAATGATCAGACCATGTGACCGGAGATGAAGATTGATAGGAAATGCCAGTGAGGTTGGAAATAATAGGGTCTAACAAATTACCGGCCTTATGTGTAGGGCCTGAGTTATGAAGGTGAAGATCTAAAGCTGCAAGATCTTGTAAAAGACGCGTAGTGATGGCACACGAAACCGAGTTAAAATGGAAATTTAGGTCACCAACGACAAGAAAATTAGTCGATTGTGCTATTAACGGGGCAATAAGTTCAGGAAAAGAAGAGGCCCATCCACCAGCAGAGCCCGGTGGGCGATAGATCAATGTTCCAGTTAAAGTAAAATGGGTAGAAAGAAGAAGCCTACATTAGGGAGGTTTAGGCCTGGCATAAGGTTTATTGTGCCAGGTCCAAAATGGCAGTTTAAAACCACACGCCCAAGCTGTGGCAGGCCTGGAAACATGTTTTACAGTGCTACTGTAGTGCGTGGGACAATGAGGGCTGTGGCCCACTAGTAGCATTTAGGTTGCAAGTCCTGGGTATGGGTGGTACCATATACTAGGGGCATACACACAAATTAAACGCGCCAATCAGTTGTATACCAATGTTAACAGGTTTGAAAGGGAGAGGACAAGCACTCTGCCTCTGATCAACAGGATTAAAGTGCACAAAGTCTTGAGGACAAAAACAACGAGTTCAGAAAAGAAGGCAAAAATCTGGTGGCATGTCACGCAAAATAAGGTCATTTCCAACACAGCCTCTTTAGAAACCATTGGATAATATGGCACAGTGCTCTAGATGTGGGCCCTCGTTTAGATCTACTATATAATTTATGCATGGTCTGGGTAGTTATGTTATCTCAGTCTTTTGCGTCGGTAAGCCCAAGATGGGGGCATTTTCTTCCATTAAAACTTACAGTCTCATAAGCTCTCTTTCCCTATTATGATTTTTCTAGTTGATTTTTCACTGCAATTTCCTCAGCCAGGCTATTTTTTTAGAAAGCTGATGTCCTTTTGGTTACATTCTCATATTATTATTTCAGTAGCTACATAACTATTTTTTCACAGTAATTAATGTATGATATCTCATTGATCCAAAGAGGATGGATTTTCTTAAATCTCAATAACCTGTTCGAATGAAGAGCTCATGGATGGGTTCTCCTTGATCATAAGGGCACTTTGAATCCTCAATGATTTTCCTCTCCGCGATTAGGTCTGATATTTCTATTTCATTGTATCTTCCCATACTCACCCAAAGTGGCCTATGAAAGGCTGCATGAAATTCAACCGATACAAAGATTTGCTTCCAGAGTAAGTGGCTAAGTTTGCCTGAATCTATGCTCCAAGTTGTCACTTGCACCTAGATTATTCTAAATTTATTTGTCTCTTTAGCAAATGGATTGCATGGAATGAACCACAGGACAAGTTCATGTCCATCGTGAGAGCCAGGAAGTCATGCTGCTTCTTTTTGTATGTCTATTTTTTGTGCCTGCATGTGGAGTAACACATTCAGCCTAATTTACATCGAGTTCTCTTAGAGATGCCCTTCTTTGCTGCATACCACATTAAAGCCTTGGAACTATTAATGTAACAAAATAGTAGCTATCATCTGTTTCCAATAGACAGCTTGGGCCTAGCTGTGGAATTTGCAAATGATTTCTCCAAACCTTTATCCGGGTTACACCAAGGTTTTTAATTGTTTTTATGTTCTTGGAGCCCCCTCATGCTTTCTCTCTGTTTGTAAGATATTGTCAACTTTGGCTTTCAAGATGGTATAAATATATGCACTTCGTTAAATACATTTTTCAAAGTCCCCTGCAGCCTAATCTTCCTTCTTCCATATAGTTTATGTATGAATGCAGCAGTCGTAGGTTGTTTAAAGTGTCACACAGGGTACCTGAATGTGTGGGGACTTTCTATTGCTTCGTTTGCTGGATGTACTTACTGTTCCATATCACTGCCTATATCTGTCCAATATCAGGGACGTCTCAATATGCTTTCAATGACTGTTTGGACAAGGCATGGATGAAAAGTTAAAAGGAAGGGATGAAAGCAGGCACCCCTGATGATTATATCTATTTATTCTTGAGAAATGTTTAGTTAATTGCCCTCCCAAGGTGAAGAACACATTTTCTGTGGTGTTGGCACAGATGTTCTTAATTAGATGGGCAAGATGTAGGTTGGTGTTTAGTATCCCTCAGTGTGTTGCTGCAGTAGACAGGAAGACATTGGCATCATTTGCTTGTATTCCCAGGCAAAATATATCCTTCCCTTTGAAACGGCTAATTATGATTTTCCAAAATATGCCTGGCTATGTCTATGCATTTATTGCCTAGGGTTAGTTTATCTGGAGAGGATCAGAATGAGGGGAGAGGATGTGGTGTTTTGGCCAGAGCTACCGACTTTGGAACTAGGGAACCAAGTTTGAGACTAGCCATTGGCTCAAAACACTGTGATTCTGGGCCTACAAAAATGAACGTGACCTTGTGTAATGTAACTGGTGCTCATGTAAAGTTCTCCAGTACCTTTGACCCGAGTTTGCGCTATAGAAAACAAAAAACATGCTTGCCTATCTAGTTACGGGTTGTGTATGGCGTGCAACTTACTGGGCCCCAAGAGAAAGCGGGTAGGTCCCAGGGCATGCCTTCCAAACCTTTCCAAAGCTCCATCCCTAAGGCCATCAATGCAGCACTACAAGCCCCACTGGAAACATTTCCACCTATCTGTCCAGTAGCCCACCAAGCAAGAATGGTCATGCAGGTGGGCAAATGATCCTTTCTCTCTCTGCTCAGGCAGAGAGGTATTGCAATAGGTTACTTCTCTCCACCGAGGTATTACTGCTTGGTGGATACCGTTATGCCCTCCCTAAGAATGTAATAAATTCTCTGCAGAAAGGGCCTTGCAAAATATGTGCAATTCAGCTCACGCTAGGAGGCAAACCAATCATTTTCAAAGAGATATCAAGAATGCTCTCATCCCCGCTTGGACAAGGATAGTAAACGCTTCTCTACCCCAAGGCACGATCCCAGACTGGCTAAAAGCAGAGCAGGTATCACCTATACTAAAAAAACTACTGCTGAGAAATCTGACCTCAAAAATTTCCTCCCCATTTCTAAAATCCCCACTCTAGCTAAACTACTTGAAAAATGTGTACAAACCCAACTTTGTGCTCACATGGAGAACTTCCAACTTCTTAATCAACATCAATCAGGCTTTCGGAAGGGGCACAGCACAGAATCCGCACTCACGCACGTTATGGATGACATATTAAACATACTCGATCAAAATGACTCTTGCCTCTTGATCCTCCTTGATCTTTCCTCCCCATTCGACACGATTAATCACGACAACCTCCTTTCCACTCTGAAGAACAGGATGAGATTCTCGGGTCTGGTGCTACAATGGTTCTCCTCCTTCCTCCACCACAGAACACAAAGAGTTAAGGCAAATCACTCCCTCTCCCAGGACTTTCTAGTACTCATGAGTGTCCCCCAAGGGTCCGCCCTCTCTCCTGCCCTTTTCAACCTCTTTTTGGAACCTCTTGCTATTTCTCTAAATGACATGAACATTCCCTTCCATATGTACACTGACGACACACAACTTTACCTGAAAATCTCATCCCTGGATAACATCATTTCTCTCAACTGTAACACAATTTCCTATGCACACAACTTATCAATTTAGGTACAATTATATCTTGAGCAAACATCCAGTATGTTTTAGTCCTAGAAAGTAATATTCCGCTTCTTCTGTTTGAGCAAATGTTGTTGTTTTATTGCCCAAAAGACCTTACGCCACCCGACACGTGTTTCGTCAGAGTACAGATTGCTCTGACTCTTCAGGGCTTTCTTGCAATGATGGCGTATATTGTAATTCCACTTAACCGGTGATACTTCCAACCCGGTAAGGGTATCGTGTACTTTCAATGGATGTAGCTATTCCTCCCGCGTATCTTCAATAACTTCACCAATCCGTGTTTAGTGAAAAGGTAGCTGTATCTGAAAGGCGTGTAGGCAAACACGATAAATATGGTAAGATCCACTCGACTCTGTTAATGGCGGCGTGATCCAATGTAGGCGAGAGGATCGTCTGTAAGGATCGTCCGGCATTCTACCTTCCAAGAGTCATTGTGGAATACGTATTCCACAATGACTCTTGGAAGGTAGAACGCCGGATTCGCGGATTAACCGATTACTAAGGTCCAGGGACATACGGACTTGATACTGCAAGGTACACACGCTTACAGACGATCCAATCCTACGCCATCATTGCAAGAAAGCCCTGAAGAGTCAGAGCAATCTGTACTCTGACGAAACACGTGTCGGCTGGCGTACGGTCTTTTGGGCAATAAAACAACAACATTTGCTCAAACAGAAGAAGCGGAATATTATTTTCTAGGACTAAAACATACTGGATGTTTGCTCAAGATATAATTGTACCTAAATTGATAAGTTGTGTGCATAGGAAATTGTGTTATATTTAGTCCAGGTGTTGTTTTCGACACCGTGCAAAGGGTTCAGAGGGTTTCCCTTTTCCTGTGGCACCATTGCTACTGTTGTTAACCTAACAAATTATCAGTAACTTATGTAGAGCGCAAGTAGTCCCTGTCGATACAAAACCCATTGCCTTTGAGAATATATTTCTCTCAACTGTACCTTAACGTCTACTGAAAATTGGTTAACTGAGAACCACCTCCTGTTCAACACAGCCAAAACTGAATTTCTTCTCTTCTCTCCTCCGAACCACTCCGTCAAGCTAGACCTTTGGTTGACTCACCTCATTGCCTTCAATTGCACCCCTCTCATCATTGACTCTGCCAAATCCCTCGGAATCACCTTGGACAAGCACCTGAATATAAAAAATCATATCAGTAATGTATGTAAGGGAGCTAATCACTTGATGAGGACACTCAGAAATGTCAAGCCATTTCTTCCACATAATGACTTCAAACAAGCAGTCCAAGCATTGGTCTTACCGAGGCTAGATTATGGCAGCACTACAGTTTGTGGCCTTCCCATGTACACCCTGGCTCCACTGAGGTCAGCTCGGAACGGTGCGGCCAGACTAGTTACTGGTACCAAAGAAAATGAGCACAAAGAGTTAAAGATTATCATTCTTGCACACAAAGCCCTCCAGGTACCTAGCACAAAAGCTTGAATTATCATGTGGCGAGAGATCTTCAAGAAGCGCTAACAAATTCCTCATGAAACCACGTATCATGAATAAAAAGAAAACTTGTTGTTGGGCCTTCTCGGGTGCCTCACCAAAGATCTGGAACTCTCTTTCACCGGATTTGCGCAGAATATCATCAATAACAGCTTTCAAACTTGAAGTCAAAAGATTCCTATTAAACAAATTCATACCTTAACTTGGCCGATTTGATTAACTCTACATCCTTCTTATCATCCTGTGTTTTTGTTCTCTGCTCCTCTCGGATGTAAGGTTTGCCCCCGTAGCAGCCTGGTATTGACCTGTTTATTGCATTACTTTCTGTGTACCACCTGTCTGTGATTATTGTGACAATAACTTTTTCATATCCTTATCTGATATCGATACTGGAGCTGTATTCTCCTTCTCTTCTCGTTATGTATGACTTGTATGTGACTTTTGGTGACTACAACTGTTTGGCATTCTTTTTGTTATCTTTGTTATCGATACTGGAGTAGTACTCTACCTTCATCATTTTGTAAAGAGCTCTGATATCCCTTGAGATCTGGTTTGCACTATATAAAACTTTATAAAATTAAAAAAATTAAAAAATAAAACCAGAACTAATGCTTCTATTAAACATAGACACATTACTATTAGCATCTAAAATATTGAATTGGTCGTAAGTGCCGAAAGTAATGGTCTGCAATGGAGAAATCAAATACCTATGCGACCATGAACTGTGCAACGGTGTTGGTTGGCTAGAAGAGGGAAAATTGTATGCACTCCATCCTTGGATGATGGATTGAAATACTGTGCCCAATTCGGTTTATGCAGCAGTAGCTGAGGGGGTCTGTCATCCCTAGAGTGCAGTATTCAGTTCCCAGAAGGTCCCTAACCTTCATGTTTGAAAAAGAGTCCCAAATTTACATCATTGTGCCCCCCTTGCAGTCCCTTCTGTTTAGAATACTGAAAATGTGAGGCCATTCTGTAACACTTCTGCATACGTTTTTAGCTGAAATACTATACGCGTTGCGTAATAGATATCTGTGAGCAGGGCCTTTGTGCCAGGAATGTGCTGATAATGCGCATAGTGCTCCCAACACACGAGGCAGCCCTTAAATATGGCATTACAAATTGGGGCTGTAAGTGCCAGCAGAAAAGGTTTACTATGTCTGGTATAGACAGTTGTTCGAAATATTTATAACTTTTGAAAATATTTTTTAGTGTTTTTCAACCTGTTCAATTGTTCATAGATAACATGCTGTTTTTTACAAATGCAGCATTGTATGTCAAAAAGTTATTACTGATTATTTTTTAAACCCTCTACAAATTGTTCACAATGTTATAAGAACCAATATTTAGTTCTATCGCACATAAAAAAAACTGCAACAACTTGCCAAAAGGTAATACACGATATTTAGAGGTCAACAGTCTTTTAAAAACAAAACAAATGTAAAAGATCTGCTTGAGTTTTTGACAAAAGATGCTAACTTTTTAAGAGCTCCAGTAAACAGCATTACTTGTGACTGAGGGATAATTTCAAGGCAATTTCCCGAACTTTAATACTTCTTTCTTTGTGTGTGTTGGGGGTGTGATTCAAGCATCTACACATTTTGGGAGGATTAATTTCTCTATGACCTCCTTACATTCCCAGTAATTATTAATTATTATATATACACAACCTGGTGGTAACATAGTCACATTCAAAGCATAGGAAAACACAGACTGAAAAAATATCTTCTGTAAAAAACGTACACTCCAAAACATAGACCACCCCACATTAATATCTGCCCACAAAAAAGTGAACCTGCATCTAAGGGGCAGATGTATCAAGATTCCATTTTGCGATTTCTAAATAGCGATTTTTAAGGAATCGCTATTTAGAAATCGCAAAATGGAATGTATGTAGAAAATCGCTATTTTTTAGCGATTTCTTAGTCTTCCTTATTTGCGATTTCGCATTTTCCGAATTCGCAATTAAGGAATAATTTCCCATGCATTCCTATGGGCCAGGAGGCCCATTAGAATGATTGTGAAAATATTCTCAATTTGCGATTCGCAAATTGCTAATCACAAATTAAGAATAATTTCAAGGATGCAGGGGTGTCTCAAAGACACCCTGCTGCACCCCTGAAATCTACATGTGTGTGCATATGATGCACATACATGCCCTATGGGCATGTATGTGCGTCACATGCCACCTTCACAAATGCCAAATAGGGCATTTTTGAAAGAATTCCCAAATTATCACCAACTACAAGTTGGTGGTAATTTGCGATTTATTAACCCAAATTCGCAATTTCACAAACCTACATACATTGCATTTAAGGAATCGCAACATTTGCGATTCCTTAAATGCTTAAGCAAAATAAGGAATCGCATATTTTTGCGATTCCTTACTTTGAGATTTTTTGATACATGTCAAAAAATGCTCATAAGCCTTTTGCGATTCGCAAAGGCCGGAATTCGCAGAATTACGGCCTTTGCGAATCGCAAGAGGCTTGATACATCTGCCCCTAAATCAAATATCCAACACTTGACATCACATACATGGCATGAGAATAGTAAAGCAACCAACTACTGAAATATGCGGAAAGGAAATTTTTTCTGGATTCGGGAATTAAATGAAGGTTAACGTGTTTGCAGGGAGATGTTTATGTATGTTTGAAATGTTGGATGTACGTACTTTGAAGTTTATATTTTTGAAAAAAATGTTTTTGTAGGCTAGTTTCACATGGAACCCTCGTAACACCTAGTGTACGTAAAAAATGTATTTGATTAATTTAATACAAAGGTAACAAAATAATATTTTAATTGGCTGCAGTGCATTCTGCAAGAATCAAATGATTTTCTCGAGTGAAGTATTCGAAACATGCAACTATAACCCTGAGATAAGGAGCGGATCCACCTTAATGGTGGAGGAGCATCGACCCACTCGTCAGTCAGTCGCAGAAAAATAAAATGATATTAAAACAATAATATAATTGTATTTTTCTGTGAGAGGCTCTTGCTGACGGTGCATGTGTGGGGCCGGGCCATAATAGGCAGGAGTGGTGGCCACTTAGAAGTGCCCATGTAGGTTTGGCCGGCTGTCTCAGGGCAGCCAAAGTGAAATGCACACTTCTATTTCTCCAACCCAGCTGTGTTCACAGCCGGTTTGGCGAAAAGCCGCAGGCTCCCAGGAAGTGTCTGAGTGGCAGAGCAGGCCGCTCAGACCAATTCTTGCACTTCTATAGCATGAGAGCAGTGTCTGGAATGGGTGAGGAGCTGTGCCTTCATGGAGACTGCCGGAAGTCAAGCACCAAGTGGGCTTTCTGCGTAGGGGCAGCAGAAGGTATGTGTTACGGGCGCGGGAGGAATAGGCAACACGTTAATTTTAGTCTTTTTGGGTTTTATTTTTATGTACAAAGAATCTGAGCTCTTCTTCCTGGTTGGTATAGTTCCTCTCAGTGATCTGCTTCTTGCAGCCTTCCGGATATCAGATTCCGTGGATTCCGTTATACGCCCTCTGTCGGGTTTCCGTCGTGGTAAAGGCTCTTCGGATTCCGTCTTGCCGCTTGGTGAAAACAGAGGGAGACAATAGTGTATCAGTTGCTTGTTCGCGTTGTCTAGCTCTTTAAGGGAAAAGGAGTGGGGACCAAACCAAACGTGACACACACATAAACTACTGCCGACGTGAGGGTTCAGTGCTTAGGGGGGGGGGAAGAATACCAGGGACAGTGGATACCCCGGGTTACTCAGTAAATTTACGGTTGACCCAGCCCTTGAGTTTCTCCCTTACCTGAGTGAGCCATACACCTCCCGCAGGTGTATGGCTGGGCGGCTCGTGATGTCAGTGGCCTCCTGCCTTCTCCTTCTCCACGTCCTTTTCTTCGGCTGACTATCTTCTCTCCTCGCACTCCGCAAAACTCTTCCTTGCTTCGCTTTCTCCCTCGTCTCCGCTCCGCTCTCCAACTCGCTCCCTCCGGGTGAATAAACACACTTCTGATTTGTCATTCCTGGTATAAGACGTCTCTGCGTCTTGTGGTGACTCCTCCCAGTCGTAGTTCCAGTCGGAATTAAAGGGCCATTGTCCTGATTGTATTTCTACCTCCGTGTCGATGTTCTGTGGGGAGTACAATGAATGAGAGGTAGTAGCCGGCAACTGGATACGTGAATCTTGTCTACTTCCCTGTATTTGTGACGACCCCAGGTTGTTACAGTATGTTTAAAAAATATATATTTTCCCTCAATTCTCCCTATCTTCCCTTCTCTCCCCCGCCCTCCAACTTTCATTGTGTGGTGGCCAATACTGCCTGAGACCCCTTCTTGCCCGTGGTACAGCACCCCCAGTTTGACTTGGTTATTGAGGTCCACAAACTATTCTTTTTTTATTGTTCTGAATTTAAAAACATCAGCAACTACACCTTCAACATAGGTCAATGAAGTTTCTGTAACCTCCTTAGATCTCCTTGGGTAGAAATGTATACGAGTGCACACATAAAGCCCAAAGAACGTCCATGCATTGTCATTCACAATAGTTATGCTCACCAGTAAAGGTTTCCATGCTACCCTGACTCTGGGCTTTGTGTCTCAGGTCTACACTGCCCTATCACTTAATATTTACAGCTCTGTTTTTAAAAGGATTTGTTTTAGTGTTCTCCATATAGGGAACCCAAATGGATCCCAATGCAGGTCCTTTTCTAACTGTAGATTAGCTTCAGTCTACCATGCATTTCCCCCGTCTATCATTGTACCCACGGGAAAGTGTTGTTTCAGTGTTCCATTGATGATGCTTGTGATTCAGATCCCATGTGAAATTTACATTAGAGGTAAGACGAATAAATTGTGCGCTCCTCCGTACACCCACTTTATATGTTTAACTGGAACAACCAGATTTATAAGGACACCACTGCTGGCTTCTTGTTTACGCCAAGCCTTATAACTTCTTGATTAGGTAGTAAGTACCTCTGAGGAGACACTACTGCCTTCTTGGTTACCTCAACCATATACAATTATTGGTTATGTTGTGTTTACGTCTGAGGAGACACGGCTGCCTTTGTGTTTACAAAAAGACATTAAAGATTCTTGGTTACACTGCTTCCTTCTTGTTTACGTCAAGCTTTATAAATGTGCTTTACTGTGCGCCCTGACATCTAGGTATAAATTGGGTGTATGCCACTTTTAAGCAACTGTATTACTGCTCACAATGGCAAGTGCCTGTAACCACATGTGTGTCTTTCATTTACACCTATCTATGATCAGATACTCTAGTATTATACTGCATTCATGTTGGCCAGTGTTCAAGTGGGTCACATTATCTGTACTTCCCCACAGCCAGTTTCAAGACTAGTCAGCACATTTCAAGCATCTATTCAATCTCTAGAGGGACTAGGCATAGATGTCTTCTTTCCCCACTCCTGTTTGTCTTGGCGTTGGAACCACTGGCAATTAAGCTACGGGCATGCAGGCGAGAAAAGGCATGTTGCATCTTTGCATGCTAACAAATGTTGCTGCTCCTTTACTCATTTGGCCAGGACCTTACACCTATTGCTTTAATCCTGGACACTTTATATGTCTTCCCTGGTCCTAAAGTTAATTCCATCAAAACGTTTCTTTTTCCTCTGTGCCAGGGCGCACTACAACAACAGCTTATGGTTTACATTCAATGGGCAGCGCAGTCCTTTAAGTATTTGGGTATTAAACATTTTCACTACCCCAAAGATGTATTGAAGGGTGATCTTAGTGGTACCAAAGGTACACTTCAAACTCGAATTGGGCTCTGAAATACGCCACCCTTGACACTTAAGGGATGAATTGCTCTCTCTAAGATGGTCATTCTGTCGCACTTGCTTTACCACTTTGTGATTCTCCCGGTTATCACTTTTAAGACGCTGAAAGAACTTGATACCCTACTGCTTGAATTGATATGGGGTGCTGGTCGTCAATAGATTGGTCTGACCAACCTAAGTCTTCCCACTGAGCAGGGCAGCCACGGAGCGCCTGACTTTTGTCCTATTACTATGAAGCCCAATTGTAGTGGCCTTCCTAATGGTTGACTGGGCATCACTTAGCTAAGACTGACCTCACACTATCCCAAATAAAACTGTCAATCTATGTCGGCCCTTTTTCCTAATGCTAGAGGACCCAGGCATTACTCCTTTGACTGCTTGCAGCGACCCGTACTTGTATTTGTACAATTCTTTATGATATACAAAAGCTGACCCTGCTTACTCTACTTCAGTTCCATTGTTGTGCCTCTTCCTTGCTTTGGTTTTGTTTCTCTGCAGTAACTGACCCAGTGGGAGCTCGCTGGGCTATCCTCACTTGGGAATTGGCTCAAGGAAGGCTCTTTTATAGACTTCCAGGCCTTGTTTGACCGTTCTGAGTTACCTGCAGGTGGAGTTTACTACCTCACGGGGGCATCTCACACAATACAGCTGATTTAGCAGACCCCACAAGCAGAAGTCGCCACACACACTGCAATGCAAATGCTCCACGTGATATAGCACAATAGAAAATTGATTACTTGGTTATATAGGGGGATCTGGGAACACGCAAGAGTATCTCTGCTATCCCTTAAGCTTGCCTAGTAAGGCGAGCTACAGACTGTGGACCTATACTGACCTTTATTCAACACCCCTAAAGCACATCACCTAAATAAACAACACACAATGACAATTACAATTATTTAGTATATACAAAGTCATATCTCTAAATAGTATGCACAAATGCTTATGCTTTTTCATGTAAGGCTGTTTAAATACAAAATTATATCAAATGAAGTGACTTGGTGAAAAAGTGACACACAGTGAAAAACACTTTTGCATTACATAATCCAGACAAAGACTGATTTTAACATGATATACATAAAAAAATTATTACAAAGATGCCTGTTCTTTCTCCTACCCACAGTTCAACAAACATCCTATATCATTATTAGCACTTCTGTAGTATGGTAGACAGAGAACATGAAACAATGGGAATGCTGTCGACGTATCGACCCTGTGTGTATGTGTTAGTAGTTAGACATCTCCGGACTGGAGGGACAGCCTAAATGATGTATGACTGTAGGAAAAACAAACTCCTCCAAGCCTGGATGGAGTCCGCAACATAAATTCACAAGTAGCCATAACCATTTATTCAAAATACAATATGGGGAGACCTCCAATGTGGTTCACTTTTCTAATTTGAACACAGCAACACCTAGTACTTTCTTCCTGGTCTCCAAGTGATTCAAGGACAGCTTGCATCAATAACAAAGTTTCCCCATGGCACACAAATTCCAAATGGGTCTTTCTGGACTGGGATACTCTCTACAATTACTAAACTTATTGAAAGGCCAGTCCCAGACTCACCCGGAGTCATCATTCTTGGTGCATGGCCCCAGCCCAAAAAAGGCCAGCTCACCACTAGATTACTAGACCTTGCCCTTTTGCTTGCGAGGAGAGACATCACCAAGCGATGGGAATCCTCTGTAGCCCCCTTTCTGCTGTCCTAGCATAGGGATCTATGGGCAGAGTCGGAAGGTACCTCCCTGCACAGGGAGCAGAAACGCGCCTCCATTGTATCTCATTTACTGATCTTTGGGATGCCTCAGTGCTTGCACATAAAATGGTGATCTCCCTCTTTGAATGGTCATCCCATCATAGTCTTTGTCCCCAAACCCCTTTCAGGTGACAAGTGCTGTGTTCTGTCCCGTCTCTCTTTCATCCTTAGATGGGTGCCCATGTCCTTACTATTTGGCTATGGATTGAGTATTTTGACTTTTTTGCTTTTGATGGACTAGCTCTTAAAGATTTGATAATCCATGGTAGACCTCCTGCCTTTATGTTTTAATTTTACTTCCATTTCATTGTTTTTAAATACTTGTCTGCCTACCACTTTTGTTTTTGTTTTACTTACCATGTAATGACGGTACATTTACATATTGATGCTTATAATGGGTTCTAGATTGAAAACTTATTGAATACCTGTTCCGTATAATAAGCTTGTACTAAAAACAATAAAATTGTTTGAAACAAAAAACATGTTGTCCGGAGTAAGAGCTCCGGGATAATTATGTGTTTTGGTCAAAGCTTTGCAGTCACCATGATCACTATCCGTTGTTAGCATTTTGAAAATCTGGTGCAAGCACGATAGAAACTAGTAGCAAGAGTACCATTACATTACTTTTCAACAAATTCATAACCATTTGCATATTACAGTAGGATCATAGGGGTTAATATATGAACTGCAATGACTAAGTAGAATGCACTTCACATAAGGAGTGCTGTAGCTATAAACAGAAGGGCCCGGGGATTTATTGTCTCTAAATATGAATGAATGAATTCATGATTAATTTATTTATTCAGAAAATTCCCTGGCCAAAGCACCTCTAATTAGAAAGTAAAATATATTCTGATGTGTCACTAGCCAGACCCGAAACATAACAAAGCATATAGTCCCGTTACGTGAAGACAGAACACCATGATAATGTTCTATCTGCAGAAAAAAGCTATATAATTGTTACCTGTCTTTTTCATTAGTATGAAAAACAGCTCTTGCCTTAATATACTATCTAAAAGAGTTCAGCTAAGCTCGTCTTTTTTACACATTCTGTCGTGACCTGATAGGGTGGGCGACCGACAGTAGGACACTAGGACCCTGTGGGTCATGAGGGAGGTGACCAGGTCACCGGACACCACATCCGGTCAGGGGACAGGAAGAGGACAGATCTGGACAGGGCGAACACGAGGACGGACGTGTATGTAGCCAGCTGCATAAGAAACACAATAAAGAATTGTAAGTGAACCAACCTGTGTCCTGTTGGTCATTGTGCTGCATGGTGCCCACTGCGTGGACACGACAACTGGCGACGAAGGGTGAGAGACGAGCCGACCCGACGTGCATCTCGACGCCATCGACACATCTGAAGAACCAGGTGCCACCCGACCGCCTCTGAAGACTCCACTGGCAAACTGCGGTAAGCGCGCGATCTCAAAATAGAGGTGCGAGCTCTCGCGAGAGTCTCGGTGGCCATTTTGGGGTCAGGTGGCTGGGCCAATCAGAGGCGAGATCGGGGAAGCGGCCATCTTTGGGCCAGGCGAGCGAGATTTCGATTGCGAAATCTCGCGAGAAGAGCGGCGGCCATCTTAAGAAAAGGACAATAGAAAAAAAGCCATAGGAATTAAGAGAGCGGCCACTACAGAGTCAGGCGCAGAAGAGAAAGCTGAAAAACATAAGAAAAAAAAGCAAGGAAAGCCTAAAAAAGGATAAAATAAAAGCAAAGCAATAGAAGAATAAGAGGAAAAAGGGCAATAAAAGAAGAAAGAAAAAAGGAAATAATAAAGGAGACAAAAAGAAAAAGGTTAAAACAAAACAAGAAAAGGTTAAAACAAAACAAAGAAAAAGAAGAAGAAAAAAAAGGCAATAAAAGAGACAAAAGAGAAAATAAAATAAAGTAAAAGAACAGAAGAAGAAGAAGTAAAAGGGAAAGTAAAGAAGAAAAAAACAGATAAAAGGAAGAAGGAAAGAATGGCAGATCCAAAGCCCAGCGCACAAAACAGGAGACCACTACCGTTCAACTTATCGGAGCCACAAACAGGAATAAGGTGGGAGAAGTGGATCAGACGGTTTGAAAGATATGTAGATGATACAGATGTAGCAGATGGAAAGAAACTAGGATTACTGTTGAACTTAGCAGGGGATGACGTTGAAGAACTCCTGGTGACACTGCCTACCGAAGAAATAAAAACGTATGAACAACTAAAGAAATGTCTAACAGCCAAATTCGACCCACAACGAAACATTGACTTCGAGCGATATACTTTTACCATTGCATGTCAACAAGTCGACGAAACGCTAGACGACTTCGCAACAAGGCTGAGAAAATTGGTGACACATTGTGAATTTGACAAATTTGATAACGAGCAAGCAATAAGACTACGGATCATAAAAGGCTGTCGCGACACAGGATTCAGAGCAAGAATACTCAAGGAACCGACCTCATTGGAGAACATCCTGTCACTAGCGAGAGCAGAGGCGAGAGCAACGGAACATGCCAAGGAAATGGAAAGAGGGAAGAGCGTTGAAATCGAAAACGCACATTTTACGACAAACAGATATCGCTCAGACCGATAGAAGAATGACTGGAGGGAACAAAAAGAGAGGAGACGACCTGAAGGAACATGCTACAAGTGCGGAATGGAATTTCCACACAGAGGTCCATGCCCAGCATTTGGCCAGACGTGCAGAAGATGTGGTGGAAGAAATCACTACGCCAGTATGTGCCAAGGTGCACAATTCAGAGATGACAAGGGGAGAACAGGAAGACGACAGGAATCGACAACAAGACATGTCAGGTATGTCGACAACGAAAGGAGAAGTTCATCACGAGGGTCAGGCGAAGAAGAGGAAGAACAGAAAGTGGAGAGACTGTACCACATGTCGGAGGGGCACACCGAGCGGAGCGAGGGAGAAGCAGGAGAAACAACACAGCCAGCAGACAGAAGCACCAGAGGAAAGACGGACTATGCAAAGATAAGAGTAGGAGCGCATGAAACAGACTTTGTACTGGACAGTGGTGCAACATGCAACGTCATGTGTGTATCGGAGTATGAGAGAATGGAAGTAAAGCCGATACTGAGAGCATCCCAGGTAAAGGTTTTCACCTGGGGGGCAAGGAAACAAGTAACCAACCTGGGAAAGTTCACAGAGGAACTGAAGTACAAGGACAAAATAAACAAGGAGGACATTCATGTTTTACAAGGCGATGTCCCAGGGCCATGCCTGATGAGCAACAGCACAGCCCAAACGATGGGCCTCATAATGATGACATATAAAAAAGACAACAGACATGCTGAGAGCAAGCGAAGAGAAGACTCAGGGAACAAAGGAAGAGAACAAAAAAGAATCATCGAGGGAACAAATACAACAAAGGGCGGCTGTAGAAAGAAAGGAGCATGAAGCAAAACGGAGGGCAGAGAGCAACGACCAAGACGACGAGAGGCGGGCAAAAAGGGAGCAGAAGAAGGACAACGGAAGAACAAAAACAAGGCCAAGAAGAGAGGACAACGACAAAGAGAAAGAGCGGCTGACCAACTGAGAGCAGATAGAGGACAACTGAAAAGCAGAAACACAGAGGATGGCAGAAAACAACGACCAAAGAAAGGGTGCAAGGGGACAAAGAAACTACGTAGAAAAACGTAGGAAACAGAGACCGGGGAGAAGGGTCGATGAGACTGACAGTCTCTCTCTCTCTCTTTCTCTCTCTCTCTCTCTCTCTCTCTCTCTCTCTCTCTCTCTCGCTCTCTCTCTCTCTCTCTCAATGTAACTGTGAATGAGGACTGTCAATGGTGGGCGACAGTGGTTATGATAAATGTGTCATGAACATTTGTTTGCAACAAGGGGGGAGATGTCGTGACCTGATAGGGTGGGCGACAGACAGTAGGACACTAGGACCCTGTGGGTCATGAGGGAGGTGACCAGGTCACCGGACACCACATCCGGTCAGGGGACAGGAAGAGGACAGATCTGGACAGGGCGACGACGAGGACGGACGTGTATGTAGCCAGCTGCATAAGAAACACAATAAAGAATTGTAAGTGAACCAACCTGTGTCCTGTTGGTCATTGTGCTGCATGTTGCCCACTGCGTGGACACGACACATTCCAACGTTTAATTGGCAAGAGGTAAGTAATATTTAGGCCTCAATACAAGTTAAGGGTTAACTGCCGATCCCTGTGAAAACAAGAGTTGTGTGATAATTATTACAGATGTTGACAAGTTAAACATGCAAAATTTATCGATGAAAATACTCTGAAAAATGGCAAAGCATGTGCAATTTGGTGGATTAGAAACCAATTCTGCATGTTGTGCCAAAAGTTGAAAAATCTGAATAATGGTAATTCACAACGTGTGGTAAATACCTCACTCTGAGTTAATTCAAAGTTGTGAGCAAGCTGAGAGGATATAAAAAAAGAAGTTTTTAAATAATTTACTTTCAAACAGCTGCGGCAGCTGCAGGTAAGAACGGTGGGGTGGTGGGGCCAGATGAGGGGGGATTTAGAGAGACCACCACAAGGGAAAATAATTAATTTCCCCTTGTTTTGCACTTTAATCCTTGATTTTTAAAACTTACCTAAGCATGAGCACCTGCACTGTCGCTTCAAAAAGAGATATTGTATACTACCAGGAGCTTTGAGCCTGCACATGGTTACAATTCCTTGCTTTATTGTCACTCTTATTTGCTGCCTACTAATTAGACAGTGAGTGCCGGCTTCATGTGTTGCTTCTTACCCTCCCACCTCTGTTGTCTGTGTTGTGTTTTCCTCCTCCCACCCCCCATCGTCTCTGTTGCTTCTTCCCCTCGCTCTTTCCATTGTCCCTGTTGTTTCTTCCCCTACCTTGGGCCTCATTTATGAGAAATGACGTATCGCTGCGTGAAAGCAGCGATGCGTCACTTCTCAGTGCGCACTCCTTGCGATATTCCTGATGCGTCATATTTAATGTATGACGCATCATGTCGCAAGGAGTTACAGATACTTCAGTATTTCTGACGTATCTGTAAGCGCAAAAGTGACGCATTGCTGGAGTGACGTAACTCCAGCAATACGTCCTTTCACATGGGGCAAGCCCCATGTGAAAGGGCCTGCATCAGTTGTACGCCTGCTGTGAGGCAGGCGCAAGATTTTGACGCAACAGCGTCCTAAAAGTGACGCAGTGAAATCTACGACCCTTCCTTGCGTCAATACGCCCCCATTGCATACATTATACCTGGTGCAGGTATAATGTGGCGAAGGGGTTTACAAAGTGACACATCTACCTAGATGCGTTACTTTGTAAATATGGTGCAACAAGGTGCATTTTTTATGCCACTGGCGTGTCACAAAAAGTGATGCACCGACGGCGTAAAAGTGACGCACAGCCTCATAAATGAGGCCACTTGTTTTTAGCAAGAAGCAATGCGGTTCTCACAGCAGCATGTCTTTCTCGTGCTGCACTCCTTCACACACGTTCACTAAATGCCCTAACAAGTTAAACCTGTAGAAATGTATCAGGGGAAATTACTCAGAGAAATGGCAAAGCATGTGCAATTCGGTGGATCAAAAACCGATTCTGCATGTGGTGCCTCATTTTAAAGTTGAACAATCTGAATATGGGGTATTCACCACATGTGGTAAATACATCACTCTGAGTTAATTCAAAGTTGTGGAGTTAAGTCCCAAATAAGATCTGATACACTTTTTAATATCTCATTTTCTGAATGTGTTTTTAGCACATAAAATCACTTGTACATGAAGTCGAAAGTGCACTTTTAAACATCGTTTTTCAAAATAATCATAGGCTATTCTTTTGTATTTGTGACTTAAGGTTTATAATTATGATTATCCACATGCTGCATTCACAAAGCAGACTGCCTCTTGAGACTTCAGTATACATGAATTGATTATTACTCTACTTGGTGTGGAAGCATTGCAGGTTGAGTTGACCTTGTCTGAATGAAACACCTGCCTTAATGCTTATTGAAATCTCTACTCTAGGAGCTCAACCAACTGAGCTATTTTATCAACGTACTAACACAGCTTGTTTTTTATTGCACCTGGATTGCGGTCCCTTTTTAGGTCAGACTCTTCGAAACATGTTGTATATACTTTGTGGGATAACAGCCCACCCATTGTCTTTTTATTTTTTCCTTCCATTGTCCTTTAAAAGTGAATCCTTCTTCTTTATCTCTTCTTTTTGTGCTTTCCTCGGCTCTGATTCTTGAGTTTTTCCCCTGCCTGTTGGTCCACAGAGATGTTTTTTGTTTAGGATGACAGGAGTGGTCCAGTTCTGCAAGTAAATATTTTGTTGTGCCATATTCCAAATAGAATTTGATGATTACTCGAAGGTCCTGAACTAAGCACTGGTGCACAAATAAAGTTAGACTAATGCATGGGTGCTGACAAGTAAATAATATTGGGTTTTACTCGCAGCCGTTATTTTGTAAAACTGCTGCTGCCTGTTTCATAGGTGCAGGCTGAGTCGGCCTGCCCTGGGCTTCTTTCTTGAAAACCTCCCCTTCAACACACAAATTCCACTGACAGTAGTTTCTTAGCTGCAAGATTCTTTTCCCATGTCCCACTCAACATGATTAGAGCATAAAAAGGGGAAAAGCTTCAAAAGGATCCGACAGTTGCACACACTTCTGGGTGACTTCTTTATAGATTTTTCTACTCTGGATTGGGCATACTCAGTCACGTTCCACCCTATTATAATGGCGAGTGAACTCGTTGTGTTTTTCGTTTTTATTTATTATTATTATAGGAGCTTATAGAGCGCCTGGTGACGTCTCTCGACGTGTCCCCGCGCTATGGAGAAGAGTGTTGCTTGTGTGGAGCAGAGCATCAGACAGTTTAAGTGGTGAAAAGATATGTTTTTAGATGTTTCCTGAAGAATGTTTCACTTTTTTCCTGTCTGATGTTCATAGGAAGGGTATTCCATTCCTTGGCTGCGAGAATGCGAAAGGATCTACCTCCAAGTCTGGCTTTTTTTGGGCGCATGATCTTAAGCAAACCTGTTCCCTTCGAGCGAAGGGATCTGGAAGGTTCATAGGGTGAGGCTAAGTCAAGCAGATAGGAGGGGGCTCTGTGGTGAACAATTCTGTGGCACCAGAGAAGGGCTTTGAATATTATTCTCTTTTTTATGGGCAACCAATGTAGAGCATACATTGTAAACATACATGTTTAGCAGAAGGTTTGGCGCTATCTGCTGCCTTTTCCTCGGATCTCATTAAGGTTCACATTCTTTAGTGTGCTGCGAGGGAGAGATGTTAGACAGCTGTGCTGCCTAGAGATTGATTGCCCACCTCCGTTTGCTTTCTGGGGTCTGTTCTTTTCAAACCAGCATTTGTTTACCTCTCCAGTTCATCTCTTTCACTTCTCAAAACAAGCAATGGCATAGCCAATAGGTCTCGCCTTTGGGACCTTAATAGTGTTTAGTTATCCAGCACAATATCTTTGGTGCAACAACATCAAGTGTTGCATGGCTAAACACTTATAAGGTCCCAAAGTTGAGACCTATTGGCTATGCCAATGCTTGTTTCGTGTAGGATCCAAGCCATGTTAATGGTAATTCTAGCTAAACGGAGTGGCGCTGACGTTCTTTTAGAATGGGGAGACGAGGTGTGATGCCTTTACTCCTGTGATGACCCCACGCTGCTGTGTCAAGTGACGTTGGGGGTTTAGGAAGGTCACGTGACCAGTGTTGCTCTACCACTGTCCAGATCTGAGAGCACCGGTGCTTGTACTGATGATCGGGAGGGGAAGGAGGGACAGCTTCAGCCTCAAGCAAGAAAGGAAGCATAACATGTCAGTGCAATCTTTGGGACCTATAAGTGGTTTGAGCAGGAGGAAGTTTAGGATTGTATGTGCAACAATCTGAAACCTTGCTGGGTGAAGATGACGCTATAGAGCGATAGAGTAAGTTAACTCATAGATTGAAGTGTGAAGGAACGCTTTACCTTCAGTAGAGTTGGAAGCGGAGCAGTCGAGCTCTACCCAGAGACGTCTGTCTGTGAAGAGACCGTTCACTTTCTTGGCAGAGGAGTTGTAAGCAGGAGTTTGCCAATAATTCACAGCACATGAAAAGGGGCAGCGCTTGTTTCAAAACATAACACCGCTTTTTAGGGATCTGCACACTTGGTACGGATGCCTTTATTATGTTTCACTCGTTCGCAAAAGAGCTGATGAGAGATAAATATATATCCAGTATCTGTACTAGGCACAAGGGCAACGAAGCAGTGCATATTTTAGAGGTTTAAAAGTGATATTATGGTGCTACAAATAAAACATGTTATATTTAAGTTAAAGGAATTATAACAATTATTGTAAAGTAGAACTGAGCAAATGCTACAAAAAATATTGTTGTCTGCTGGGGTTGCGGTTCTTCTGCAACTGAATTTAAAGGACTGGTGTAGAACTTTTCAGCGTTTTTCCTGCAAAGGGAAGACCCCTGGAGTTTTTGTCAGAGTCTACGTACGACTTGTGGCATAGGTTCTTTTGATGTCAAACACAGTTTGTTTTGCAGACGTTTCGCTTTAAAGGGGGAGGGCCATGAATCCTTTTTGTGGTGCCTGACATGTTGTTTGGGTTGTAGGCGGGGAGGGGCGGGTGCGTGATAGATGCACCAGCTGACAGTCACTGTTTGAAGCAGGAGAGCGTGACCTCACTTTGAGGAAGTACCAAGCCATGCCCGTGGGTTATGTGTTGGGTATTGTTACCCTGCCCAGTGGTGCTAATTTTATCGACCTCAGCAGTCTGAAAGACGGAGTGGACCCTCTAGGGTTCATATCTGTGACCATGCCTTCTAAAACCAGTGCCTGCTGGTGATGCGTTAGTCCACTGAGCCCACAGACCTTGAGCCAAGAGTGGGCACGGGAAGAAATCCTAAACTTTTGAGGGGGGATTGAAAGTGAACTGTCAAAATAGCAAGATTAGAAGAAAAAGACTTTGTGATGACCGGACCTGTTATCTTACTTGACAAATTAAAGAAAAATCAGTTTAGTTAATGGTTAGCCCCAACCTTGGACCGCGAGAGATGTATTCACGGCGCCTGGGAGACCAATAATAAACCAGCTTTCTTCAACTGTTTAAGGAAGGAGGCGCAGCACCAGGGCCCCTCCTTGGATGCCTGGACCTGTGGGGGGGGGAGAAGGGAGGGGGTAGTGAGAGCAAAGAGACAGAGGGGGTTGAGGAGCATTGTAAGGCTTAATGAGCCATAACAAAAGTCAGTTGGCCTGTGCACCTTCACGCGCAAATGCACGCAAGCTTGAGGCCAGCAAAAGCCTCTCTGGTAGCACTTTAAAAACCCGCTTACTAAAGGTCTCGCTTGATGTAGCGCATGCGCTAGCTCAGGCGAGACCTAAACATTGCATGCACAGTTTATTGGAGCGAGGTACCCATCTGTCGATATTAGCAGCAATTTAGCGTGTATAGGACCCTCTAGACTGAGGAGGGGCCAGGCTGCTTGCGCAGCTTCCCGGCCTGGCCAGCTGAGGGCGCAATGAATTTTGGATTCGAGAGGGAGTTAGGTTTTATCAACAGCCAGCCTTCCCTCCCCGAATACCTGACATCCTTCCCCACTGTGCTTTTGTTCTCCTCCTACTTTTGTTCCATAAGCTTTCCCTTCGCTTTCACTTTGTAGCATTTCTTTGCTTTCTCCTTTATCTCATTTTACTTCTCTGTTTCTTTTAACCTTCTTTCACTTCTATCTATCTATCTATCTATCTATCTATCTATCTATCTATCTATCTATCTATCTATCTATCTATCTATCTATCTATCTATCTATCTATCTATCTATCTATCTATCTATCTATCCATCTATCTATCTATCTATCTATCTATCTATCTATCTATCTATCTATCTATCTATCTATCTATCTATCTATCTATCTATCTATCTATCATCTATGAATCTATCTTTTATCGATCTATCTTTTATCTATGTAGCTATCTATTTATCTATTTCTTATCTCTTTTATCTATCCATATATCTATCTCTCTATCTATTTCTCTATCTTCTATCGATCAATCTTTTATTAAGCTATCTTTTAAGTTTATATTTTATCTATCTATATATATATTTTTTATTTTTTTTATAAAGACCTTTATTGCACTAGCTTCTCATTACATCACGTTCAGCCTTCAACCCCGTGGGCCGGGAATGTATGACGTTACAACGCATGCTGTTACAACGCATGCCTTTACGACGCAAGTTTTACAACGCAAGTCGTTACAACAACTTGCGTTGGGGGGCGCTGGATAGTGAATAGTTTAATTTACTATTCCAACTCCAGTCCCCGTGGATAGTAGGGAAGGTGTTGGAAACTATTCCCTATCCTAGAGCGCCCCCCAGCGCAAGACATTGTAAAAGTTGCGATGTAATGGTTGCGTCGTAAATGTACTTCATTGTAAAAGTTGCGTTGTAAAGGATGTTCCCCGTGGGCCGGCCACGTCATCAAGAACATTTGTCAAGTAGTGATTAATGTAACACAGCCATTCAGCCGACAGCCGGGGGTCCGGCGGCGTGGTTTGGAAAAATGCTTATTCTATAATTCGGTTGTGACCCGGAGTAATCTCAGGTCTAAAGTTGCTTTAGTCTTAGAACTTTTAAACGGAATACAACAACTGTAGTTATTAAAATACACATATGGAGGGAACTTCTATAGGCAACCACATCATCATGATCAGACAACAACTCATTTATGTAGGTAGCGCAGAATCAGTGTCTCCAGGTATTTCTGTAGGCAGTTTTCCCTGTATGCACAGCAATACAGGTGTTCTCCTATTCCTCCCCTAGATATCTCCTTCAGATTCATCATCTGAGGTTACGGTCTTGTCTTCTGGCAGAGGGTCACAGATCTCCCCCCTGTACACATTCCATGGAGTCCATATCTTATTCCATCTACGCGGACTGGCCCTAGCTGAGTACACCGCGCGTTCAGTAATCATTACCATGTCCATATTCCTACTCCATTTTGCGAGGGTAGGGGTTTCAGCTGCCCCCCATTTCTGTGCGATATCTCTTTTTGCGATTACCATACCCACCGTGGCCCATTGCAACCCATGCCTGGACAAGTCATTGGGATCCCATATATTCAGTAAACATTTGCGCGGCTCGGGTATTAGAGATGCTTCTAATGTCTGTGATATGGTACGCATGATTTGTTTCCAGTAGTCAGCTATAAGTGGGCAGTCCCATATAGTATGTAGAAATGTACCTTCTTCCCCACAGCGGCGGAGGCAGTAGGTGGACTGTGTCCGGTGTATTTTATGAAGTGTGGTTCTGGTATAATATACCCTGTGCAGTATTTTAAGGTGCACTAGGCAAAATCTGGCCGAGATACCCACTTCTTTGGGGGATGCCAATGCCTCGTTCCATTCTGAGTCATCCATGTCGCCCAGTTCCTCCACCCATGTTTCTCTTAGTCTTAGTGTGAGGTCTGGTAAGTTGTTTATTAGCTTTCGATATGTTAGCGAGGTGGTGCGGCATTGCATGTAGTCTGTAAGCAGTCGGTCCTCGAGTGGGGAGGCCTCCCGGACCTCTGTGTCTGTTGGTATTGCCGTTAAGAATGCATGATGAATTTGTATGTATCTATAATTCTCAGTCGGTCCTAACTCGTACTGTTGCTGGATTTGTGTGAGTGAAATCACTGTTCCCTTTTCCCATAAGTCACCCACTGTTGAGATACCGATGTTGTCCCACTGTGCGAAGCCCTTACATCGTCTTAATTGTCCGAGCACCTTGGTGTCCCATAGTGGAGTTAATTTAGTGATTTTGTCTTTCCATCCAAATTTCGTCTGAGCTGTGTACCATAGTGTGGTTGTGTGTTTTGTGGGTCCCACTAGTTTCATTGTCAATCTTCTGTCATAGAGCATTGCTAACATATTGTCTGCGTTCATTTGTTCCCTGTCTGCCTTATACGCTGGGTCGTCTTGGGGTGTATGCAGCCAGTGATTAATGGTTTTAAGGTGAGTTGCCCGGTAGTAAGCCTGTAGATTTGGTAATGCAATCCCCCCGTCATACCAGCTTCTGTTTAATTTGGCGTGTGCTATTCGTGCCGGACGATTATGCCATAGCAAGGTGGACACCAGTGCCGTCACCTGCCGGAAGTATCTCGGTGGCACTGGAAATGGGGTGTTTTCTAAGGCGTATAATAATCTCGGCAAGGCCAAATTTTCATATAGGGCCGCCCTGCCTAGGAGAGTCAGGGGCAATGTCGCCCAGCGTTTTACATCTTGACGTAGACGTTCTAGTGGTGGCTTTAGGTTTTTGTCGAAGAAGTCGGAGGGGTTTCTCGTGATGTGGATACCCAGATATTTGAAAGAATCTTCTGCAATTCTAAGGGGGCAATCTTCGGAAAGCGAGAGAGCAGGGCCTTGTATGACAAACAATACCGATTTCGCCCAGATTATTGTGTATCCCGAGATCTTCCCATGCGTATCACACAGTGTCAGCAATGTTGGTATACAGTGTTCCGGTTCTGTCAGGTATATTAGTATATCGTCCGCGTATAACGAGAGACGGTCCGCCCATCCCTCCCACCAACTGATGCCTTTCAGCAACGGCGTTGTTCTGATCAGTGTAGCCAAGGGCTCCAGCACAATTGCAAACAACAAGGGCGACAATGGACAGCCCTGCCGTGTTCCTCTCGCCAGTGGTATAGTGTGGGAGATGTGTCCGTTAGCTGTAATTTGGACCATTGGGTTTGTGTACAGGAGTCGTAACCATGCCATGAAATTTGGACCAAACCCCATACATGTCAATACTGCAAATAAGTATTGCCATTCCACCATGTCGAACGCCATCTTTGCGTCCAGCGAAAGTACCACCGCTGGCGATGACAGTAGCTTGGCCTGTGCCAACACTCCCTGGAGCCGCCTGAGACTAAGTGCAGTGTTTCTGTGAGGCATGAAGCCGGATTGATCGGGGTGGATTCGATTCGGGAGGTGGGTTATCAGTCTGTTTGCTAGAAGTTTTGCTAAGATTTGTGTTTCTGCGTTTAGGAGGGATAGTGGGCGGTAGGAGGAGCACGGGTTTCGGAATTGCTATTATCATTGCATTGCGTTGATCCGGCGGCAGTGTGGCTGTTGAGAGACACTCTAGGTACATCGCTAATAGGGGCCCACTGATTGTGTCAGACATAAGTTTATAAAACTCTATAGGGATCCCGTTGGGTCCCAGAGCCTTTCCAGATTGTATCGCGTGTATGGCCCAGTGTATTTCGTCGCTAGAGATGTCGGCCTCTAGTACGTCTACTGCCTCCGGTGACAACGCAAGGATCTCTGAATGTCTGAGGGAGTCGTGTGCTTCCTCCTCTGTTACAACTCTGTCTGGGGTATAGACCATTTGGAAGTGGTCTGCCAGTATGCTGACTATCTCCTCAGGACGTGTCTGTGCGATGCCATCCTTATCATACATTTGCTGTATCCCACGTGTACTTTCCCCTTTTTTGTCCAGCCATGCCAGTATTTTCCCTGCTTTGTCCCCCATATCGTAAATTCTATGTTTAGTGGTTTCAATGCTCTCCCTCGTCTGTTGTGTCAGGTGATCTCGGTATCGCTGTTGATGTATTTGCAGGGTGTGCGCGGTGTCGGGAGTGGGGTACGCCTCATGCGCTGTGTTCGCTGTGTGGCGCGCTAGTTCTAGCTCTGACAACTCCTGCTGTCGTGTACGCTTATAGCCAGTGACTGAGGCTATTGCCTGACCTCTGAGTACTGTTTTGTATGCTTCCCAGAATATGGATGGAGAGGCAACTGATGTTGCGTTTTCGGCAAAATAGTGCTTGGTCGTGTTTTTGAGGTCTTTTGCGATTTTCGGGTTCTTGAGGTACTTTGCATAAATGGGAAATATTCTTTGACGCCTTTTTTCTTGGGTGGATAGAGTTAAAGTAAGCGGGGAGTGATCAGTTATCCCCCTGGGTTGTATGTCTATTTTGACAATGTGTTGAAGTCCGTTACCTAACAATAGGAAATAGTCTATGCGTGATAGGCTGTTGTGCACCATGGAGTAATATGTGTATTGCTGTGCAGTGGGGTGCATATGTCTCCATACATCTATCAGACCCAATGCCTCAAGGAAGCCCCGGAAACTGGAGGGTCCGGGCATATGGGGTCGGGCCGGGAAGCGGTCAACTGCTGTGCCTACAATCGTATTAGAGTCTCCTCAAATAACAATGTCTCCTTCAGGCAACTCAAGGAGGAATTCCCCCAGCACTGGCAGCATAACAGAATGAAGTATCAGAGGTATATAGACAGAGACCACATTCAGCAGTCTACCCTCCCACTGTCCCTGAATCGCTGCAAAGCAGCCCTGCTCATCCACCTTTGTGTGCTTGATAATGAAAGGGGAGGACTTCTTAACTAAAATGCCTGTTCCTCTAGAGCCTGACGTGAATTCGGAGTGCGCTGCCATACGGTATCGTCTTCTATCTAGTGCCAGGCAAGCCTTCCCAGTTAGATGGGTTTCCTGCAATAAGACTATGCCCGGTCTCTGACGCTTTATCGCTTGTAGTACTAATCCTCTCTTGATTTTGTCTCCAAGACCCCTCATATTCCAGGACATCAAGTCCATGGGGCCCACTGGTATTATCCGCGCTATTCTATCGGTGTCGCTAAAGTGTGAGCTGTGTGCCATGGTGTAGATATCTAAGGTGGTAGAAGGGTGACATCCCTTCCGGTACCCTGGGTCTGCCATGTATTTGTGTATTTCTGGTGTGGTCGCCATCGTGTGCCATTACTACGTTTTTAACTTGAAAAACAGAAACTAACTCATCCCTGCTGACCCCCCCTCCCTGCCTCACTGCTTAACGGACATTGAACCGCCCGCCTCCCCAACTTAGCAGAGTGCTTACCCCTTCCGAAAAACAGTGTACTTGCTTGTTGGGGTGAAAGTTCCCGTGGAGCAGGCGACTCCGTTGATCCTCTTCGGCCTCCCCCAGTTCAGTTCCTTCTGGGCGCTAGATTGTGGCGCCGAACAAAATGCGATCTTACAGCACTTTGTAATCATGAGTCTGATTTGTGGCCATCCTCTCGTGTCTCCGGCTCTGATAAATGTCCCTGAGATTCTCCCCCCGCGGCTTGGAGTCCGTCGTATCCCTCCTCTTGTCTGTGTCGGTGGTCCTTGTTTGTGCGACGGGGTAATCCGACTTGTCGCCAGCCGTCCAGCCAGTCCTGCGCCGTCTCTGGCGTATCAAAGAACCAGGTTTTATTGTCTGCCACTACCCGCAGCCTGACTGGAAATAGCATTGAGTACGGCATACCTTTTGACTGCAGGACTTTCTTAACTTCTAAGAATGTTCTCCTATGACGGGAAACTTCAGCCGTGTAGTCAGGGAAGAAGGCGATTGTGGAGTTCTGGATTTTGATCAGTTGTGAGACCCTCGCTGCCTGCAGAATGGCGTCCCGATCTCTGAAGTTGAACAGTTTGGCCAGCACCGGTCTAGGGGGCAGGCCTGGGTTAGGTTTTCCGCCTGGAACCCTATGTGCCCTCCCACTGAGAAGAAGTTTGATAATCCTTTGGGCTGTAGTCTGGTATTAATTAGCTCCTCCACATAGAGGTCCATTGCTCTGATGCCCTCTGATTCCGGAATTCCAAGAATTCAAACGTTATTTCTTCTGGAGCGCCCTTCCTGGTCGTCCAGTTTCTCTTTAAGGAGTTTGTTATCAGCCTCCATGCGCTCCATTGTGGATTGCAGTTCAGACACATCTGTGACAAGAGATTTTGTGATAATCTCTACCTCTTTCACTAGGTCAGTCATTTTATGGAGGTCTGCACGTAGTAAGGCCATGTCTGTGGAGATTGAACCTACTGTGACTTGCACCTGGGACAGCGCTTTCATGATATCTTCCAATGTGATCTTTTTAGTTCCGTCTCCATCTGGTGATTTTCCTGTGGGCGTTCGCGGATCTGTTTGAGGGGGGTTGCGTTTGTCATAGGCAAATTTGTCTAGTTTCCCCTGTGGTGCTCTGGGTCCAATTTTCCCCGGGATTGCACCGATCACTGCCGCTCGGTCTCAAACATTGGGGGCCGCCTTTTGAGGTAATAATCTTGCGGATTAGTGTGCGGATTGTCGCTCACGGGGGCAGTGTAGCAGTGACCCGCACCAGGGAATCGCGGCGACGCCACGCCAGGATGCTTGAGAGCGTAATGTGGCAGTTCAAAGGTGGGCTGCGGTCTTTTCCTTACCCCCTTCCCACTTGTTGCTTGTCTGGTGCTTACAACGATCACCCGCAGCTTGTTTAATTACCCCTACTCAATCCAGATGTGGCGGTTAGGGACGTTCCGTCTACTCCCCTCCTCGGTCTCGCCGATCGTTCCCCTCCCGTGCGCCGACTTGTGCCCTCGCTGCAAGGGGACATGCAATGTGTGAGGCTCCTCGGCGCTGGCCACTGCTCCGGTTTGGTGGGATGGGTCTGCCTAGGGTTTGGGCACTCACGGTTGTATGGGGGCGCGCTCCTGCGGCCGTATCTTGCGCTGGGGTTGTTTCGCTCGGGTGTCTCCTCAGTGCTGTGTGCCCCAGGCGCTGCCTTTCTGTTGCTAGCGTTTCGCAACAGTGCCGCCCCAGTTGTAGCTCCGCCGCCAGTTACGTGGCCGACTTCCGGTGTCTCGCAGCCGGCCTGCCCACACTTCCGGTCTGCGTCAGGTCGGGACTCAGCATCGTTGAGTAGGCCCGCGCCGCAGAGGAGTTCGGATCTGTGGTGCACGGGGTCCAATTTTCCCCGGGATTGCGCCGATCACTGCCGCTCGGTCTCAAACGTTGGGGGCCGCCTTTTGAGGTAATAATCTTGCGGATTAGTGTGCGGATTGTCGTTTAGGAGCCGCCTCACTCACGGAGCTCTCCTTCTATGCTGCCGCCATGCTTGGCTGCTAGCCATGCCTTATCTATCTATATTTGATCTATCTATATATTGTTTATCTATCTATCTATCTCTCTATTTATCTGGTTATCTAACTTTTATCTATCTTGCTTCTCTCTATTTGTCTATCTATCTATCTATCTATCTATCTATCTATCTATCTATCTATCTATCTATCTTTTATCTTTTCACATGGACATGGTTGCAATTTCTGTAACCATGTCATATCTACACTCTGCAAATGTACTTTCGGGCTCTTTGTACTTCACTCTTCTTGTAGTTTGTTATCAGCCTCCATGCGCTCCATTGTGGATTGCAGTTCAGACACATCTGTGACAAGAGATTTTGTGACAATCTCCACCTCTTTCACTAGGTCAGTCATTTTATGGAGGTCTGCACGTAGTAAGGCCATGTCTGTGGAGATTGAACCTACTGTGACTTGCACCTGGGACAGCGCTTTCATGATATCTTCCAATGTGATCTTTTTAGTTCCGTCTCCATCTGGTGATTTTCCTGTGGGCATTTGCGGATCTGTTTGAGGGGGGTTGCGTTTGTCATAGGCAAATTTGTCTAGTTTCCCCTGTGCCGCATTGTTCCTCGAGCCCTTCACCGTCATTGTGTGATTAGCGGACTTTTCCCGTAGGGCGGACTCGTAGTTCTCAGCGTTTACGCTCACGGGGGCAGTGTAGCAGTGACCCGCACCAGGGAATCACGGCGACGCCACGCCAGGATGCTTGAGAGCGTAATGTGGCAGTTCAAAGGTGGGCTGCGGTCTTTTCGTTACCCCCTTCCCACTTGGTGCTTGTCTGGTGCTTACAACGATCACCCGCAGCTTGTTTAATTACCCCTACTCAATCCAGATGTGGCGGTTAGGGACGTTCCGTCTACTCCCCTCCTCAGTCTCGCCGATCGTTCCCCTCCCGTGTGCCGACTTGTGCTCTCGCTGCAAGGGGGACATGCAATGTGTGAGGCTCCTCGGCGCTGGCCACTGCTCCGGTTTGGCAGGATCGGTCTGCCTAGGGTTTGGGCACTCACGGTTGTGTGGGGGCGCGCTCCGGCGGCCGTATCTTGCGCTGGGGTTGTTTCGCTCGGGTGTCTCCTCAGTGCTGTGTGCCCCAGGCGCTGCCTTTCTGTTGCTAGCGTTTCGCAACAGTGCCGCCCCAGTTGTAGCTCCGCCGCCAGTTACGCGGCCGACTTCCGGTGTCTCGCCACCGGCCTGCCCACACTTCCGGTCCGCGTCAGGTCGGGACTCAGCATCGTTGAGTAGGCCCGCACCGCAGAGGAGTTCGGATCTGTGGTGCACGGGGTCCAGTTTTCCCCGGGATTGCGCCGATCACTGCCGCTCGGTCTCAAACGTTGGGGGCCGCCTTTTGAGGTAATAATCTTGCGGATTAGTGTGCGGATTGTCGTTTAGGAGCCGCCTCACTCACGGAGGTCTCCTTCTATGCTGCCGCCATGCCTTATCTATCTATATTTGATCTATCTATCGTTTATCTATCTATCTATCTATCTGGTTATCTAACTTTTATCTATCTTGCTTCTCTCTATTTGTCTATCTATCTATCTATCTATCTATCTATCTATCTTTTATCTTTTCACATGGACATGGTTGCAATTTCTGTAACCATGTCATATCTACACTCTGCAAATGTACTTTCGGGCTCTTTCTACTTCACTCTTTGTAATTTGGAATTTCCCTGTGCTAACATACCTTCTGTTCCCTATAGTTGATGCTCCCTCTACTTACTCTTCCCAAGTAGAATAAAAACAACACTCAACCCTTGTGGCATGCAAAGTTATTGTAACCTATTTGCTAGCCTTTGTCTGCAGCCTAAATGCTAATTGGTTGATTCCCTGCCAAGGCCCCTTTCCCTGTCTCTGTAATTAGACACTCCCATTGTCAAGACCGATTTGCTATGCCAGTGCTTGTTGTTTTTGGCAGAAGGAATGTGTTTCTGACAGCAGCACGTCTGTGTGGGGCTTCTTAAACGCCCCATGCTGTATGCATGGGGCGTTGTATTTACATTCGTGCAGGGCCCACATGCCTGGAAATGTACTGAAGTTTAAATCTGCAAGAACTGGAAACGAGTGATAAGGTTAATGATGTACTACCATTGACACAAGCTAATACAACTAGCTCTACCAGACTGTTTATGAAGTCCTGGGGGAACAGACAAACAATTATTATCTTGACATTGTGACCAACTGTTACATGTGTCACACATAGCACTGCTGTGTGAACTTAAATAATGTACAGACTTTAGATCCAAGAAATTTTATTTATATGACAAGCTTTGACGAAACAGCGATCCCTAGTACAACGTTTTTAGAAATTATATATTGTTGTTTCTATGAATTCATTCTTGTGCTCTGTAATGCTATGCTAAAAAAACAATATAAATATGACAATGATGAGTGTTGATTATTTGTGTTTTATTTGGAAATGTAAAATATGTATTATTCACTTTAGGGGAAATTAAGGCAATGGCTATTGGCATGCTGATCTTTCCTATGATAATGCAGATGAAAAAAATATATTTTATTTCCTAGGGTTGACAAGCCTGCCACTTGCCCAGTGGGCCTATCCGACTGTGGTGAGGTGGACTGCTGATTTGTGACTAATTTAAAGGTAGAGCTAGTCTGTGGCCAAAGTGAAAATTAGGATAGAATATACTACCATTCACAACTCTTTCAATCATTAGAATTATTTTTTTGGGCACTTATCTATGAAGGGAATTTTTTCACATGGCATTTTTTCTCACCAGTAAAAACCCGCGAGTAGAACTCAACAGACCCTCATTTGTAATGAATTATTAAAGTGTAACCGCAGTCATAGAATCAAGATCTAAATATCAAGAATTATGTATTTTGATGCACAATTTCTGAAAGTATTTTAAGTAGCACATCAGAAATAATGTCACTTGCAATGCCAGAGTGCATTCTGTAAATGAGATGCAAAATGATACGTTTCATTTGGGTTTATATAGAAGAAACTGACATATTTCATCCTGCACTGTCCTTTCATTTGCACAGTACTAAGCCGAAATATTGTTGCTGCATTCCTATTACACAGTATTCTGCATTGGCACCTAGTATGTCAGGAATGGAGTTATCAATGGTCTAACAGATGCTCCAGAACAAACTCTTATTGGGGGAGGGGTGATGGGTGGAAAATAAACCCTTGTTATGCCAATTAAGTATTTATTGAGTTTTGCTTATGGAAGTTGAATCTTGATTGTAAGAGTTCCTGTTGAAATAAGTATGTGTTTCTATAAGTGATTGTTTAAGAGAGTAAGTATGTGTAAGTTTCTTGAGAAGTAAGCTGGTAGTGTGTGTTTAGTTGTATATGCGGATGTTCACTAGTTTATTTGCATGTGTGAGTATGTGTGTGAGCTCCCTTGGCAGATGTAACTAGAGCTTTTGGATTCTGCCCAGTGTCCTATGCTGATGATACGCAGCTGCTCTTCCCCTTTAAACAACTTACCCCGGAAATTATACAATCCTTCTCCGATGGGATGAAGGCAGTTGCAAGGTGGATGTCCTCCAACTTTCTTCAATGTAACGTTGGAAAGACGGAGGTGATGCTTTTCGGCGAGGCTAGGGTCCAATGGTCCCCCGATTGGTGGCCTCCTGATCTGGGCCCAGTTCCTGAGTTCCTGAGCCCAAAACAATAATCAAGACCCTGGGAGTTAGATTGGAACCGGAGCTGACCATGAAGCAACATGTCATCACTACCGTGGGATTCTGTTTCCACGTGATAGGTCTCCGCCGTAGGATTTTTCCTTTCCTCCCTGACTCCTATAGGAAAACCTTAGTTCAGGCTCTGGTTATCAGCCGCCTTGATTATTGAAACGGTCTCTTGGCGGGTGCAAATGAAGAGGTTCTGGATCGTCTGCAGGTGGTGCAGAATACAGCAGCTAGGTTGGTGCTTAATGCACCACCCAGATCCCCTTCTAAACCGTTACTACACAAACTTCACTGGTTGCCAATACGTCAACGAGTGAAGTTTAAGACCTGCTGTATCATTCATAAGGGCCTCAATCAATTGGGACCAGAATATATGGCCAGTAAATTTGTCCCATACGTCCCTACCCGTGCCCTTAGATCCAGTGAAGAGCTGTTACTGAGCGTTCCTAAGATAACTAAATCAAGGCTAGGTGGCAGGGCTCTGTCCGTGGTAGGTCCTAACCTCTGGAATTCACTCCCGCTCTCATTGAGGCAATGCTGTAACCATCTTCATTTCAGAAAATACTTGAAAACTTTTTTGTTTAGTTCATTCTAGCTAAGCACCCTTGTTGGATTATAGGAGCTTCATTGGCACAATTTTAACTTCATCACTTCCTTTCTCAGTTTCTCTACCGGTTGTCATTAGCGCGGAGATACTCCTACGGGAGTTTATTCATAGCACTATATAACCACGCAAATAAATAAATAAATAAATGACTGTCGGTGTGTAACAGGATGTATAGGTGTATCACTACATATGATGAGTGAGTATATGTATGAGTGACTATATAGAACTGTTGGTGAATGAGTGGATGTGTATATAGATGGTGGAATTACTGAATTGGTTGTTGTAACTGGTATAGGTATCTCCATTTTTTTTAAAATGTTAGTTTCTATTTTTGAATATGTGTTTCTAGGGTTAGATTACACTGAAAGGAGGTCTGTCACTATAGTCACAAGGATGGTGTCATCAGTGAAGTCATGAGTGATGTCACTGACCATGTCATGAGTGATGTAATATGTGACGTCATCAGCAGTGCATTGCAGGCGCGCAAGTTACAGTGAGTCCAACTAACTATAACGTGGGAATTTCAATGGTTTTATGTCAGTAAAATTTCCAGCTAACTATAACTGGTGTGAAACCTATGGTTTTTCAGTGAATTTAATAGGTTTTTTAAATGCTAATTCCTAACTATAACTGGTGTGAAACCTATGGTTTTTTCAGTGAATTTAATAGGTTTTTAAATGCTAATTCCTATTTATAACTGGTGTGAAACCTATGTTTTTTTCAGTGAATTTCAAAGGTTTTTTAAATGCTAATTCCTAACTATAACTGGTGTGAAACCTATGGTTTTTTCAGTGAATTTCATAGGTTTTTTAAATGCTAATTCCTAACTATATATAGGGCCTCAAACCTATGTTTTTTCAGTGAATTTCAAAGGTTTTTTAATAGCAAATTACAATAACTATGAAATGTAATATTTTTTATAATGAATCCTATATTGTATATTTATGTAATACTATTTTCTGTATGTATATTGTTCATGTTTGGTTTTTTTTTGCCCTGGAGCGCTCCCGGTGCGCGTACCAGTGAGCGCACCGGAAAGCGCAGTCTTGTGGCGCGCCCCAGTGCACGTACCGGTGAGCGTCCCATTAGCGCTAATGCCACGAACGAAAACATAATTGTGACGTATCACGTAGCCGCGTCCGCGTGATACGCACGGCGTAAGCGCACCCGGAAGCACTCAAGCGCATACGATCATGCTACGTAAGCGCCCTGGGGCGCGCTCCGGGGCGCGTAGCGTAAGCGCGCCGGGTCATGTGACCTAAAAATAACACTTTTCATTGGTTCAAGACAGTTTTGGTTTCCAAATGATGAAAGCCCGGGTCATGTGACCTGAAAATAACACTTTTCGTTTGGTTCAGGACAGTTTTGTTTTCCAAATGATGAAAGCCCCCACCTTTTTTCCTTATTCTCACTTTGTCCTTTGACTGAGGAAGACCTGTTTGGAAATCTATTAGTACCAATTTGTACTGAAAAATGGCTACAGTAGCAGCAGCAGCAGGAGCATCTCAGCCACCACCACAAGGACCACCACAACACCACAGTGGTGGAGATAAAGAAGAGGAGGCGGAGGAGGAGAAGGAGGAGAGGAGGAGGTTTCTGCCTGAGGATACTACCCCATATAAGCCAAAGGAGCACATTATCTGGGAGTTTTTTTCAATCATAAAGGACCTCAAGAAAGTACATTTGCCAAAGGTTACTTGTCTAATCTGTGGCACTGTACTTTCCAGGGGGTACCCTAACAAAAAGGACTCTTTTGGCAATAACACCATGATTCGCCACATGCAACGCCGGCACCCTAACAACTATGCTGCGGCAGAGGTCCGAGAAATGACCGGAAACCCTCCCCAATCTTCTCCCAGCACCTCCCAAAGTAAGCAACCCACTCCATCGGGTCCAGAGACAAGGGAGATGGTCCCAAACATACAAACCCAGTTTGGACAATACAAAATCGTTTGTATATTTTGTGGAAAAACAATTACCTATGGTGAGCAAAGCATTAAACTCATCAACCGTGCTGGTGACAACCACAATTGCCCTAAAAACCTTAATTTTTTCCTGATTTTTTTGCTCCAGTTGAGCCGTTTACAATTCCCTGTTTTTTGTTTGTCCCCATAAAAATTACAAAAAAAATATAAAATTGTTCATAAAAGCCAAAAAAGTACAAAATGATCCAAAAAACAATAAAAAATATAAAACAACAAAAAGAATATAAAAACAGTTCTTTTTAGAACTACCTCCAATTTATAAAAAAATGCTACATTTAAAAAAAAATCTGTCATTCTTTTTTCCCCATGGTGCGCTCCCCGGTTCGCTCCCCGGTGCACGTACCGGGCGCTCCCCCCGCGCAAATCGGAAAAAAAAATAATAATTTTTGGCCCGCGGGGCCCTTTTATGGCCCCCACATCAAACCTTGGGTGTCAGGGGGGGTCTACCCTGCCCCTTTCATTCATTTCCCCCTTTGTTTTTGCCACCTCTTGTGTCTCGATCCTACCGAGACACAAGATGGCGGCCGCTCCGGACTGTTTGGAATATTGACAGACACCCGAGAGCCAATCAGCTTTCTGCTCGTGAACTCGCGTAGCGCGCTGGTACGCGCCCGGTGCGCGTACCGGCACACGCTTATAGATATATATATATTTTTTTAACCTAAATTACTCAAAATCCACTGGAGCACATATCTTGAGACATAGTAAAGGCACATCGGGCTACCAGTTCCTACAATTTTGCCAAGTTTGGTGGAAATCCATTCAGCCGTTCGGGCTAAAAGTTAGTCCAACCGGCCTATAGAAATTAACATGGGGAAAACACGTTTTGGGACCCCCCTTTTATCTCGGCCCCTGCTTGACAAATCCCCCCCAAACTTTCAGGAAAGGAGCGGAGCGCCGCGAGGCAAATTTGAGGAAACTTTCAGGCAGATCCCTCAACCGGCGCCAAAGTTATTCCCAATAGAATGTTGCAGATTCCCTATACAAAATAATCCTAACTATAACTACCTAATGGCGACCGCCAGTAGGTAATATATATATATATATATATATATATATATATATATATATATATATATATATATATATATATATATATATATATATATATATATATATATATATATATATATATATATATATATATATATATATATATATTTATAGAATACCAATGCCCTGCGCATTTGAAAGGCACACTGACAACGCCCTGCATTCCAGCTTTCTCACGCAGCCTGCACTTAACTTTGCTTTTGATTTCTCTCTGTGCCGACGCGTTTCAAGGCCAGATGGCCCCCTCTTCATGGGCGAAAAAATCATGCATTAGGAACATCATTTGGTTTCCGGTTTTTATTTAATTTCCATGACCTTCCAGGAAGCGGAAGGTGACTACTTATCCACTGGTGATTTCTGGGGCATGGACTCCGTGAGTTCAAGCATGAGTTTTGAATTTAAAGTTCATTATTTCCTTTAGTAGGTGACAAAGTCCCAGGTCAGGCTAATCAGTGCGTATGGGGCGCTGTGCCATTGCAGCTCAGAACAGTTCGAAGCTATGGCCTCACATGGCAGGTACTCGGTTCGCTCCTGCCGGTGATGGTGCACTTTCCACGGCCAAGGCTGCCGTGCAGTAATGTAGAATACCAATGCCCTGCGCATTTGAAAGGCACACTGACAACGCCCTGCATTCCAGCTTTCTCACGCAGCCTGCACTTAACTTTGCTTTTGATTTCTCTCTGTGCCGACGCGTTTCAAGGCCAGATGGCCCCCTCTTCATGGGCGAAAAAATCATGCATTAGGAACATCATTTGGTTTCCGGTTTTTATTTAATTTCCATGACCTTCCAGGAAGCGGAAGGTGACTACTTATCCACTGGTGATTTCTGGGGCATGGAGTCCGTGAGTTCAAGCATGAGTTTTGAATTTAAAGTTCATTATTTCCTTTAGTAGGTGACAAAGTCCCAGGTCAGGCTAATCAGTGCGTATGGGGCGCTGTGCCATTGCAGCTCAGAACAGTTCGAAGCTATGGCCTCACATGG
>NC_141696.1:1284696401-1284946718 GCF_964263255.1 Lissotriton vulgaris
TCTATGAATATATTACTTTATATCGGTTTGGAATTAATATTATTTTAGAAATATACCTGATATTGGGCTCAACATCAGGTGAATATATATTCTCTAAAGTAATATTTACATTATGTCCATTTCATGACAATTTAAGCTCCTCTGATACAGATGTTATTTATGTGTGTATATAAATGAATTTATATTTTATATTGAAGGGTAAATTTATTAATTTTTTTTTTTAATAATAGATTTTTAACGTAACCTTTTATTGTATATTACCTAATGGGTCTTCTAGGTTGTTCTAGTTTGATTATGAGGTTTTCTGAGAGAGGGTTATCAATCTATTATGGATCTGTTGATATTGATATTGATTAGCACTTTATTATGATCCTACTGAATTGCCTAAATTCTATTCATTCTATGTTCTAACTGTATATACACATATATATTGATTGACTGTGAATTGCTCCTTTTGTAGGGTTTCAAGGTTGTATAGTATTAGTACGTTTAATATGGTATTCTTCTCTTTGGCAATGTACTAGATTTTTGATAAAATGGCATCCGCACATTCATTTATTTTAATTTATTATTTATGAAGGGTTGTAATTAACCACATTTTCATTTTCACAATTGGGTTTTACTATGATCAATTGTTATCAGAATTGTGCAGGACTAATAGTACTACTTATAGATTAGCACTTGGGCACTTGCCCTGGATTTTTTCAAACTTATCAAAATATTACTTTTTAAGTGTTTTATCTTTAGATTAATCAATCAATCAATCAATCAATCAATGACATTTATAGAGCGCGCTACATACCCGTAGGGTCTCAAGGCGCTGGGGGGGGGGGGGGGGGGGTGCCGCTACTGCTCGAACAGCCAGGTCTTCAGCTTCTTCCTGAAGGAGAGGTGGTCTTGGGTCAGGCGCAGGTCGGTCGGGAGGGAGTTCCAGGTCTTGGCGGCCAGGTAGGAGAAGGACCTTCCTCCTGTAGTCGCTCTTCGGATGCGGGGGACGTCGGCGAGGGCGTGGTTGGCTGATCGGAGGTGGCATTTGGGAGCGTAGAAGTTGACTCGGCTGTTGAGGTAGCTCGGGCCTTGGTCGTGTAGGGCTTTGTGTGCGTGGGTGAGGAGGCGGAAGGTGATTCTTTTGTTGATGGGGAGCCAGTGAAGGTCTCTCAGATGTCCGGAGATGTGGCTGGTTCGTGGGATGTCGAGGATGAGTCTGGCTGAGGCGTTCTGGATCCGCTGGAGTCTCTTCTGGAGCTTGGCGGTGGTACCGGCGTAGAGGGCGTTGCCGTAGTCCAGTCGGCTAGTGACGAGGGCCTGGGTGACGGTCTTCCTGGTCTCGGTGGGGATCCACCAGAAGATCTTCCGTAGCATGCGAAGGATGTTGAAGCATGCCGATGAGACGTTGTTGACTTGCCTGGTCATGGAGAGGGAGGAGTCCAGGATGAAGCCCAGGTTGCGTGCATGGTCTGTCGGTTTGGGTGCGGTGCCCAGGGCGGGAGGCCACCAGGAGTCGTCCCAGGCGGAGGGTGAGGAGCCCAGGATGAGGACCTCCGTCTTGTCCGAGTTCAGTTTCAGGCGGCTGGTTGTCATCCACTCGGCTACCTCTTTCATCCCTTCGTGCAGGTTGGCTCTGGCGGCGGCGGGGTCGTTGGTCAGGGAGAGGATCAGCTGGGTGTCGTCGGCGTAGGAGATTATGTTGAGGTTGTGCTGGCGTGCGATGGCCGCGAGGGGGCTCATGTAGACGTTGAAGAGGGTGGGGCTCAGAGAGGATCCTTGAGGGACGCCGCAGATGACTTCGGTGGCCTCTGACTTGTACGGTGATAGACGGACTCTCTGTGTTCTTCCGTCGAGGAAGGAGATGATCCATTCCAGCGCCTTGTCCTGGATTCCGACGTTGCTGAGGCGCTGTACTAGGGTGCGGTGGCAGACAGTGTCGAATGCCGCGGAGAGGTCTAGGAGGATGAGGGCCGCTGTTTCTCCGTTGTCCATCAGGGCTCGGATGTCATCGGTGGCGGCGATGAGGGCGGTCTCGGTGCTGTGATTGGCTCGGAAGCCGGACTGTGAGGGGTCGAGGGATCCATTCGTCTCGAGGAAGGCGGCCATCTGCTTGTTGACGGTCTTCTCGATGACTTTGGCTGGAAACGGGAGGAGCGAGATGGGGCGGTAGTTCTTGAGTTCGGTGGGGTCCGCTGTGGGTTTCTTGAGAAGAGCGCTGAGTTCGGCGTGCTTCCAGCTCTCAGGGAAGGTGGCGGTGTCGAAGGATGTGTTGATGATGTCTCGCAGGTGGGGTGCGATGACAGCGTCAGCCTTGTTGAAGATGTGGTGAGGGCAGGGGTCAGTCGGTGATCCGGAGTGGATGGAGTTCATCGTGCGGATGGTGTCTTCGGTGCTGATCGGGGTCCAGGCGTGGAGGGTGGTGGTGGGGGGTGGTTGTTCGGTCTTGGTGTTCGTTGGTTGGTTGTTGAAGCTGTTGTGTATGTCCGCGATCTTGTTGTGGAAGTATGAAGCGAGGGAGTTGCAGAGGTCTTGCGATGGGGTGATGTCGTTGTTTCCTGTGCTGGGGTTGGATAGCTCTTTCATGATGTTGAAGAGTTCCTTGCAGTTGTGTGCGTTGTTGTCCAGCCGGTCCTTGAAAGCAGTTTTCTTGGCGGCGCGGATCAGCTGGTGGTGCTTCCGGGTGGCCAGCTTGAAGGTGGTCCTGTTGTCTGGTGTAGGATACCTTCTCCAGACTTTCTCGAGGGCTCGGCAGTTCTTCTTGGAGCTCTTGAGTTCGTCGGTGAACCACGGGGCTTTCTTGCTGCCGGATCTGCTGGGCGGGGTTCTCAGCGGGGCGAGTTCGTCCGCGCAGTTGCTGATCCACCTCGTGAGGTTGTCGGCGGCCTGGCTGGGGTTCGCTGAGCTGGCGGGAGGGTGCTGGCTCAGGGAAGCGGCGAGCTGGTCTGCTGTGATCTTGTTCCAGCTTCTGCGGGCGGCCTGATGCTGGTGGTGGTGGGTCGTCGTTCTCTTGAAGGTGAAGTGGACGCAGCTGTGGTCCGTCCATTGAAGCTCTGTATTAAGTAGCAATAATTATATTATGTTGAGCAATGTATACAATGAATTGTTGAATTTTTCTAATTGCTTTTGCTCGTTTGCACTATGCACTTTTAAAAGTCTGCTTACCCTTTTCATGCGAAGAATGGGAGGGTTTTACATTGATCATAGTATTTAAGGGTGGAGTTTTTCCTGACACGTCATGTGATCAAGGCTGGGGTGACCCGGCTGAAACGCGTCATGTTGTGAGAGAGAGCCTTAATAAATGCACTGAAAATTTGAAGAACCTTTGTGGTGGTCCGTTCCTGGTGTTTTCACTGCTTCAGGAGTTGTTTTCCATATATATATATATATACACATACATATATACATATATATATATATCCCTGCTATATTTTATCCAAGATCTCATAGAACTTCTTTCCTGTATGCTTGGAGGAATCCTCAAGACCAGCATTGTCCTACTCCATAGCTATGCATTATTGTCTTGCCTGGAAGGCACCTCCCTTCACCATTTCCTTGCCTCTTCTCTTCACACTTCTCCCTACATGTCAAATCCATGCATCCTCATACTCCATCAATTGCTATTGCTTTACCTTGACCCACTATCTCTGTCCAAGTACATGCTCCTTCCAATTCCCTAGTAACTCTACCCCATCTCCCACTACCTTTATCCCACATTACCTTAGTACCTCTACATTTACCAATACCCTAGGCCTCTCTTCCATACCTATAACCTATTACCTCATCTATTTCCTAGTACTTCTCTTTACCTCTACCCACCCCAAACCCTCAAGTCATTGTTACCTCCCTTTACCTCTTCTAACCCGAGCCCTCACTTCACCCTCACCTCCTTTTACCTCTACCCATAGCTAAACCCAAAAATCATTTACATTAAAAATAAAAGTATGTAATTTAAAAAAATACTTATCTACATGGTAAAGTTATAATAACTCACCTGTGTGGTTACTTATCTGCGTGGTAAAGGTCATGTGTGGTAAAAGATGCATGGTAAAGGTGGTTTCCCCTCAGGCAGGACACATCCGAACCCCTTCCTTAAACACTTTCCTGCCTTCACCCTTGCACCCCTAAATGTTCTGGGGGCACTGTTGGTTGATTTATGCTCACCCGGATACTTGGCGGGCACCTTCACTTCTTTGACCGTTTACCTTCTCCCTTATAAATCCCCCTTACACCGTGTACTTTAGGTCTAGCCTGAGACAATGCATGTGTGGCTGCTTGTGAGACATTTTGGTTACTTACACAGGCCTTAGAGCCCACCCATTGCTTACCACTGATTGGCTTGAGTCTCACTGACATTTCCTTGCTGCTCTTTAGTCAGCGAGAGCCGGCTTCACTTCCTCTTCGAGTACTGTCCCTACCCTTCGGCATGGCCCAAGTACTATTCCCTTGCCCAGATTGCTTTCACTGCTCACTGCTTTCAGAGGTACTTTTTAAACTTTTACTTGCTCCCCTTTCCTTCCTCTCTCCCTCCCTCCTCCAGCATTTCACTCTCCTCTTGTGCTGTTCCTTGTCCAGTCTGCCCACACCTCCACCATTAATTTGAGTAAATTAGATTAAATTACATTTCTTTTTCCCAAGTTTAAATAAAAATAAAATTCCACTTTAATAAGTTTTTGTATGTATTAATAATTATTAAAAGAGATGTGTAGAATTAAGTAAAGTCAATGACACTCCTGCTACTAGTTCACCACAACACAATCTCTAAACTGCCTACTAATAATAGCTTGATCCCTCTCTAAAAACTGACTTACTCTTCAAAAGTGAATCATGGTTGGGAGATGACATTGCTCCAGTGTTGCATGAAGCCGTTCCTCAAGGCTATCAAACTATTGCACAAAATTGCATAGGCAAAAGAGGAGGTGGACTAACCGTTATGTTCAAGCAAACAATACAACTCATTAAAGCTGTCTATTCCATACAAGATTGTGAGGCCTTCTACACCAGATGCAACCCTACACCAACTTCCTCCAGTAACTTCCTTCTCCTTTACAGACCTCCACCTAGCAATGTAACATTCCCAGACACATTTCTAGATACAGCTTAAAACCTGATAACACTACACTCCAACCTATGCATTCTTAGTAACCTAAACATTTGGGGGCCATGTACAAGAAATTGCCGTAGGGCAGCACCGAAAGTCTTCTTGCTGTGCTACCCTATACCAATTCAAAAGGGCAGGACTGCACCTTATTTACAATATACAGTGCATCCCTGTTCTTTCAGCCATTTTGCAACTGTGCACCATGGTGCCAGGGTGCCTGTGTTGTTGGCTGGATTGTTTTTGTGAAGGAATTGGCACCTTCCTGCTCAAAAATAATCCTAAGAGGCATGCTCCTCTTTCTATGTCTGCTGCAGAATGCAGCACACATAGAAAAAGGAAAAAATAAGGAGAAATTAAAACATTTTTCCTTGTTACACCTACTCTGGAGAGGTGCAGGTTTTGATGCATTTCCAGATTCATGCCATGTTGAAAATCTGAGAATGTGTTCAAATCCATGGGCTTTGCGTGGGAACACCCACTGCAATGCCTCTTTGACTCAGAGTAAGGTAAGGCATCGACTTGAGACGCTTTGCCTTACTCCTTATCTACGAAGCCATGAAAAGCCACGTCAATTGACTTTGCGTGACCTCATAGATAAGGGTCTGCACACTGCACCTCTGGAGCATCACAAAAGTGATGCTACAGAGGCACAAATGTGCCTCAAGAGGCTTGGGACTAAGCCTCCTGGTTTGACAAACCCAATATGCCCCATCAAAAAACCATCATCACTGGCCTAGACACACTGACCCTACATCAGATCATCCACAAACCCACACATATCCTGGACACATCCTAGGTGCCATTTTTGCAAAACCAAAACTAGTTACCTTTCAAACAATTACTCCCGTTAAATGGTCAGACCACAATTTACTAATTTTCCAACATAAAACTCCACACAGCAATACACCTACAACCACCTTACATGCATCCACCCTATCAACCGTGGAACAAACTCAAATTTGAATACTTCAAAACACAACTAACATCCAACCAGAATAAATTCTCTTAAAAAACTATATGAGTGGCTACAGTAAGCTTTTGATTTCCTAATACCACTCAGAACAACAAAACAGGACAAACGAAAACAGGCATCTTCAAGGAATACAGAACTAAAAGAGATAAAAAAGCAAATTAAAAAGCTGCAGCATACCTGGCTCAAAACAAACAGCAATCAAAACAAACTTCACCTACAGAAACTTAACACGGATCACTGACTAAATATCGAGGGCCAAAATATAGACTACCCAAAATATAGATTCCAAAATATCGACAGATAAAATATCGAATTCCTATCTACAAACAGGTAAGTACCAAAATATCGAACCTAAAATATCGTTTAAAAATATATACTTTGTAAAAATATCGAATTTCTTAAAAATAATGTAAAATTAAAAAAATATTAAAAATAAATAGCTAAAATATACTCAGAAATACTTAAATTACCTTAAAATTATTAAATAATTCATTTAACTTATTTAAAAAACATACGATCATATATGTTAAAACATATATATATATTAACCTAATATTGATAAAAAATACACAATATTATTACCGTAGGATAGCGGGAGTGTAAAATTTACTATTTCCACTCCTGGAATTGCAACAGTAGGGAAAGCATTGGATAGCGTAGGGGTGAAAATTACTATTCCCACTCCATGAGAGTGCAACAGTAGGGAAAGCGTTGGATAGCGTAGGGGGAAAAATTACTATTCCCACTCCATGAGAGTGCAACAGTAGGGAAAGCGTTGGATAGCGTAGGGGTAAAAATGACTATTCCCACTCCAGTGAGTGCAACGGTAAGGAAAGAGTTGGATAGCGTGGGGGTAAACATTACTATTCCCACTCCAGAGAGTGCAACAGTAGGGAAGGGGTTGGATAGTGTAGGGGTAAAAATTACTATTCCAACGTCAGAGAGTGCAACAGTAGGGAAAGCGTTGGATAGCGTAGGGGTAACAATTACTATTCCCTCTCCAGAGAGTGCAACAGTAGGTAAATTGTTGGATAGCGTAGGGGTAAATATTACTATTCCCACTCCAAAGAGTGCAACAGTAGGGAAAGCGTTGGATAGCGTAGGGGTAAAAATTAACATTCCCACTCCAGAGAGTACAACAGTAGGGAAGGTGTTGGATAGCGTAGGGGTAAAAATTACTATTCCCACTCCAAAGAGTGCAACAGTAAGGAAAGCGTTGGATTGCGTAGGGTTAAAAATTACTATTCCCACTCCAGTGAGTGCAACAGTAGGGAAAGCGTTGGATAGCATAGGGGTAAATGTTACTATTCCCTCTCTACTGAAAATAAATTATTATAATTCACATAATTATCAATTAATCAATATTAATGACCAATTAAGAATTCATTAATTACCAATTAAAAATCAATTAACAATTTATCCAAAATAAATAACAATAAATAAATTAACATATTTAATTAATTATAATTAAATTACTTCCCACCCTATTCCCTATAAACCCACAACCCGCTACAGAAAATAAATTAATATTATTCACATAATTATCAATTAATCAATTAATAAGAATTAATAATCAATTAAGAATTAATTAAGTTCCAATTAAAATTTAGTTAACAATGTATCCAAAATAAATACCAATAAATAAATGTACATATTTAATTAATTATAATTAAATTACTTCCCACCTTATTCCCCTATAAACCGACAATGTGCTACAGAAAATAAATTAATATTATTCACATAATTATCAATTAATACAAATTAATTATCAATTAAGAATTAATTAATTACCAATTAAAAATGAATTACAATGTATTCAAAATAAATACCAATACATTAATTAACATATTTAATAAATTATAATTAAATTACTTCCCACCCTATTCCCCTATAAACCCCCAACCCGCTACAGAATTAAATTACGCAAAAATTAAATAACATAAAATTAATTACTTCAAATAAATTACAAAAAATATACACTTTTCACACATACTAACATACAAAACACTTTAAAAAATTCGATATTATTAAAAATTCGATATTTTTAATGACCTATATTATGTACTTCGATATTTTGACTTTCTATATTTTTGAAATCGATATTACATTACTTACCTTAAAAACTATATTTTTGATGTCTATATTCTGTCCATTCGATATTTTGTCTATTCTATATTTTAGAATCGATATTTGTGTTAGTCTATATTTTGGAATCAATATTTTGACCATATACCACTTAACACATTATACAAGTCCGCAACTAAAAAAGCTAAAAAAAGGTACTATTCAGACAGAATTCAAAATGCTAAATCTGCAAATAAAGAAATTTATAAAATTCTCACTGAATTCTGATTATCTAAATGCATACAAGGAACACAAACCATTGCTCAAGAATTCATGGACACACTGGCAAATTATTATACAATCAAAGAAGACATGTGGGACTTTTATTTAAAACAAAGGAAAACCACCAGCCCCAACCCATTTCCAAAAATCCCTTCCAAGAATAGGCTAACCCAGCCTCTGCATTCCTTCAAACAAATATCACAAAGTGCATTTATGGATCTGGTCAAAGCGAGCAGGCCGCTGCCAGCCCTTCTGACCCTTGTCCACCACAAATCTTCAAGAAGGTTCTTCTACCTACCTCTGCTACCACATCAGTAGGAAATATCCTTAATAATTCCTTTACTGTGGGAATTGTTCCAGAAGACCTAGAAAAGGCATACATACCCCCATTATTAAAAAAATCTAACCTGAATCCACTTGAGCACCTACAGAACAATAACAAATAGACCGTTCCTGGGCAAACAGATAGAAAGAGCAGCATTCACCCAGATGTGACAATTCGTTGAAGATAACTCCATACTTTCCGCCTTCCATACAGCTTTCTGCCCAGAAAGAGGCACAGAAACTATCCTTATCGCCATCTGAGATGAACTTAAATACATGTAGACTGGAACTGGGCTGCTGCACTTCTTCTCATGGAACTCTCAGTTGCCTTTGACACAGTTGACCATGGAATCTAATGCAAAGCCTCTACGAAGCTGGCATAGAGGAGACTGCTCTTGATTGGATCACATCCTACCTTCAAAACAGAAGAAATGTCATCCATACTTCCCCTTTCTCAGCCAAACCATACTTCAAAAAAGCAGGGGTCCCTCAAGCCTCTTTTATCTCACCCATGCTTTTCAAAATTTTCATGAAATGATTATCGGCAATGATCAATGAATTTCAGCTCACATGCTATAACTTTGTGAATGACACACAAATACTCCTTGAGATGCCAATGAGTTTCCTCACAGCTGTTGATCAGTGGATGATATGGAGCCATCTCAATTTGAATGATTCCAAAATGGAAATATTCACATGTGGCGATTAAAAAATGTATGACCTGCTCGCCACCTGGACTGATGATCTGGGACCACCTCCTAAGAGTGTCTAAGAAAGTAAGAAACATTGTCATGACCATGGACTCCAAGCTATCAATGACTGCCCAAGTAGACAACTCATCAAGATCAAGCTTCATTATTATGAAAACTCTGCAATGCATCTTCCTTCACCTGGGATTTCCATACAAGGTCCAAGCAACTATCTCTTTCGCTGTCTAAACTTGATTACACCAATGGCCTCTACCACACACCACCTTTATCAATGGCCTCAGCCATGGATCATCAACTAAGAAAAGACTATAATGAATTCAGAATCCTGCTGCCAGACTACTCCTACATGTAAAACCACAAGCCCACATCACCCCTGCCTTGAGGGCCCTACATTGGTTACCAGTTGCCAAGAGAACCACATTCAAGCCTCTTTGTATCACCCACAAAGGAATACACGGAACAGGGCTGCTTTTCATCAGAAATAAAATCATCAAATACATTCAACAAAGTAACCTCCGCTCCAGATTGGCACCTCACCTCAAAATCCCACCATCTGTTTAACACCTTGGCTGCTAGGTGTTTTCCCCTCCTGTGCTGGAGGCACTACATTTCCCATTGTTTCATGACGAGCTCAGCTCGTCATCAGAACAGCTCAACCGTGCATCATGACGAGCTGAGCTCGTCATCAGCATCGAAAGGGTTAAGCAGCCAAACTATGGAACTCATTACCCCCAAACATAAGATCCACGGATAACTATCTTATCTATAGAAGACTATTCAAAAGTTGGCTCTTCCCTCCATAGCCAACATACTCAAACACAAATGCACAACATATCCATGTGTAAATACACTTTATTTTGATTATATCTATGTATCTAAATATGTATCTAGATATTGTATAAGTATGTATAATAATTATGTTTAAAATATATATATATTCTATAGGTCTGTTTAACAAATGTACATATTTCTTATTGTTTAACATGTATATGGATCACTGAATAGTTTTTATATACGTTATTTGATTAGATGCTTATGGTTCTCCCTTTATTTATCTGTCACAATATTCAAATTGTATCATAACTGTTTAATTACAATTGCTTCACTATTTGATTATTAAAAAGAAACGAAAACAACATTGCTTAAAGTACGGTAACACTTGAAAATCTGAGTTAATTAAATACATCTTGCTATATTACCTTCCTTATATATGTGTGCCTTTGATATACTTATGCATCTATATATATATTACTTACTCCTACTGTAAAAACACACACACACAAACATATTTGCGTTTCTCCAATGCACTACCCTATGTTTCACCTTAAACCTCTCTCAATATATTCTTTACCTCCACTTTTTGACTCATCCCAAACCTCATTCTACTACTATGATGTCCCAAATATAATCCCTTCTAGACTCTATCCCTCCTTGTATCACCCCAAACCTCATTTTACTGCTAGGATCTCCCAAACAACCCTTTCAATATTCTTCCTTCATGTATCCCTCCTTAGACTCATCCAAGAGCTCTTTTTACTACTATGAACTCCCTAATCCATTTCCAGAGACTCTTCTCTCCTCCATCTCTCATTTTCTTATCCCAAACCTCCTCCTACTGCTATGATCGCCCATAAACACTTTCCAGGCTCTTCCCTCTTCTATCTCTCCATTATCGTGTTCAATCCAGCTAACAGACTGACATGTCCACCACTCAAATTAATTCATATTTCCCTATACTAATTCACAATGAATACTTTTTGGGTTCAAAAGGGTGCTACTTGCCGAAAGGCGCTTTGATGTCTTGTCAGGTGAAGTATGTGCTATATAAACACAATTACAATAATTAAATGATATATATGTGCTATTTGTTTAAATTAAATAATAAATGTGTGCTATTTGTTTATTTCTTAACATTTAATCATATTTATTTCTACTCTTTACCATTTTAAATAATTTAATTTAAAATTATTTCAAATGGTATTTTATCTTAAAGCCCTACCTTCATTGATTTCTCTGGAAGGCTTTTGCAATAATAGTTGTGGATATGTGTTGTGCTGCACTTACTTTAGGTCAGAACTTGAGTAACTTATTACTGTTTGGGTCCCTTTTTGGCTGTAGTAACTTTAGAAGGGCAGTTAGTGAACAGCAATGGCCTTGTTTTTTTTTAGTGGGTACATGTCCCGCCTTAAACCCCTCCCTAGCCCATCCCTAACACCTCCTTACTCCACCTTACACCCTTTCCCTTTAGTAGTAAGTATTTCCCGTTTTTCAGCCACTCCTGCTGCCCCTACCACACATTTACTGCTAATATGTTTATCTACACGACTAAGATGGGGTAGAAATCTCCACTCAGAAAAAGGTAGGAGAGGTGAAAGCGGAAATTCTGCATATAGATTTATGAGTAGCATTTTATTGAACTTTTGTAGTACAATTGTAGTACTACAAAACTTGCTACAAAATGTAGTTTGGGAATAGGCCCCAGTGTTTTTTTGCATCACTTTCTACCAAATATTTTGGCCAAAGCAATTGTTAAGGGAAGTTTATGGAATTCTTTCAATAGTTTATTTCTTACACAAGCATTATTCCTCGACAACAGCAATTATATTCATTTTTCCATTAAAATGTGTGTCTGAAAATAATATTAGATGCACAATAAAAAAATATTTATGGTACAGGAGAGCTGTTTTCTGGGATGTGGTTTACCAGCAGCAAACAAGTCTGTTATAAACCATGTACCAGCAAACTAGCATATTTTGTTTGGGATGAAGCGTTATATAATGCCTTTCATAACTCCTACACCAGTAAACTTTTCATCAGTGAATGATGTGCTAGAAAATTATTACTTCACAACTTATTTTATTACATGCCACATATAGAGATGCTGTCACTGTGTACATTTGAGTGCTACACAAATATTCATTATTGCTTTCAGTAATATCAGGGTTATGCCAGAGTACTGTGTAAATATGTCTACAGACAGGTGTGCCAAAGGTATGCAGTAGGCCTTTTCCATCATGCAAGTGGCACTTCTTAATTATGCCACTGCTGCACCTCATGTATGCCAGTTGGATGCACAGCTATCCCAGAATGCTGTTTATTTGTGCCAGTTGAATTTTTTAATCATGTTTACATATGATCTTAAATCTGCCACACAAGCGCTGGTGCTGACTAGATTGGAATACGGGAACGCCACCCTCACAAGCATTGCTAAAGTTCACCATGCACCTGTTAGAACCACTCTCAATGCAGCAGCCAGATTGGTCCCAGGAGTCAAAAAATATGACCATATCTCCCCTGCCCTGAAAGAACTGGATTGCCTACTAATTGAAGCTCGATTCAGATTCAGAACTGCCTGTCTTACTCACAAAGCCTCATACTGGAAAATTATCTTACCTTGCCTCAAAACTAAAAAAGGCAGGTCAAACTAGAAGACCTAAAAGCTCAAACACCCTACTCCTCATTCCGCCTAAAACTCATAAACAAACAACACTCTCACACTCCTTCACGAGCACTGCCCCAAAAATCTGGAATTCCAAACCAGTACATATCAGGACAAACCCCTCCTTCTTGACCTTCAAGAGACAGCTAAAAGTTATCCTCCTATACTGGCCTCTCAACCAGCAAGACTGCAATCGCCCAATGAGACAAGACCTCCCTGTAACCCTTCCTTGCAATTTTTCCTCCATTTTGCTCAACCATTGATTTAATCTGATTCAACTCAGCTGTTCAGGTGATACTCATTATTTAGATGTACATATGTACTGATGTAAAGAGCTCCGATACCCTCAGGTCTTGCCAGCGCTATATAAAACTCTTAAATAAATTATTAAAATGCTAGGAGTATTTCTTGAGGTATACTTTATTATGCCAGTTGTGCTGCTCGGTTATGCACAAAATGCTTCTCAATTGTGCCACTTGTGTTGTACAATTATTTCTGTGCTTACCTCAATGATGTCTTATGTACTGCTCAATTCCTCCTGTGGTGCATTGCTACTATATCGAATTACTCTCCCTTTTCACTATTGGTTACCTGAAAGTAGAACCCTAAATCATCTTGAGCCTGGAGATAAAGCTATTTAGACTTGATATTTTTTTAATGTGTACATTTGGCAAGGTTGGTGATATAGCATATGTTATGAATGGGTTCCATTTGAGGCCATCGGGAAAGAATGAGAAATCAATGATCATATGCCTCCACCTATGCATGCTTGAGCCCATTGCCTCTACTGTTAGATTTTGGACCCTAACTTCTTAGAAGCCTTTAGATAGCTTTTCTCAAGCTAGGGAACGGTTTCACGATTTACAGGAAAAGGGCAAAGATGGTTGTTGGAGATCCTTGTGTACCTTTTGCACATTTTGTCAGTGACCATGACATTTTAATGGTCAAACAAGCATCTCCACTATGATGGTGGAGCTAGTGCAGCTGGCCCACACCAAAGCTGCTCTAAATCTGGAGTACCCAGAGTCTTATCAAGAATGTTTCCAACCACGCAGTGCAACAGTGAGCAAGAGACCCAAATGAGGTTATTCATTTCCTCTGGGGCTATGTTGACAATGAAGAATTAAATAGAGTAGACTATCATTGGATCAAGTGTTTTAAAGGGGTCAATCAATCAATAGGTCTTGTAGAGTGTGACTTATCACCCCGGGGGTCTCCAGGTGCTGGGATCCTGTGAGCACGGGACAGTCAAAGAGCCACCTCTTGAGCTTCTTCCTGAAGTTCTCCAGTTAAAGAGTGATGCGTATGTGGAGGTCGTTCCAGGACTCGGCGGTGAGGTAGGAGAAGGAGCGATCTCTGCCGTGGCTTTGGTGGCTGCGGGGGATGTGAACAGGGCGAGGGTTGAGGAGCAGAGCTCCCTGTTCGGTTAGTGGAACGTCAGGTGGTTGTTGATGTAGGTGGGTCAGGATTTGTGGAGGGCTTTGCAGGCATGAGTGAGAAGCTTGAAGAGGTTTCTTTCCTGGACGGAGAGCCAGTGGAGAGTCCTGAGATGAGGGGAGATGCTGGTTCTTCTGGGGAGGTCCAGGATGAGTCTTGCTGCTGAGTTCTGGATGGTCTGGAGGCGGTTTAATAGCTGTTTGCTGGTTCTGGCCTAGAGTGCTTTGCCGTATTCAAGTTGGCTGCAGCCTAGGGCCTGGCTGACTGTCTTCCTAGTTGAGATGGGAATCCATCAGAAGAGCTTGCCGAGCAAGCGGAGGGTGTGAAGCAGGAGGAGGAGACAGCTTTGATCTGCTGCTTTGTGGTCAGTAGGCTGTCCAGGATGATTCTGAGGTTGCTTGCCTGGCCAGTGGGGTTGTCGAGGGGGCAAGTGCAGTGGACCACCATGTGTTGTCCCAAAGGGGCGGGAGGCTTGTTTCCAAATATGAGGTGACTGTTTTTTCCGAGTTGAGGTTTAGGCATGACCATTTCCACTCCTAATATTACACCATGCTGCTGGTCCCATCACCATCTGTTAAAATTTATACTCAGATTTCCACCCATTGAGAAATCTAGCATGGCCAAAGGCAGACTTGCTAGGAAATGGAACACTGCAAATAAAGAAGAATTCATCTGCACGTTATCTGAAACTGCCCCGTCCCTTGGCACAGATGCCACAGAAGCGAATGTCTCTGAATGGCTCCTGACTGCCAGTGATAAGCATGCTCCCCTTAAAAGGCTAAAATCAGTTCGTCCTACCGACGCACAGAGATGGTTTTCCTCTGAGTTAAAAAACCAGAAACTGGCGTTGCGCCAACCGGAGAGATAGTGGCGATCAAAGTAGCCCCATACATACTCCTATTCCCTGCTGATTGAAGGTAACGACCTAGAAACACGTGTCCAGGGATGGCCAACCAACAGTGGATATACTCAACATTTTCCTAGAAGCGCACACGCTGGAACAAACTGCATTAACCATAATGCTCAGGCGTAAACCCGCTGGTAGGAGGAGTAGTGTGCGACCATATGGATTCCGGCGATCAAAGTATTGTCCTGATGAAAAACTCCTATATACTGCAGCCAGTAAAGAATAGAAGAAAAGCATCCTCACTGCTAAAGCCAGCCACTTTTCCACAATTAAACTCAATTCCAATAAGAATTCTAAGGAAATATTTAATATAGTCAATGAACTATCTAACCCTGAGAGAATTCTATTGAAGGCTCTGCCCTCCCAAGCACTGTGTAACTCTCTCAATGACTATTTCATTGATAAAATCATTGATACTAAGGCTAATATTCCCTAACATCCTCCTACTCTGAGCTCCTATGTCTTGTGCCAAAATAATAGCATCTTAAGTCAATGTCTGTGTATTAATATGGAAACCTTTCATAACCTGTTAGCGAAGGTTAAATCAGGTGCCCCCTCTGATTGTTGCCCACCCCATATATTTAAGGACTGCCCTGCAGCTTTTGCAGATCCTGTACTCACTCTTCTGAATGAGTCCCTGTTATCTGGTCAAGTCCCTATGGCTTTTAAGAAAGCCATAGTGGTACCTCTTTTAAAAAACGGGAGCTGATCCTATGCTTCTTTCCAATTATCGTCTGATCTCCCTGCTCCCGCTTCTAGCAAAAGTACTAGAGGCCCATGTAGCTAAATGCCTCTCCAATTTTCTGGAGGAGTCCAAATACCTGGATCCCCATCAGGCAGGGTTTCGGCAAGCCCATTCTACCAAAACTGTCATCCTGGCTGTTCTGGATACTCTCCGGGACCATGCTGATAAAGGTTATCCTCAGGCACTCGTACTATTGGACCTATCTGCCGCTTTTGACACAGTCGACCATGCTATCCTGGCCGACCGTGTCAAACTTGCTGGCATTCAAGGTGCGGCTGCTTGTTGGCTCACCTAATTTCTGGATGATCGGTCGCAGGCTGTCCAGCAAGGGCATTTCCTGGCTCCCCCATGTAAAATTACCAGTGGAGTCCCTCAGGGCTCGGCACTTTCCCCCCATTTGTTTAATGTCTACATCTCTCCCCTGATCCAATCTCTGAAGGAAAGAAAAGATTTCAACTATGCAGATGACCTACAGTTGGTCATCAAGATTGACGGCTCTCACAGCTCTGTTATGGATTTCCAGGCCATGATGTTATATATACAGCAGTGGATGGAGAGTAATCATCTTAAACTAAACCCGGGTAAGACAGAGCTTGTCCTGACCGGAGATAGTAATAGGTTTTGGGGTCCGCATTACTGGCCACCAGAACTAGGTCCTTCTCCTTCCCATTCTCCCTCAGCCAAAATACTGAGAGTCTCCCTCAACAATGAACTTACGTTAAAATCTCAGGTTGGCACAGTCATTTCTAAGTGTTTGTTCCAGCTGCATAAGATTAGGAAGATACACCGCTTTTTCACTCATGATGCACTGATCCAGATTATAATTGCCACAGTTTTGTCACATCTGGATTATGGCAACTCTGTGTATCTGGGAATGCCACTCTACCTGTTTAAATGGCTGCAGTTGGTTCAAAACCAGGCAGCCCGGTTGGTCTTTCATCAACCGAAATGGCATCCAGTTAGGCCCTTGTTGAGGAAATTACACTGGCTCCCCATCTTTCAACGCTGTGCCTTTAAAAAGGTCTATCTTGTTTTCAAAGCCTTGCATGGCAATAGCCCTGTATTTATTAACAGCCTGATAGTTAGGCATATTCCTTCAGGTAATCTCCGATCTGCTCACCTCTCACTCCTCACTATACCAAGGTTTAAGCGAGTACGTCAAGGAGGGTGCAGATTTGCGGTCCTTGCAACTAAATTCTGGAACTCCCTTCCATTGGAAATACGATCCAGCACTGACATTTTGCAATTTAGGAAATCTCTTAAGACCTGGCTATTTCTGCAAGCATATAACTAAACAATTTCGGACAGTACACTGAGCCTATTAGCGCCATGAAACCACCCGGTGTAAGTGCGCTCTATAAATGACCATTAACATTAACATAACATTAGGCATTGGCCTTCATCCAGGTGGCGATGTTGGTCATGGTTACTTGGAAGTTGGCTTTGGTGGTGTCAGCGTCTTCTGTGAAGGAAAGAACGAGCTAAGTGTCATTGGCCTATGAGTTGATGGTGAGTCTGTGGATGTGTGCGATGTCTGCGAGTGGTGTCATGTAGGTATTGAAGTGGGTGGGGCAGAGGGAAGAGCACTGGGGGACGCTGCAGATGGTGTCTTTGGGTGCGGAGAAGAGTAGTAGGTGGATCCTCTCTTTACAGCCAGAGAGGAAGGAGGAAACCCTGCTGAGTGCGTTGCCTTCGATGCAAGTGTGGTGGAGTCTGGTGACAAGGGTGTGGTGGAAGATGGTGAGAGGTCGAGGAGAATGAGGGTGGCTGTTCCATCTTGGTCGAGGAGGGGTCTGATGTCATCTGTTGCACTGATCAGGGTGGTCTCGGTGCTGTTGTTGGGTCAAAGCCAGAGTAGGAGGGGTCAAGCAGGTTGTTTTCTTCAAGGTAGTCTGTAAGTTGGTGGTTGATGGCTTTTTCCAAGACTTTTGCTGGGAAGGGGAGTAGTGAGATGGGGCGATAGTTCTAAGTTTGTTGGGGTTATTGGAATGTTTCTTGAGGAGGGGCTGGACTTTTGCGTGCTTCCATGCATTGGAAACGGTGGCTGAGGTGATGGAGGTGTTGAGGATTTAGGTGAGGAAGCTGGCAATTATTTCCCTTCCTAGGTTGTAGATTTTGTTCTTGCAGGGGTCCATTGGGGCTCTGGAGTGAATGAATTTCATGATAGAGAAGGCGTCTTCGGTCATAAGGTGCTTCCATTCAGTGATCTAGTGGGAGTGGGAGGTGTACGTTGGGGTGCAGAGGTGATTGAGTTCAATAGGTTGAGGGTCGAAGTTGCTGTAGATGTCAGTGATCTTGTGGTGAAAGTAGTCTGCTAGAGTGTCTCAGAGGGCTTGGGAGGGGTGGATCTTGTTCTCGGTGGCTGAGGTGCAGGAGAATTCCCTGACGTTGAAGAATTCCTTGGTGTGATTGGCGCTTGCCGTGAGGCGGTTGGCGAGGGTTTCCTCTTGGCCTCCCAGAGACAGTGATGGTAGCTGTTGAGGGCGGGTCTGAAGGTGAAGAGGTTGCTGGAGCGCCATTGTCTATCTAGCTTTTTACAGTGGCGTTTGAGGTGGGAATGAAAGAGATTGATGCCTTAATCTTGTTGATTTTTTTAAACTGAATGCCTACATATAACCACAGTGTAATTATTGAGGAGAGGGTGGCAGGCAATTGCTAGATTTAAGTTCTGAAAATTCTTTGAAAGCTTGCCTAGTCCCCTCTAATATTAAAGTTATTTTGCAGGTTGTGAGAGCATGCATTAATTTTTTTAATGTTGTTCTTCAACCATTTTGAACAAATTAATAATAATCTCCATGCCTAGCTAAACTTATCAAAGCAAACTCCAGAGTTCCAAAATTTTAATTAAATTCTTGAAAGAGTGAACTTCATACGTTTGAAGGAATACCAAACAATGATTGGCATCGAAAATAGGTTTGATGTTTCTATCGTGAATGAGAATTCTGTACACACATCAAGCATACTGGCTTTGCCAAAGCTTGTTTGTGCACTGAATAAGATTGCCACTGGACCAGTTATTGACTGGCACCACCGGTATGTTAATGTCTCGGCTGGCAGTGGCCTAACATTATCCCCTGTGCTGTGGGGGGGGCAAGCTCCAGGGGGCCCATTCCGTCACTGGCTCCGAGCCACTGACCTGAGAGATCCTAACTGGGTCCACCATAAAAGCTACCTTCTGTCTCAGGACTTCTAGGGTGTCCATGGTGATTCTCATAATATATGCATACCACAACCCTATACAGTGGATAAGTCACACATATGTCAGTAGGATCGGATCCTTCACAGATTTTCAGAATATCCACAAAAGAAACCTTTACATACAATATATTTGAATTGAACTTCTTTACATTGACAGTTATGAATCTAACAGTCTACCATGGATCCAGCCTTCTTCGACAGATATTGTGGCATGCCTTTGCCTTTTTCATGATGTGTGGATCTGTCCTCTGCATTATGCCTATATCTGGGGTATTTACATCAACGCTCATTGCCACGACTACAGACTTGAAATTCCTTGTGTGGGTCTTTTGTTGCATGTCCTCAAGCATTAACTTCTGAGACCAGACACTTCCTCTTGTGTCCCAAAAGGGCAGACAATCAGAGATTGCTGCCCATTTCATGACTCTAGCCCTGTATGGAACAACAAATTACCTGGTTATTTCATAGATTAACTAAATACTTACCTTCGGTAACGCCTTATCTGGCAGAGACTCTGTTTAGCCATAGATTCCTTTACTAAGAATTATCACCAGTCAGACTGGATTTAGAAATTCTTGAGAAGTACCTCAGCACACCGATAGATGGTGTTGTTTGGGTCTGTGTCGATGCCCACATCGGATATGACAACTGTTTTTTATGCCCTTTCCATGCCATAAGTGCGGAACCATGAAAAATGCTGATGAACTGGTGTGCATAACTACGGGCCTAAGAGGGTGACCCTATGCAGGAATTTGTCGCAGAACAGTCAGAATGAGAGGGTCAGTGAAATAAATCTCCAGCTTGATAGAGTTTCTACCAGCTAAGGCATCCCCGAAGGAAAGTAACTTTTTCATATGATTGAGACGTCTAGCAGCAGATTCCTTACCTTTAGATTAGAACAGGTTAGAACAAAAATTCCTGCAGGACTGAATGGGTAAAATGCCCATCACGAAAGGTCTGACTGTTCAGGATATAGTGCTAAGTAAATGTGTGCAAAGATGCCTATGTTGCTGCCGGACAGATGTCCAGGACTGGGGCTTCGCAAGCTAACACAGCCGTCCTAGCCTTGGATACGGTAGGATAAGCACACACGCCCTCAGGGGGTTGCTTTCTAGCCAGTGTGTAGCAGATCTTTATGCAGAGCACTCTCCATTGTGAGATGGTCCTCTTCTGTACAAACTTCCTTTACTTCACCCGACATACCCAACAAGCAATTAATTGTCCACCCTGAGCTCTCTAGTACAATGAATGTAGAACAACAGTGCTCTTTCCAGGCCCAGATGGTGGAGTCTCTTCTCCTCTTGAAAAGGGTGAGGCGGAACAAAGAATGTAGACAAGGGGGTATTTTGACCTCTATGGAAAGGTGTCACAACCTTCAGAAGGAAGGAAGCACAGCTTCGCAGAACCCGTATATCTGTATTGAATGTTGTGCTGGGAGGAGTCACAGAGAGTGTTTGCAGTACGCTGACTGTCATGGCTGACGTTATGGCCACCAGAAAAGCCATTTTTATGGTTAGTAACAGGAGTGGACAGTTGTGCAGCAGCCCGAAGGGCATGCATGGATAACTGACATACTATAAGAACCAACAATATTAGGACCAAAACTATTGTGTCCAAAATATTGATTATAAAAATATTGTTTCTATACTTATAATGGTAAGTACTAAAATATCAAAAACAATATATTGTTTTACACTAATATTGGTAAAAACATATAAAAATATAATCAGGAGTGACTTCGGCATGTTGATGGTGACCCCTAGCAAGTGCAGGAGGTATGCCGTAGTTTGGAGGAGGGAAGCGACTGCATGGCGCTAGCCTGTCTTCAACAACCACTCCTCATGGTAGGGGAAGACTGGAATGCCTGACTTCCGCAGATATGCTGGAACCACCGCTATCACCTTTGTGAACACCCATGGCCTCTAGTATGTCCAAAGAGGAGCAAAGTGAACTGAAAGTGCTCATTGCCCAATGTGACCCACAGGTAGCACCTGTGGGCAGGCAGGGCAGGGATATGGAAATGGACATCCTGCAAGTCCAGCACTACCATCCAGTTTCCCGGGTTGTGGGCAGAAAGGACCTTATAATGTCAGCACCTTGAACTTTTATCTGGTGGAGTGGTAGGGAATGTGCCAGGGTTAACTCAGGAGGTGGAGGCCTGGATCACAAAGGATTTGGGCAAGGCACTGAGGAGCCCTGTGCAGGGCTTGTAACAAAAGCAGGGCATCTGTGAATGCTTCATTGAAAGGGAGGGGATGTTCCATGGGGGTAACTCCTGGGTGAATCACCTCTAACTGCCACCAAGGGCAGCGTAAGCTCCAGGGCCTCAGCCGCCCTCCGCACTACCACTGCAAAGGAGGCTTCCCCCTCTGTGGCCACGGTAGGAGGAGAGATCAAGTCAGTGTCTGGTGAGGAGTCTAATCCACTGGCTTCTGCCAGTTCCTCATACCAGCTATTTTCTGGCTCCTTCAGTGCCTGTTGGAATGCATATGGGTGCCCTGGGCCCCTCCCACTCATCGCCCTCTTCAGGCCTATCAAAAGAAAGAGGCACTGTCTCCGACTCAGAGGGCAAGGTACTGGCCTGCGCTGGAGTCAGAGTCAAACGATGATGATTCGGCTCGTATTGGAGTCGGGAATGACGATGCGGTCGGCGCCGCTACGGGGACTCAGCGCAGCTGGGAATTACAGCACTGGAGCAGACTCTGTGGAAGGTTGCAGTTCGCAGGTGGAATTGCTCCAGGTCCATCACCAGATCCATCGGGACAGTGGTTTCTGCTTTGAAGCTCTGGGCCTGCACCCCTCTGAAAATCCTACATCTTTAATGGAAAAATTATTAAATACATTGTCTTATTTAGATGGGTCATGATTGAGAGTTCTCGCACTGAGGCTGAAGGTAGTGCGAGTTTCTCACAGTACCTGCCACAGCACACAGAGCAATGGTCACACATTACGGTTGCAATTGAAATTCTGTGTAAATGTGTGTGAAGGGGTTACACAGTTGTCAAAATACTGACAAGGTGGAAAAGAAAGAAAATACATCACTTACATGTGAGTGAGTGCAGTGTATGTTTGGGGTCGGTGAAGTGAAGGAGATGCGAGGAAGTGCATTTAAGAGAGAGTGAAAAGAAGGTGCGGAGGAGAAATGAGATGAGGTTAAACAAATGCAGATGGATGACGTGGGGAGAGAAAAAGGGCATACATGTCTAACATAAAGTGCACATAGCTGACCAATACTCTTCACAGACCTCACTATTTTTTTATTCACAATCTCACAATTTCAGAATTGAAACCTTTTCAATATTATTTACAACAAAACTATTGTTGTTACTCATTTATCTTAAGCAGCAAACATTCATTGGCAAAGCTAATAGTCCTAATAGGATTGAAATGTATGTCAGTTGTTGTGTTCTATAGAGAGAAAACAAAATACCGGTCTTGTGGCATACTATGGGAGTTACAGAAATTTAGTTTACATATTTAACCCACACCCCTTTTAGGGACCCCAATTTTTCATCCTACTTAAAGCCCTGTCTGCATGTATTTCTAAATGACTAATTGCAACAAGCAGCTGTGCGTGCTTACCCAAATCTGGCTTGAGCATTTTCTTCCAAAGGTGAAGCAGCATACATTGCAAGACACTGGCCAAGCACACACTTTAAAGGGCCTGAAGTTATTTGATATTTTAGAATGAGGCTCTAATGCTCCCAAGACCCACCATGTCACCCTTACTTGTTGCACAACAAAAATCAATTTGCTTTATCAATACTTTCTATGCTTTATTTTGGTATTGTTTGGCTGGCAGATGCAGAACACCTTTCTTATACTGTATATTTCAATGTTGTTTGGGATCACAAGGGCTTGCATTAGCTGAACGAATGAATGAATGACTGTTTAATAATGTTTGATTATTAAAATCATCACATATAATAAAAAACAAATACCTTCAAATGCTCCCACCTAATTGATTGCTAAACTCATTCTAATTACATTTGCGACGCCATTTCAGTCCAACAGGTGACCTCAGAGTCCTTGGTGCTTTAATATATGTAGTGTGCCAGTCCTAATGAAAAATTTCCTAGCTAACGTAACAGAAAGTTTCAATTCTATTAAGGACTCAGCGAGAGGATTATGCCTTCTTTCTTCACTTTATTTGGAATAGCACAGTCAAGGTTAACAAAAACTACGTTTCCCATGAACCTAAGGGAAAGGTAGCAAAAACAAACACATGGTAACATCCATTCCGATCAGGGAACCAGTGTCCAAACAGGGGCTTCCCAGTCCAACATTGTTGTCCAACATAGTCTTTTGCTAGTGTCCCCTCTTCCTCTTTTGGAGCACGAAGACAGCCCATTCCTTCTCTTCAGGTTTCCTGCTTGTGAGCATCAGAACCTGTAAAAGACAGGGACACATTCCCGGAGGAACCAAACTGCTAAGGCCTGCAAATAGAGCATGAAGCAGTGAACCTGAACACAGCAACAGTAATACATGCAGTCAAAACTGAAGTAAAGTACTTACTGCAGTATAGGGAGGGTTCTCCTCCTGGAGCGTAGGGCGGGATAATCCTCTCCTCTGAGTCCCTAATAGAATTTAAACTTTCCGTTACGTTAGCTAGGACATTTTATATTCTCTGTCAGGACTGGAGTCGAGGATTATGCTTGTTTACAGTTTGCCCACAACCAGATGAGCCATGTTAAGTACCGGCTTGAAGTAGAACCTCTTAAAGGTTGAGTCAGAAGACCAGTCCGCCGCATTGATGATATCCTCTAAGCGGGCACCCAAGCCGAATCCCTAAGAAGCCACAGCTCCTTGCGCAGAATGCGCCCCGAAGTGACAGAGGCTTATTCCAGCCTCCTGCATCACCCAGTGAACCCATCTGGCGATGGTGGGTGAGGCAACCGTTTTAAAGGGTTTCCGGAGCGCAATAAGGAGTTGACGTTCTCCTGGGGAAATTAACTCTTCCGTTATCTCTTCGTAAGCTTTGAGGCATTTAACTACACAAAGTTTCAGGGAGTTTCAGGGAGTTAGGAAACTCCAGATAGGAAATTTCCCTTGTTTGGCATTTCGAACGCCTGGGCAGAGTGAAGGGCACCCCATCAGGAGTAAACATCCTACTGGTGATATTAAGGGCTCGGACATCCGAGACCTGCCTGCAAGATATCAGGCACAGGAGCATAACCAGTTTCGCAGAAAGTTCCTTCCTGGAAAGGAACCTGTTAGATTGCCAAGATAAATAAAGGTTAAGAAATTGATTAACATCCCAGAGCGCAGATTAACACAGCTCTGGAGGCAATGAGAGCCGAATGCCGCGTAGCAGCCTGCAAACTATGGGGTGTTCACCCATAGGCGTACCATCAACCGAATCATGGCCAGATGAAATCGCAGACCTGAAGGTGTTGATAGATCTGTAGGCCAACCCATCAGATGCTAGGTGCGTCCAAAAATTCACGCTGTGAACCACATCCGCGACCATGGGATCTGAACCCCGTCACAGACACCAACGGGACCATCTGCCCCACATGGATTTGTACCTCTTGACTGCCTCCCGTGTACCCCTGAAATCCACCACGAGCCACAGCGAGTTCGTCAACCCCAGAGGATAAGGAGTTCCTTCACAACTCATGGGGAGAGATGGAAAGTGGGGGAGTAGGATTAAATATCCCAATAAAGTTCCAGAAGAACTGGAAACCAAACTTGCGACTTCCAAAGTGGAGTGACTATGACTAGGTCAGCTGATTGCCTGAGGACTTGTGCCATTGACCATGTGATCATTGCGAAGGGAGGGAATGCATATTCCTGCTCCAAACCCCAGTCCTGGAGGAACGCATCCGTGGCCGCCGGTAAGAGGTCTGGCCTCCAACTGAAAAACCCCAGGCTATTTAATCCAAAGGATGGACAGAATGGAACAACGCGATGGGGGTCTTGCGATTATTTACCTTGATACTATGAAATGCACTATTAGTGCTCTATTGGACATCAAAGGGGCAGAAAGTATCGGTTTCTGCCTACAGGCCCATCAGTTTCTGGAGAGCTTTGGGGAGGTGCTTAGTAACCTGACGCTCAGGTTTTTAAACTTTACCCTCTTAGGAAATCTGAATCTCCATCTGGAAGCTATTACGGATCCAGGTGTAATTTGTTTTAGGGATATTTCGAATGTCCTTGGGCTAACTCTTCTCACCCTTGACCCCACACACAAAGCTTGCCATATATTGGACTGCATTTGTTCCAATTTAGATACGATCAAAGTAAAGCCCCCCTTACACAAACTTGGTCAGACCACAAATTTATCGCCTTTGACTTCTTAGTGGAAAGGAGCACCGCAGGAAAGAGCGCTGTGAAAACCGGCCGGTTGAGCAAACCCTGCTGGAAAAAGATCATAGAGCATCCTGACTTTACAAGGTGGGCTAAGAAGAGTAAACCCACTATGATGGGAAATACCACAATAGAAAATCAACGCTTTGGGGAATGGATCTGCGAACTCAGCAAGCGGGTGGGCCCCTCAGACCCCGACTTCTTACCACGCTGTAAGAAAGTGTCTGCACCCTGGTTCTCACGGACCTTAAAAGAAAAACAGGGTGAAATCAGAGTGCTCGAACGAAGATGGCGCCGAAATAATGTTAGCAGGGACCTTAGCCTCTATAAAGTGACTAGGAGACATTACCACGCACTGATCAAACGCGCCAAAGCTGACTTTTACACGGCAGCCATTGAAGCCCCTAAGAACAAGCAAAAAGAGATTTTTAGGATTGTAAATGTCTTTAGGAACCCCAAAATAATGTCACAGGAAATTCCACCCTCTTAAACTCTGTGTAATTCCATAGCCGACTTTTTCGAACATAAGGTACAGGCTCTTACCAAAGACTTCCCCCTTTCTGGTCCACCTATCTCTGATGAGGGGATCATGGATGGCACAAATACTGCCACTATGAGGACTTTTTGTCTTATTAGTCTGGAGGAATCCCAGCAAGCCATATCATCTATCAAATCGGGATCCCCATTTGACCCCTGCCCCCCCCATGCTGCTACAAGCCATGGTGGATACGGCTAATCCCATCATCAATAGCATTATCAACTCCTCGATCTCCTCTGCTGAGATTCCGTCGGAATGGAAACTCGCAGCAGTAAAGCCCCTTCAGAAGAAACAACTACCAGACCCAACCACTTCATCGAATCTACGGCCCATTTCACTCCTCCCAGTACTTTGTAAGCTAGCGGAGACTTTTGTAAATAGGCAGCCTACCGCGTAATTGGAAGGCAATAACATACTACATACGAATCAGGCGGGTTTTAGAGCCCAGCATTCTACAGAGTCTGCCCTCCTGTACACGATTGAAACTCTACGGGCTGCCATGGATCAGGGCAAGAAGGCCGTCCTGATCCTATTAGATTTATCTGCGGCCTTTGATACGGTTTCACATGCTATTCTTATAGACCGCCTGGTAACATCTGGCATAGCAGGAACCGTATTGGTGTGGCTCAAGAACTTTCTGACATATAGACATCAAGTGACCACCTTAGGACAGTTCTGCTCAGGAGAAAAAGCTCTGACGACAGGGGTGCCGCCGGGCTCCAGTCTGAGCCCAACACTTTTCTTTCTTTACATGGTCCCCCTGATCAAATTAATCTCGTCCTTTAAGATCAGTACTGTTTCGTAGGCGGACGATACGCAGCTGATCCTGGTCCTTGACAATGACATTTTAAACGCGGAACAAAACCTTAAAAATTGTCTCTCAGCCACCTTTAAATGGATGAGAAATAATCACCTGAAATGTCATTCAGGTAAAACAGAAATCCTGCCATTTGGACATCAAAATCTGTTTGTCCCCAAGCAATGGTGGCCTGAGGATGAGGAAGCGCCCCCTAACACAATTAGTTCTGCCCGCAATCTGGGGATCAAGTTCGATGACACCCTATCCTTTAAGCAACAAGCGTTGGCTGTGGCAGGCACCTGCTTCAACATCATAAAGGGCCTGAGAAATGTTTTTGATCTTCTCCCTCTGGCAGCAAGGCAAGAGGTGGTGGTGGCATTAATAACATCAAGACTGGACTTTTGTAACAGCCTGTATGCAGGATCAAATAAAGCGGTCCTGCAAAGGCTGCAGATGGTCCAGCATGCTGCCGCCCGCTTGGTGCTCAGATGGCCCAGGAAGTCCTCTGCCTCGGCAGCGCTTGATGCTCTCCATTGGCTACCCATTCATAAGCGCATTTTGTTTAAAATATTAGTCATCACCTTCAGGGCCTTTCATTCTCAAGGCCCTAAATATCTTTTGAAAGGCTTCATCCGTTATTGTCAGTCGCAAAACCTCAGATCCTCTACTGCACACCTGCTTACTATCCCCAAGTTCAGGCTCGCTACCAAGGGAGGGAAATCCCTTTCAGTGATTGGTTCCAGGGCCTGGAACAAACTTCCTTCTCACCTACGCCAAATTTCCACTGAAACACGTTTCAGGAAATCTCTTAAGACCTGTATATACAGTCTCACGGACACAGCGAGTAAAGCGCTGGTATGAGTGTTGGCTCCCACGGATCAGTGTGTCATCTACTCTGGTCCTAAGCGCCAAGATGCTCCTTGGAGTGATAGTGCGCTATAGAAGTGTCCTGTTACTTACATTTACATTACATCCAGTCTTGACATGGACAGATCTGCTGAGAAAGGTCCCCAGTGATTCGTTCAGCATGGCAAAAACAGACTGGTACAGCTTCCAGAGACTGGAGTCCCGAAAGTGGTACGATTGGAAATCCGCTTCCAAGTTGTCTCACCCAGGCAGATACTCTGCTGTGACCGATATCTGATTGCCCCGGCAGTACTGCTAGAAAGTCGCCGCTATGTCTGAGAGGGCTTTCGACCTGGTACCTCCCAGGTGGTTCACGTAACGGACTGACGAAATGTCCATTTTCAGGAGCACGCACGACAGCACCGAGTCTCTCGTCCAGCAACGTACGTCAAAGGACCCCGCCAGAAGTTCTAGGCAATTTATATGCAAGTTCTGTTTGTCGGGTGACCACAACCCTCCCGTAGAAAGGTCTCCACACCTGGCACCCCAGCCAAGCCTGCTGCCATCTGATTGGATAATGAGATCTAGAGCGGATCCGAAAATCGCTCTGCCGTTTCAGGCCTCCATATGGTCAAGCCACCAATGAATCTCGGCCCTCGCTTCAGCGGAAAAGTAAATCTTTCTTGCTTTCAAATATCTTTAACATGTCGAAAACTATATTGATTAGTCAGACTGAATCAGTAAAATAATAAACAATATACTGATTAGTCAGGCCACAATTTACTTCAAATCTTTACAAAGTTAAAAGATTAAAAAAACATGCTTGTCTTGCATATATTTGTAAAGTATAAAAGAGTAAATTGAATAATCAGACTGATATCTGTAAAATAAAAATACAAATAATGATTAGTCAGGCGACAGAGTAAAATGCACTTTCATTAGGCAGATGAAGGTACTGCTTTTTTAATCATTAGGTCCTGGTAAGGGGATTCCTCCTTCCCCTTAAGTTAACGGTCTGCTTTTATTTGAAATTTGTGGCCAAATCTACGACGGTTTTTTGCAGTCGCACACGGGAAATCAGCCCGTTTGCGACCCTCTTAAAAGCGTGGTGGTATGTACAAATGTTTGCAAGTCGTTATTAGGAAGGGGGGCGCCAAGGGTGTCCCTTCCTAATAGCGAGTCAGAAAGGTATGTACCATTGTTTTGCAACCACATTTGCGGTATCAAAACACTCGCAGTTTACCGCCTACTTCAAGTAGGTGGTAAGCCACTCGCAAACGGGAAGGGGTCGGGATTCCCAGGAGACCCCTTCCCTTTTGTGAATGGATGCAAAAAAAGTTTTTAAGAGCAGGCAGCGTCTCACAGACCACTGTTTACTCTTCAAAAATGAAACAGATACATTTCATTTATCTTTTTTAAATGCATCCCGTTTTCAATTAAGGAAAAGGGGCTGCATTAAAAAAAGACTGCTTTTTTTAAAAAGCAGTCACAGACATGGTGGTCTGCTGACTCTAGCAGGCCACCATCCCTGAGAGTGCTGGCCATTCCTAACGGGTTTCAAATTGCGACCTGCCTCATGAATTTTGATGAGGCAGGTTATTTGCGACCCCATTAGAAATGGCAAACAGTGTCTGAGACACTGTTGTGCATTCCATTTTGCGAGTTGCAAATTGCGAGTAGCAAAACTTGGCAATTTGCGACTCGCAAAATGGAATTGTCATACATCTGGCCATTGGTAAATTGACAGTTTAACGATGTATCCAGGGAATTGATGCAGGCTAAAACTGCTTGCCTACATGACCCTATGCCCCGGATGTTAAAAGGCAATCTTAGGAAGGATCTCCTTTCAACCAGTCAATCAATCAGCATTTGCATAGTGCAACACCGTTATCCCTAAAAGTATCTGGGTGCTATGGGTGCGATGTCTCTGTCAAAAAGCCAGGTCTTGAGTTTCTTTCTGAAGTCTGCCAAGGAGGATACTGTTCGGTGATGGAGGGGCAGGTCGTTCCTGGTCTTGTTGGCAAAGTAGGAGAAGGAGAGGCCTCCACGTCAGTTGTGATGGATGCGGGAGTGCGCACAGGCAAGTGAGAAGGATCGCAGGTGCCTTTCGGGTATATAGAAGTTCAGTCAATGGTTGATGTAGGAAGGTACTTGATCATGTAGAGCTCTGTAGACGTGTGTGAGGATCTTGAACTGGAATCTCTTCTGGATGGGGAGCCAGTGGAGGTTTTGTAGGTGGGGGTGATGTGAATCAATTTGGGGAGGTCAAGGATGAGTCTAGATGTGTCATTTTGTATGGTCTGGAGTCCTCTGAGGAGCTGGGTGGAGATGTTGGCATAGAGGGTGTCGCATTAGTCAAGGCGGCTGGTGAAGAGGGCATGAGTGACGGGCACTCTGGTGTTAACGGAGATCTATTTGAAGTTTGTGCGGAGCATGAGAAGAGAGTGGAAGTAGGAGAAGGCAACTACGCTGATTTGTCATTTCATGGTCAGTTTGCTGTCGAGGATGATGCCTAGGTTGCGTGCCTGGTCAGTTGGTGTGGGTGCTGGACCGAGTTCTGCTGGCCACAAGCTGTGGTTCGAGATGGAGGTGTTCTTCCAGAAGATCAGTACTTATGTCTTGTCAGATTTCAGTTTAAGGCAGTTGTCTCTCATCCAGCTGGCCACGTTGGTCATGGCGTTGCAGAAGTTGGTTTTGGCACTGGAGGGGTCTTCGGTGAGTGATAGGGTAAACTGAGTGTCATTTGTGTAGCAAATTATGTTGAGGGCGTGGGATCTGTTTGTGTCTGCAAGGGGGGTCATGTAGGTTTTGAAAAGGTAGGGGCTGAGGAATGATCCTTAGGGTACGCAGCATATGATGCCCTTGGGGTCTGAGGTGAAGGGAGACAGTCGGATGCTCTGAGTGCATCCTCTACGGAAAGAGGTGATCCACTTTCGGGCGTTTTACTGTATGGTGTGTTGTAGAGGCTGTTGATGAGGGCGTGGTGGGAGGCAGTGTTGAACACAGCAGAGAGATCGAGGAGGATCAGGGCCACTGTCTTGAGCTGCTGAGGAAGGTTCTGATGTCATATGTGGAAGTAATCAGCACCGTCTTGATGTGGTGTTTGGTGCAGAACCCACACTGTGAGATGTCCAGTAGGTGGTGTTGTTCCATGTATTCAGTGAGCTGTTGGTTGATGGTTTTCTCACATATTTTTTTGGGTAAGGGAGCAGGGAGATCGATCAATACTTTTTGAGTTTGCTAGGGTCTGTGTATTTACATCTGTCTGGGAAGACTGCTGTGGCGATGGAGGTGCTGATAATGGTGGTGAGTTCTGGGTTGATGGGGTTGCTTCCGAGGTTGAAGATATGGCTTGGCAGGGGTCAGTGTGTGCCCCAGAGTGGATAGATAACATGATGGTCGTGGTGGCCTGGGAGGAGATTGGAGTCCAGGTAGTCATCATTCGGCTGGTGTGCACTGGTGGGTTGAGACTGTTGAGGTTGAGAATGGATGGTGGGTTGGGGGTCTAAGTTGTGGTAGATGGTGGCAATCCTTCTGTGGAAGTATTCCGAGAGGGTGTCGCAGAGTTCTTCGGAGGGGTGGATGATGTTCTCTGTGGCAGCTGGGTTGATGAATTCCGGTAGCTTTCGCACTTGGTCATTCTGAGCTCTGGGGTGTATCAGATGGCTTGTTTTGAGGTTTTGTTGCTTTTTGCTGGTTTCATTGTAGCGACTCCATTGGCGCAATTGGTGATCTATGCAGAGAAGATTTGAACAGCCTGGTCGATATCTGATGAAGCTTCGGGTTGGGTGGTGCTGAGGGCTTGTGTCCACTGAGTTTTTATTACCTTGTCTCAATTGCGGTGGTAAACTTTGGTGATGGTGTGCTGGGTGTTAGAGAGCATGACGTGAACAATGGTGTGGTCAGTCCAGGTGAGTTCTGTGACATGGCTGAATTCTGTCACTGGATGTGAAGATGGCATGGCATCTGTGTCCAGCTTTGTGCATGTGTTTAGTGACCAGCTGGGCAAGGTAGATGTTGTTCGTCAGGACCAAGGGATCCTCGTCTACCCCCCTTGTCTACCGGGCTTGGGTAGGTCGTATACCTTGGAGGAGCACTAATTGCGGCTTCATTTCTTGCCACTGGTGAATGCCAAGATTGAACCAAGGGGGCCAGTAGTTCCCCCCCTGTAGGTGTATAATGAAGGTATCTTGTTTTCAATTTGCACTGGACAACATTACAAGTCCAGATTTCAGGATACAGCACTTCACTCACACAATCACATATACACTCCGTCCCTGTCAGAGTAGACGAGGATCCCTGGGTCCTGACGAAATGCAGAGATCCCTTGGACTTTAAACAGGCATGAAACATGTTGACCCCATTCACTGCACACTTCCAATTTGAGCTCGAGAGAGTATACAATTTCTCCATCTCCAGCAACGACTTTCTAGTCCTTGTTTTTAAAATAGCATAGAAACCCTACGAATTAAGAATTCCTTGTGGGTTTCCTATAGCTATTTTTAATTCCCTCTTGCACTTACCAGTCTCTACTCACACCAGTTTTTTTGCCCCCACACCCAGCAGACTTCACGTCAGCAAAAAGAGAAGACCTCTGGCAAAGAGCCACCCTGCGTGGCCCGTTGGGCAGTGCAGAAACGGCCCAACGAGGTGTTGCCCAATGATAAAGCATGACATCCTTTAAGATGTTGTAAACCCCCCAAAAAACGGAGAGGGAAGAACTTTCTTTTATCTCCAATGAAAAACACTGTTCTGCTGCTGTTCATCCTCTTCTGCCGTACCACATCGGTGGCGCTACCCCACTTCATTTCTCCCATGTAATGCCGTCGGGCCTCCGGGATGCCGACTCTGAGGCTGTGTTCACTCCTGTTCCTATTTGCTGCCGGCCTCCGGGTTGTGGGCACGACAAGCTGTGTGACATGTCTTCAATTACACAATAAAGCAGATTTGAACACCAAAAAAAAAAAAAAAAGCATGGCATCCTTAAAGGTGACTGAGGGCCCTTGCTCCTAAAAGGAGCTATCCCCCAACCGTTCTTTCTACTTGCTGGCACCTGGGATGTAACCCCTCCCTCTCAACACCTTCCTTAGGAACTGCATACTCCTTTCTTTTGCCATACATTTATAGGGGCATGTATGCTGAACTGATCCAAAGTGACCCCATCCCTCCTTTGGTATTTATTTGCAGGTGAAGTGGCAATGGTGGCAGGTGAAGGGTCCTTTTTTGGATCGCTGGGAGGAAGTGCAGAAGCTGTTGTTTCTGCGTCTGGGGTTGCAGTCCTGGAGCTCCTTGGAGGTGCATCGATGGCTGGTGAGAGGACATGGGGTCCTGGCACTTTCGGTTAAAAGTTTAGTACAAATACTTAAAAGGTGGATCAAGTCTTTGACACCTATCCCAAATAGACAACAGGAATTAGTGACCTCATGCCGAAGCCAGAGTAAAGTGTCCAGCTAGATGGCCAAGGAAGAACCTCATACATTTCCTCTTTAAATACTGGCTCAAGCCTGCAAATAGCTCTGGGGTTTGAGGGTTTTATAGTCATTTAAAATCATCCAACAAGTGACCTTTTCCTCGTAGACCTTTAACATTAGTTTGCGATTGTTTCCTCATTAGGTGATGTATAGTATATTTAAAGACTGCAGGTGCGCTGTTAAAATACCATAGTGATTGTACTCCAAGAGTGGTAATCACAGATTCTAGATAAAGCCGAGCAGGAGAACTTTCATTTCTGGAAAGCTCTGACCAAAAGGTTTTTTCTTAATGTATTATCAGGTGATGCTTTAGTTTGTGCCACGATTTAAGATAAGCCTCCATCCTTGCATTTGCCTGATTTTGCAGCCCAATTTCTAAACATATTTGGGCTGGGGAGGCGTTGACTGGTAAGCTAAAAAGATGCCTATAGATTGTTTAAACGACTATCTCAAGAATAGCTGCATCTCGCCGTTGGAGTGCTTCACTGCCTTATGGTAACACTAGTAATAATTTGGCAGTGGTAGCCTTTAACAAGAGATCAAGAACTACTTTTGTGCCTTCATTTCTGTATAATGGGAGAAACTTTCCTCTATCATCAAATAAAACACCTAGGGCCAGATGTAGGTCGGCAAATACCGGTCGGTAACGGCCGACGGCCGTTACCGACCGGTATTTTCTAATGGAGATGTAGGGGCCTTAAAATATACAGAATCAGTATATTTACCGATTCGGTAAATTTACCGATTCTGAAAAATACTGAATCGGTAAATTTACCGAATCAGTAAATACAGATGTAGGTGGCACTGGAAACAGTGCCACAGGCCATTACCGATTCGTTATTTACCATGTAATACTATTACATGGTAAATAACGAATTCCAGTGTACATGCACATCTGTGCATGTACAGCTGTGCCATGTGGCACACAGACATGCTCTAAGGGCATGTATGTGTGCCACATGGCACACAATCCAGTAACAGGGGTGCAACAGGGTGTCAAAGTGACACCCTGTCCCCCTTGTAAAATCGGTAATTTTACAGATTCGGTAATTACCGAATCGGTATTTGCTATTGAATCCTATGGGCTTCAAGGCCCGTAGGAATCAATGGCAAATACGGATTCGGTAATTACCGAATCTTACCGATTCGGGATTTTTACCGAATTTTTTACCTACATAGCAATTACCGAATAGTGAATACCGAATCTGTAAAATTCGGTATTTACCATTCGGTAATTTGCTATTACCTACATCTAGGCCCTAGATTTTTCTACTTTGTGGTGTAGTTTAGTTGCTGGTTACATAGGTATCTAGTACAATTGTGCCGCCTGCGGTGACTTATCTTCATGACCTTAGTTTTTTTACGATTCATTTTCATGCTATTCCTTATTGCCTATTGTGCGAGTTCATTGATAAGATGTTGTAAAACAGATTTTGTTGATTAATACATCATCTGCATATAGAAGATTTGAAATTGGTGGGTCTATTAATTTTTGGGCTAATAAATTCAAAAGGATTCCAAATAGGAAGCCAACAATATATCTAGCCCAAGACCCAATAATTTTAAAGTTGATACTGTACACATTAAGCCATTTGTGCCACATCAGAGACATCCCTTCAAAATCACTCAGGAAATTGATGTGAAAGGTGTGGCTGGATTAATGGGTGCCTAATGGTCAATAAACTTAATTTCATTAGCTACTTTTAAACAAAAAAAAGACAAAGACATTTAGTGGTATCACCATAGGTGAAAGTGCCTAGGTTTCAGTTATTTAAGAATATCATTCTTCCCTGTGAGAAACAAACAGTAGGCGTTACAATCTTTTAAATGGGATTTTCTGACAAAATAATCACTTTTCCCTTTGAGACGAGAGATGTCAAAAAGGTACGGTAATCATGCATACGAAGCATGATGTCAATGAAGACATCACAGAGCAGGGCACAAAAGTACAAAATTGAGCATGGACACTAGAGTAGAGTTCAAGTTTTGAGAAGACATCAGTAGAACGTATGATGACACTGCTTCTAAAACTGCTCGCCATACTGATATCTGGCACCTAGATTGCTTGCCTTTCCAAAACCTTTGGGGGCATATTAACAAGGCCGGGCGATAATTATTGCTAAGCGCACTTAGCACTAGGATAATTATCGCCGGCCAACTCTGAATTTTATCGCGGAGATAGCATGCTATCAGCAACGCTTATCTTCAAAGCTATAAAATTCAGAGCGCAAACTGGTAATTGTGAGATTATTGCTGGAAAAACGGCTATAATCCCACAAGGTTTGGCGATAGCTTGCTTATAGGGATAGGCATACTTAGCCATAATATCTATGGGGAACGTCGTTTACAACGCGGTGTTTACACCGCACGACCTTTTCCCCGCAGCTGTTACAACGCAAGTCGTTACTACGACTTGCGCTGGATGGCGCTGTGGGATAAGGAATGTTTTAATTTTATAGTCCAACACCTTCCCTACTGTTACGGGGACTGGTGTTGGAATATAAAATTAAAAAATTCCGAAATCCGCGCCCTCCAACGCAAGTCGTTGTTACGACTTGCGTTGTAAAACCTGCGATGTCAAGTACCGCAATCTAAAAGATCGCGTTGTACTAACATACATCCAATATCCACCTTACATAGGATATCATGGCTAAGTCAGAAAAATACCAGACGTAAAAAAGCAGCGATAACCGCGGTTAGCGCTGCTTTTTTTATCGCAAACAGGGTTAGCGATATCCTTGATAATCGGAGAAATGCCTTCACAACTATAGGAACAACAACGGTCTGAAGAAATGTGACAGAAAATGCCTATGTTAGAGCAAGTGCAGTTCACCAGTTATACATTACTTGTCCCATCACAGGCTGAAGTAAGGTTTCCATCAGCCCACCCTTTTTGGCGGAGCTTTGTCATTTGGAAAACCGAGAGAGAAGGGTCACATGTAGCCAAGATAGTACACGGGCTACATATACGGAGGTACTGGACCTCTTACTCTCTAAATGACTCAGCCTCTAGGTTTATCCAAGGTGTAAGGACTGGTGGAGTGCAGTGCAAGTGTGTTAAAAATGACTAGAGGGACAAAAAATATGTTTATTGGGGATTGTCCTCCTGCCATGTATTAAAAACCGCCTGATAGTTTTTGAATATATTTTTACTATCATTAGGCTAGAAGTGAGGTCAACATGTTTCAGCCGAGAGGGTAACTAACCCGGCTTTCTTCAAGACGTAGAAGGATATTGTGTGCTACTGCAAGTGTATCAAATTGTGTCAAAAAACGAACAATATTAATTAAGTATGAAGAATAAGGATCAGTGGATGATATCCACCCAACCCGACATATGTCTCATATGTGTGGTTTCCAGAGTTAATTCTTCATCCCTGTGGAAAAAGAAATGTTGGTCATGGATAGTGTTACTCACTAAGAAGAGGTGAACAGTATACAATGCTCAAACAACAGGGAGGTATAATCTGTCACATTATCGTGCATTCATTGTGCACGACCAATCCCTCATGCCATCAAGTGCTAAGGATGGGAATGATAACACAATTTAGAAACATGGAATTAGAAGTACTCACCCAGCTTTGTGTGGGGGTAAGCCTCACCTCGCCTGGCGATTGCTGGGTGTGTGAGGCCCGCTCTAGTGGAACAAAAGTAATCATGGGGGAACAACAAGTGATTAAGTATACTTGTTTACATCCCCTGAAACAACTCACTACAAAACCTCTATCTTGTATGCCCAGAGTGCCGTATTATTCCAGTGGCCGGCCTCACTAGCCCCGCTGTGGATGAAGTCAAAACTCAGCCCCTAATTTATTTACCAAACAATATGGTTATCACCAGGGGTGAACTGCCTACAAAGGGGGCCAGAGAATGGAAGCATGGTGAGGACTTGTGAAATTGAAATGACTGAAACAACCCTCAGGGATATTACTGGTGGTGGTTGTTTCAGAGCAAATATTTGTGAAGAATGGAAAAGACTATGTTCACTGGTAACCATGGTTATGTTGTTGTAAGGCTTCTTTAACAACAGTTAAAAGTCACGAGTGAGAGACGGGTCAGCGCTCAGCTGTCCTGACTGAAAGTTACACAACAATAACCCAATTTAAAAATCCCTTGCGAATACTCTATCTCAGGACTTACCTATCCGTCGGTACCTCAGGGCAGTCTGCAAGCAATCTGGGAGGTACCGAGGAAGGCAAGTTGACTGTTCTTATACTCTCGCTGATTGGGTGGCGTGTCCCAATTAGTTAATTAACCAATGCCGGCTCGCCGCTATGTTGAAATATTGCGGCTCGTTATGGAGTGTAGAGCCAATTCGCGCATGCGTGAGGGCACCGCCATGATCTGGGACGCATGCCCGTAAGAGAATGTCAGAATGTGCATGCGCAGTAGTAGTGATGCATTTCTCGTTGGGGAGGAAGCGGGAGGCATGCGCATTGTGAGATCCTGGGTCCGGATGCCCATGCACATTCAGTTCTAAGACGCCTGTCAACGCCTGATGTGATTTGCAGCTTGTGGGCAGCGTCAGCACAAGTGCAGTACCAGCGCCGGTATGGGCGCCTGAAATGTGTGTTGAGTCTATGTCAACGGGGATAACAGAGTATACCTTATGTACATTACGATCTTGCCGCATGTAAGCTACAGCTGAAACAACCAAACAGACAACTGAAAGCCTTAACATGGACCTTGCGTAAAGAGGAAATGGTCCTAATAGCAGGATCGGGACAGTGTCCTGGTTAAATTATTCCTTAAGGGGTAATCCTGCTGTGAACTCTATTTTAGTGGGGGATCTGGTTTCTAAGTTCTAATCATCAGCAGGCCTCGAAGCCAAAGGTGTATTTGAAACGGGAAGAAATACTCGGATATTGCCGAGGGACATTGTGTGCCACACATCAGATCCATATGCAGGCTGGAGATCAAATAGGGCGTACAGGTCTAGACATCTGTCACAAGATCGTGCAGACAGGAATTTACTTGGAAACCAGAGTTGTTGTAGAGTCTGGACTGAAAGATGGTAGCTGAAACAATTTAGGGTACTAAATCTAATTTCAAAAATAGTTCGCTGGTGCAACATTCTTGGTTTGGCTAATTTTTCATGGATTGTTACTGCCAAAATTTGTTGAAATTAAAAGTAGTTAAGTGGCAGCCTGAGTCTATGTCTGATATGATATTGCTGCACCAATTGTTATAGTTGGAGGTTGTAAAATAACAGCATAGCCCTAAGGTCTAACGGATCTCTAACTTAGATCTGCAACCAGGGAATGTTATCGTTCAGACCTTCCGTGTCAGTCTTCAGTTTGAAGATCCATCTTTGCTCCCTGATGAAAAGAAATCTCAAAATATCCGTCACATGTTCTGGAATCAGCGGATGTTCGAGTATCACCCATCTCATATCGTCAGGTTGATGTTTGGCATTTAGGAAGTGATTGGTTAGGCAGGTGGCTTGTTTCCCACAACGTATGGTACTTTTGTGCTTGCTGATGCGCACCTTGATCTTGCGAATGGTGTGGCCAACATATCTCAAGGAGCACGGACAAGTAATCATATAGACCACACGGTCAGTATTACAATTGGTGTGTCTATGCAAAATCCAAGGACGGTCGGTTCCGATATCAATGGAATCTGTCTTCATAGTTTGGGGACAAACGCTACATGAGCCACAGGGGTGGTGGCCACGTACCGGAGGGAGCCCCCAGAGAGTATTGGTTTCAGATGTTAGCTGTCGTCTAGGCCGAGTGTGTACAAGGCTGTCACGCAGACTTGGGCCTCGTTTGAAGGCAAACAGAGGTTGTGGAATCTTCTCTGAGGCAATGTTAAGAATGCTCCAATGTTTGCGCACTGTCTTCTGTATTTTGTTGGACTGTGTGCAGAAGGTATTGACAAATGTGAGTCTGTCGGTTGTTGGTTTATCTACACTTTGATGAAGCAGGGCATCCCGGTTGACATTAGAGGCTCTCTTCCACGCTCTTCGTATCAGCCGTTTGGGGTACTCGCAGGCTTGGAGATGTGTTGATAAAGCTTGAGCATGTTTCTGAAAGAGTACTGAAGTTGAACAATTTCTGCGTACTCGAAGAAATGCCCCTTAGCAACATTTCTTCTATTATTTTACTCTGGAACGCCCCTTTGCATCTCATAAGAGATGCAAAGGGAAGCATAGAGAAAAAAGGGTGCTAACATGCGAATTTGCGTGTTGGCACCCTGTTGCTGATAGGGCGCTAGTTTTATCTCTGCTTTTTTGGCTTTTAAAGCCAAAAAAGCAGAGATAAAACCCTGGTTAATATGCCCCTTGGTGTTTTACAGAGGCAAGCCAGTAGTAATATTTAGTAGATGCATTTGGATAACTATATAAAGTGATTAAAAAGTGTTTTGGCTAAAGAATCCAGATTCATGCATGCTGCGGTATAACATGTATGTTTTCCTAGAAAGCCTTGCTTTAAAATCATATAAATGGAGACGGATTCACAAGTATTCAGTCCATTATATTTTATGAATTGAGAAAGTTTTAAACTAAAGTTGTGTTTCTAGAAACCTTCCTTATCTGATTCTGACATTTCAGAGCCAGTCTTTCAAAACCATGTTGTAACTCGCCCCGTGATTTCAAAAAGCCTCGTGCACACACAATAGCAAAGTTAAGAGGGGCTCATCCCTGCTCACAATATTGATGAATTTACTAGAACGCAATTGTGAATAGGTTGGCCAGTGTTGTGGCAGGTCATGTCGTTGGCACGCATCCAGATGGGTGTTTCCTGCGGTGTGAAAGAGTAATGAGGTCGCCAGGCGTATAACATAGTCTCATACAACCCTAGCAGCCCCCCCCACCCCCAACCTTAGGACGCCCTAGTCAAGCAAAAGCTTATTTTTTCAATGACATGACTAGCACAAGTGACATTTCAGGGAATCCCTCACTATTTTTTTCAGGGGGTCATATCATTTTTGTTAATACACTAATTGAATCAGTAGAATTAACTAAACTTTTGAGCAATGATCCTCGATTGTCTTCTAAAACAGTTTAACCACATTTGTTCATAACCAAGTTCTTAGTACACAATTTAAGTCTTCCATAGGCACATTCTCCTTGTGAGAGGAAATGTTTCCCAAAAAGGAAATATGAAATTGACATTTTGCTGCGCCCTGTGACAAACCTGACTACTTCATCTTTTTGGCGTACAGAGAGGGTACTAAGCACAGGGTGTGGGCCTTTTGCCCACTTACTATGCCAATAGTGCCTGGTGGGCACATCACATGGTCATGTCTAGACCTGGGCATGGTCTTTGGTCACACTATTCCCAGTTACTTAGTTTCGTAGTGGTAGTAGGAATGCCTATCAATCATCGGTTGCATGGCGTGGCATGTGACCCGGCCCTTTGGCCACTCCCCCCACTACAGTGCCCACTGGAAACGGTCATAGGCCATGCCCACCAAATAATGGATACATAGCATTGAATTCAACCATGTTTTGTGCCCATTACCTCTGACCACTATACCCACTGGGCTTCAGGAAGTGGGCCTTCCTGATTTTACATGACCTTCTGCCATGCCCTGTTCTCACAACCCAATGGACACATCTGCAAACAGTGCTTAGTGGATCCTAGGAACAGTGGTGCTGGACATATTGTTATGTATCATTTTAGGACCCTATTGTAATTTTCCCGATTCATGCCCTTATATAGGTATAAATCACCATATCCTTATATAGGCATAGAAATCATAACCCTATTTAGGCATAGCTCATGGAGTCCAAAAACGGCAGGGCTACTTCCACTAGTTACGAAAATCTAGAACGATTTCTTGGAAAACTCGGCTTCAGCAGCTAGGGACTTTTCCTTGCTCGAGAACAGACTTGTCCAAGAACTCATGGAGTTTTCAAAGAACTGAGACTGTTTGATCACGTTATTATGTCCACCTTTACGTCAAACTCGGCAACTCAAGGTATAAACATGCCCACACTTGCCTTAGCAAACACATGGTGGTTTGGAGCAGTTTGACTATCTACTTGCCCGACGCATCCTGCTACAGCAAGTGCCGAAGGAAGCCGACCCTCCGGCAGACGCACTGAGAGAGACACTGTCTTTTCTCCTGCCGAGAAATCCAGCTCCAGTGTTTCCAAGCTACCCTTGCGGGTTGTTGGGAAATCGAGTCCTGAGCCTGACCTTCTTCATTCCAAATAAAGGTACGGAGCTGATTAGACCCTAAGAGAAATCTTGAACAGATTCTTGGCAAAAGAATACTACATTTATGCTACACCTCACTTACTTCTTCCCTCGTACTAAGCTTAGGTTAGGTACACCGGGGTAGACGTATTTTAGAAGCACCTGTTGAGTACTTTTAGCCTCTGTTATTTATGTATGTATTTATCTATGGTTTAGGAACCATAAAATTCTCTTACAGTATTATTTTATTCTACTTTTTATACTGTATGCGTTATATTTTACAACCAGTTTTACGATTGTAACAGCTAATTTCTTATGCTTGAGAAGAACGCCGTTTATCTATTTCTCTGCACCTCTGGTGAAACGAAGCATGCACGATTGACTAGGTGAAATATCTATCTATTTTTTCCATGACTCTGTAGATACGTTTTATCTTGGGGAAACAAAGTTGTCATGTTTATGCGGTTGTCAGAAACTAATCCCTTCTTGTGAATTCGAGAACGTTTCTAGTCACCTCTGAGCTAGCTGGCACTCACAATTAAAGTCTAGTATATTCGATAGAGACCTAGTAGACCTCAGTCCTTTGTCTAATCTATAGGATATATTATTCCAATGCGCAGAGTCTATTGGGAATATAGTAACTACACTACAATATGATGTGCCTGGAGTGTATGGCGTGTTCCCACTGGGCACAGCTTAAAAAATGTTAATGATAAATTACATTTTCAGTGACTCTATACCTTCCTCCCCGTTGAACAATTTTTACACAACTTTCCAAGATGAAACCTTATCTGGCATATTTTATAAAATGCAACAGTGACATGTAAGTTAATTATAAAACAGTATGGTTGGTTGCTGGAGAAAGAATGCGAGGAATAATAAATGCCCGTGCTGCATTTGTTTCTCAGTGGAGAGTTCTTATTATTTAAGTAAGTAGGTTAGGTAAAGTCTTAGGCTTACAGTTACAGTTACAAGAAAGTAGAACAAGAATGCCATTGCACCACATGTTTGGTTTGGAATGACATTATTGCATATTTATTTGCATAGGTAAAGATACGTTTCTGCATACCATGACCAACTGAAGCTATTCATTCACATGCCAATGGCATTTTATCACTTCTCAAAGAGACACTCCAACCATCCTACGGATGTGGTGACTGAACACATTGGATCCAAGTTGAGCATTTCGGACCTCAGAATCCTCCACTGTTCGCAGAAAATCCAAACCCAAATTCAGATTCAAAATCCGAGGTCTGCGGACATCTGCACATTTTCGGAACTTTCCTGCACATATATTGATACATTGTTTCACCTAGCTTTTCAGGCAACCTTCTCAAGCAAGCAATGGCAATGACAATAGGTCTGGCTTATGAATGAAAGTTCATTTTCATGTCATTGATGGATTTAGACACTCAATAAGCAATCAGACATGTACTCAGTTACTCATCTTGCACACATGCAAGCATTCATCCACCTGTATGCACAACACCCGAGCACACCATATTATTGTTACACAATCAAGTAATATAAGTATTTTTCTAGAACAGTCAATGAAATCTCAGCATCCAGTGAGTTTCTAAATCCCAAAAAGTCTTAAAAGAGTATCCAAACAAGTCTTCTTAGGTTGAGATCTGGTTTTAATATCCACAGTTCATAAGAGGAAAGACAGCAGCCGACGCGCGTTTCGCCCGCAGGGCTTTTTCAAGGCTGCAACCAAAATAGTTGTATATGTCCATCAGATAATGATAACTTTCAATCTGATTAAAACATTGCAATTGTCGGTTTGACATGCAAAATCCCTCGTGACTAAATCAACCCAATTTTTTAAATATTTTTATACCAGACAAATTTAGGCCAAATCAAGTGATTGTGAACAGACAGATACACTCTGGTGGATCAAGTCTCCCAGAGACCATGAGATCATGCCGGTGGAACAATGCTCATGGATATTAACCATGTACAGTTTTGGAGGACCAAGAAAACAAGCATAACAGTTCAAGAGGCATAAAGTTGTATAGGGGAAAGGCAAAGTTTTTTAGAACATTCCGCCTTACCATCAATATGATAGTTGTGGCCCCAACAGCATTAAGGCTTATCCTCTTCCAAAGTCACCACTCAATGTAATGTTCTAAAAAACTTTGCCATTTTTACTTGTTTTTATACATAAATAAATTAACTTGCCATGGGCATATATATTTTTCCTAATTCCCTACCCATAGGAATGGGCATTTTAAATACTGGCTTATTTTAGTCCTTACTTTATAGCTGATTTACTCTCTGTGGCAAATGTATGAACTAATGATGCACTGGCTCATCATGTATAAACATACTGAACTTACATGAGACATTTTGCTTGCCCAGTAATTGAACATCATAAACTTTGATGCACTGATGTATTGTGACTAAGAGTGTATAACTGGTTTATGATGTTAGTTTGCCAAATAAGGAATACTGGTAATATGGATGTTATTCCCACAGAGCGAAAATATAAAATACATAGCCTCACAGCAAGCGTCATTTTTCGCTATTATCTGTTGGGGGATTATAGCCATCCATCCGAGAAGAGTGAATAAATAGGTGAGAATTTTTATAATTACAGGTGCGTGCTGTTTTGCACCTGGTGGCGGGCAAGGTTTCTAATTGGTGTTGCCACTTCGAACACAATCACCCCTATTGTATTGTATTGTATTGTAACAGTATTTGTAGAGCGCGATTGCTGCCCGTGGGCGTCCAACTTTCTGCCTCTTGAACTGTTATGCTTGTTTTCTTGGTCCTCCAAAACTGCACATGGTTAATATCCATGAGCATTGTTCTACCGGCATGATCTTATGGTCTCTGGGAGACTTGATCCACCAGGGTGTTTCTGTCTGTTCACAATCACTTGATTTGGCCTAAATTTGTCTGGTATAAAAATATAAAAAAAATTGGGTTGATTTAGTCACGAGGGATTTTGCATGTCAAACCGACAATTGCAATGTTTTAATCAGATTGAAAGTTATCATTATCTGATGGACATATACAAATATTTTGGTTGCAGCCTTGAAAAAGCCCTGCGGGCGAAACGCGCGTCGGCTGCTGTCTTTCCTCTTATGAACTGTGGATATTAAACCAGATCTCAACCTAAGAAGACTTGTTTGGATACTCTTTTGAGACTTTTTGGGATTTAGAGACTCACTGGATGCTGAGATTTCATTGACTGTTCTAGAAAAATACTTACATTACTTGATTGTGTAACAATAATATGGTGTGCTCGAGTGTTGTGCATACATATGTTTGACCTGGGTTCATCTGAATCCTAGGACTGATTGACACTTTGGTGGGTAGGTGTCATACACCTTAGGAGCACCCCAGCCATAGTTGCTTTTTTCAATTTACTTTTGCCTATATTACAATTGGCTTAACTCTGTGATGTGCGGTTTAAAATAGCAAACCCATTTGCCTTATGTGTCACTAAGCATTCATCCACCCACTGATTCATTCTTGCAGTCACCCTCTGACACAACCGCAATAAAACACACACAAACTCAACCATATGCAGGTTAAATTAAAAGAATACAAGTAGTAAAAAGAGAACATGCTGTTGTCTAAACATGACAGGTATACGCTTGCAATTCCAAAACTAAACATATCAGCAGGTGTATATCTTGTAAAGGTACTGTAAATAGCCTATCATTGTTTTAAAGTTTAAGCATGGCCGACTCATTTAGAACCAACGTGTTGGCCATCTTGAAATGGTGAAACAATGATACACTATAGACAACAGCAAGCAAGTGAGCCCTTGGCACTGCCTGGAGAGCTGTAGTTTCCACTTAAGAAGCAATAAAATCAAAAGAGGAGAAGCAAAGAAATAAAAGGAGAACTATAGAAGAAGAAAATTGACCAACCAGTCCTGGCACTCATTTTCAGGTGAATGTACACATGATCAGAAAATGCTATCATTCACAGGGGAAGAGAGCCAATGACTAATGTGGACTGAACCATTACGCCATGCAGTTTGCTGTCATGGATGGAAGCAGAGTGTAAATGACACACAGGCAGACAAATGGTAGAAAAGAGTTGACCCAAAGCCCTATATATATCTACAACAATTTATATTTATATATATGATGTATATATTGTTTATTTTTTTATTACAAGATCCTCACAGACAACAATAGGAGATTCTAGCAAGTATTTTTGCTGTGCAAAATCTGTGCCCCTAGGGTTTGTCAGAGTCAGTAACCACAACCAAAATTAGTCCCTACAAAGGTAATCACTGACATTTCATGTAGCAAAAGATATCTATCAGGAGGCTTCAACAGAGAGAAATAACAATCCACCCTTAAATGCCTATAGATTTTAACATATGCTTTTCACAATCAATATGTCAGGCCTAATGTGGTTATCATAACCTTTCATAATAAACAGGTCAGACTAATGACAACATAAATATTTGTTCATAGTGAACCAATCAGGCCTGTAGCTGTTATAACTATTTCATCACCATAACCAACACAGGCCTCCTATACGGAACAAAGATTTTCCGCAATGGAACTTCCAGGCATCCAGTCATAATAATACATACTCTACAATATTACAGTTGGTGAAACAAAATACTATCTCTTATAAGAGGCCTAACAAGGATTCTGACAGCGCAAATCTTCTATACCCACAATTTGTCAAAAAGGTTAACCAGCACCAAAACCATTGTCTACTATGATAATCTGTGATATTCCATTTAACAAAATACCTATCTGTAGGCTTTATAATAGAGAAATAACAATCTACAAGTAAATGCCTATTGACTTAAACATACGCTTTTCACAATAAACATGTCATGCCTACTACCTTTACCGTAACATTTAATAATAAAGAATCAGGGAGGCTGCCTTGATAACTAACTTGCCACCATGTGATGATGGATTATGTGGCAAATGCAACAAATTCGTAATGATCAGAAAATACTGCAGCCGTAAAACTACATAATTGTGACAAAGACAGCTAGTCTAGCTTATTAATGGTGTAAAGCATATGTTAAAACAAGTACACCTTTATCAGTTGATTCTTATTACATTATGTTACAGCCCATACACTGGTATTTCTATGGGTACACAGACAAAATATCGATTTTTAAATATCGATATACAAAAATATCGAAGTTTAAATATCGATGGGACAAAATATCGAAGGTAAGTAATATCGACAGTCTTAATATCGATATTAGTATGATATCAGTAATATCGAAGTTTTAAATATCAATGTCAATAATATCGAAATAAATAACTTCGATGTTACTAATATCAATTTTTAAATACATTTAGTGTATATTATATTGTATTTATTATGTTTTATTATTTATTTTTAATGTAATTTAATTAAATATTGTCTTTTACTTCTGTAGCGGGTTGTGTGTTTATAGGGGAATAGGGTGGGAAGTAATTTAATTATGTTAAATTAATTATTAATTAGTATGAATTATTAATTAATTAATTGAGAAATAATTTTTAATTAATTTTAATTAATTGATTAATTGATAAATATGTTCTGTAGCGGGTTATGGGTTTATAGGGGAATAGGGTGGGAAGTAATTTAATAATAATTAATTAATTAATTAATATATGTTTGTACATATTTTAATTAATAATTAATTGGTAATTAATTTAAATTAATTAGTTAGTTAATTAATATAATTTTGTACATATTTATAATTATTAATTAGTTGGTAATTAATTAATATTAATTATTTAATTACATTAATTATAGTAATTTCTTTATATATAATTTTTTGTTATTCTTAATTAATTAATTTGGAAAATTAATATTAATTATTAAATTAAATTAATTACAGCTAATGTGCTAATATATTTACTTTATTGTTATTGTTAATTAATAATTAATTGGTAATTAAATAATATTAATTAATTTTGGGTAAAGGAGTATTTTTAGGGTTCAGGGTCAGTTTTCAGTTTTTGGGTAAAGGGGTATTTTTAGGGTTCAGGGTCAGTTTTCAGTTTTTGGGTAAAGGGGTATTTTTAGGGTTCTGGGTCAGTTTTCAGTTTTTGGGTAAAGGGGTATTTTTAGGGTTCAGGGTCAGTTTTCAGTTTTTGGGTAAAGGGGTATTTTTAGGGTTCAGGGTCAGTTTTCAGTTCATGGGTAAAGGGGTATTTTTAGGGTTCAGGGTCAGTTTTCAGTTTTTGGGTAAAGGGGTATTTTTAGGGTTCAGGGTCAGTTTTCAGTTTTTGGGTAAAGGGGTATTTTTAGGGTTCTGGGTCAGTTTTCAGTTTTTGGGTAAAGGGGTATTTTTAGGGTTCTGGGTCAGTTTTCAGTTTTTGGGTAAAGGGGTATTTTTAGGGTTCAGGGTCAGTTTTCAGTTCATGGGTAAAGGGGTATTTTTAGGGTTCAGGGTCAGTTTTCAGTTTTTGGGTAAAGGGGTATTTTTAGGGTTCAGGGTCAGTTTTCAGTTTTTGGGTAAAGGGGTATTTTTAGGGTTCAGGGTCAGTTTGGGGTTTTTGGGGTACAGGGATATTTTTAGGGTTCAGGGTCTGTTTTGGGTTTTTGGGGTACAGGCGTACAGGGTAAAAACAAAAAAATATTACATTAAATCAAATAAATAACATTAAAAAAAAATTACATTACATTATTAAGTGTTTTATTTATTTTAAATGCATATGTATTAGTTTTAATTTTGTTTTAATATTTTTATTTAATATTTGTAAAATTATATGTAGTTTAAAATTATTTTTACATTATTATTAATACATTTAAAAAAACGATATTTTTGATTCCGATATTTTTGTACTGCGATATTATTTTTTCGATATTTTTGTACTTACCTTTATGAAGATAGGATTCCGATATTTTTGATGTCGATATTTTTGCTCCGATATTTTTGTATTTCGATATTCTGTCTGTCGATATTATGTCAGACATTCATTTCTATGGTATCTCATAGATTATCATAGTAGGAAAGGTTTTTTAAAATTGGCCACACACTCTGACAAATCCTAAAGTGTTTCACTTTGATCATTCTTGTTAGGCCCTGTTGACGGGTTCCGTATTGTTTTGAAAGCTGGGTGATGTCTAACGGATTGTCAATCTTAATTTTGTCTAGTTTTTGCTGTGTTCAACTTCTATCTTATTTGAACTCAGTCAGTTATTATTCATTCATCTGATGAATATTTTAACTTCAAAGTACATGGGTGTTATCCACATCTGATGACATTTGATGTAAAGGTTGACATAAATGTTGAAATTAATAGGTGTCCGACATAATCCCTAAGCGTCAACCCAGGTTATATTCACCCTGCTAAACCTTGACTTTCCTAAACTTTCCTAAATCAATACCAGTTCCTTGTTTTGTCTGAAAAGGTTGTCTCCCAAGCGCCTTTTCAAACCTTGATAGTACAATATTGTGATCAAAGGATATCATAACGACACCGGCCTCAATAAAATTGTTTTATAGTTTTACTATAGCTACTACTAGAGATTGCCGGTCTGAGACTTGTTGTAAAAGGAATTTTTTGCAAACCATTCTATTATCACACTAAATCTATTCTAAAAGCCCTTCACTTGCTCCCTTTTAAGTCTTAAATGAAATCCAAAATGTGTTGCCTTATGCACAGTGCCTATTTGCATTGTATATAGTGCCTATTGGAGCAAAGAGACCAGCGAATTACCAAATAAGTATCTTTATTGAAAAGCATCCAGGAACTTTGAACCTCATTCACAAAAACAATCCTACATTATTTACACCTGTACCTGTACTACTGTTCCTCATACGTAAATGTATGGCTTTTGGAATGTGCAAACATGTGTAGTATTATCCCTAGAAAGCTGTGCCACTTGGAGGTTTCCGGGCACTTGACTGGGAATATCATGTGACATCTGCTATTTCTGCATGGTACAATTCTGCACTAGGCGTTCCTTGTTTTGTCTGAAAAGGTTGTCTCCCAAGCGCCTTTTCAAACCTTGATAGTACAATATTGTGATCAAAGGATATCATAACGACACCGGCCTCAATAAAATTGTTTTATAGTTTTACTATAGCTACTACTAGAGATTGCCGGTCTGAGACTTGTTGTAAAAGGAATTTTTTGCAAACCATTCTATTATCACACTAAATCTATTCTAAAAGCCCTTCACTTGCTCCCTTTTAAGTCTTAAATGAAATCCAAAATGTGTTGCCTTATGCACAGTGCCTATTTGCATTGTATATAGTGCCTATTGGAGCAAAGAGACCAGCGAATTACCAAATAAGTATCTTTATTGAAAAGCATCCAGGAACTTTGAACCTCATTCACAAAAACAATCCTACATTATTTACACCTGTACCTGTACTACTGTTCCTCATACGTAAATGTATGGCTTTTGGAATGTGCAAACATGTGTAGTATTATCCCTAGAAAGCTGTGCCACTTGGAGGTTTCCGGGCACTTGACTGGGAATATCATGTGACATCTGCTATTTCTGCATGGTACAATTCTGCACTAGGCATTCTGATGACGTCCACATTGATTTTCTTTGTATTTGTTCCCCAGCAAAAAAAACAATTCTGTGTATTGATAACTTCCCTTGCCGTACAGCACAGGAAGTCTGGGTAAGTTCAGTTCTCCTTCCAATCCTGGAAGGGAAGTTACTACAGCCTTTGCGGAGTAAACCATTACCTTATCCAGGGTTAAAAGGGGTCCGAAGAAGTTGGCAAATGCCATTAAATTCCTTAGTATGCATATTCTTGCATTAATATTCATGCACTGGGGTAAGGGTAGGTTTAGCTTCAGGAAAAACTGAGTATGCAGGGTATCTCAAACTTAATGATAAGCATATAATAAGCTTGATAGAAATAATAGATATACTGACCACTATTCCTCTATTCTGGTTTAGTGAAAAGATCAAAATTGTTTCTCATGAATAGGAGAGGAAATGAACACAACACAAAAATCACATAAAACTAAGATTTCTACTCCTCACCGGCAGAACCCAAAGGATCAGACTCCAGCCCTTACTCTCCAAACTCACAGAGATCAACTGCGGACTACCCCAAGGATCATCACGTAGTCCCACACTCTTAAGCATCTACATGGCCCCCTTGCCGCCATTGTCAGACAGTATGGACTCAACATAGTATCCTACGCCAATTAACCCATCCTCTCCCTCACAAAGGAACCCGATGCCACCAGACTACCAAGAAGGAATGAAAGATGTTGCATCCTGGATGAGCAGCAGCTGTCTGAAGCTCAACTCAGAGAAGACAGAAGTTCTCATCCTCGAATCCACCCCCTCAGCTTGGAACAATGCTTGGTGTCCCACTGCCTTCGGCAACCTCCCCCCCCCCATGAACCACCCCCGGAACCTCAGCATCATGCTCAACTACTCCCTCACCATGACCCGCCAGATCAATGCTGTCACCTCCACCTGCTGCAACACCCTCCGCATCTTTCGCAAGACCTTCAAATAGACCTTCCCACCCTAATCCAGAAAAACCGTCACCCACGCACTCATAACAAGCAGACTGGACTATGAAAATGCCACTTCACTGGAATCAACAAATCCCTGCTATGCGAACTCCAGACCATCCAGAACACCTCAGCCAGACTCGTCCTCAGCATCCCACAACATGATCCCATCACCAAACACCTACGAGATCTCCACTAGCTCCCCGTTGAGAAGAGAGTAACTTTCAAGCTACTTACCCATGCCTACAAATCCCTCCACAACACGAGACCCAAATTCCTCAATGAAAGAGTCTCCTTCCACGTTTCCAAGAGAAACCTTCCCTCTGCCAACCTTGCCCTAGCAGAAACCCCGTGCATCCACAGAACCAGAGCGGGTGGAAGAGCCTTCCCCTACGTCATGGCAAAGGCCTGGAACGAGCTCCCGGTCAACATCAGACGCTCCCCCACCCTGCACACCTACAAGAAGAGCCTCAAGACCTGGCTCTTCAGCTGACTCAGAGCTCCCCCCCAGTACCTTGAGACCCTCACGGAAGAGTACCATGTTTCACATTCCCTGATTGAATGAATATTTCTACTTGTGGAAATCAGCAAACTGTTGTTCATGATGAATATCAAGTTTAGCTGCTTTACAGTCAATCCCTAGCCCTGCATCAATCATCTTCTAATATTACACCTCTAACCTTCTACTAGATCATAGGCACTAAAGTTAATCACAAAGTTCAGCCTAAAAGTTCAATCATTCAAAAATGTCAGTTGACTTCAGATCAGTCAAAATCAAAAATTCAGTCAAACCAAAATGTTGCAGTTTTAATCATGTTTTTTTAAATACAATCTCTCGGTCCTCAATCTTATGTATTCTCAAGTCATCTTCTCTTTCATCAAAGTAGGTCCTTTCAGGAGCTGAGTGCCTCTGACATTGTACCCGTGTTCTTCTTGCTTGCCTGACTACTGGCTATTCACTGTCACTTCGTTCACTTATCTCTGTCTCTTCATTGCTGGTGTTTGGGATGCATTCTTTGGACACAGAAAGGTTCAGTCTCTCGTCCCTTCTTAGCCACTTCTTGTTTCTTGGTCCCTGTCTGATCACACTGCTTGTCTCTTCTATAGGCGCTTACATCTTCTTCAGCTCAGGTCTTTGTAGCTACTCTCAACTTATTCCCCACAGGCCATGCACTTGTCTTGGTTTGACTTTGAGACACTTGTGCGCACTCATCTTTTCTCTCTGAGTTCTCAGGTTGCGGTGGATTTGGCCTCTATGATGCAGTAGTGGTAGTCAACCCTTCAGCTCCAGCTTGCCTTGCTCTTTGGGTGTGTGTGGCATGAATCAAGTTCTGCAGGCCTTCATATTTAACAGCAGTGTTCGTGACCAAGATAGCTTGATAGGGGCCACACTATCAGGGATCGAGGCACAACATCTGCACACGTTTCTTCACCAAAACCCAGTCGCCAGTACTCAATCAATCAATCAGTGACACTTATAGAGCGCGCTACATACCCGTAGGGTCTCAAGGCGCTGGGGGGGGGGGGGGGGGGGGGGGTTGGGGTGCCGCTACTGCTCGAACAGCCAGGTCTTCAGCTTCCTCCTGAAGGAGAGGTGGTCTTGGGTCAGGCGCAGGTCGGTCGGGAGGGAGTTCCAGGTCTTGGCGGCCAGTTAGGAGAAGGACCTTCCTCCTGTAGTCGCTCTTCGGATGCGGGGGACGGCGGCGAGGGCGTGGTGGGCTGATCGGAGGTGGCGTTTGGGAGCGTAGAAGTTGATCCGGCTGTTGAGGTAGCTCGGGCCTTGGTCGTGTAGGGCTTTGTGTGCGTGGGTGAGGAGGCGGAAGGTGATTCTTTTGTTGACGGGGAGCCAGTGAAGGTCTCTCAGATGTCCGGTGATGTGGCTGTTTCGTGGGATGTCGAGGATGAGTCTGGCTGAGGCGTTCTGGATCCGCTGGAGTCTCTTCTGGAGCTTGGCGGTGGTACCGGTGTAGAGGGCGTTGCCGTAGTCCAGTCGGCTGGTGACGAGGGCCTGGGTGACGGTCTTCCTGGTCTCGGTGGGGATCCACCGGAAGATCTTCCGTAGCATGCGTAGGATGATGAAGCACGCCGAGGAGACGTTGTTGACTTGCCTGGTCATGGAGAGGGAGGAGTCCAGGATGAAGCCCAGGTTGCGTGCATGGTCTGTCGGTTTGGGTGCGGTGCCCAGGGCGGGAGGCCACCAGGAGTCGTCCCAGGCGGAGGGGGAAGAGCCCAGGATGAGGACCTCCGTCTTGTCAGAGTTCAGTTTCAGGTGGCTGGTCGTCATCGACTCGGCTACCTCTTTCATCCCTTCGTGCAGGTTGGCTCTGGCGGAGGCGGGGTCGTTGGTCAGGGAGAGGATCAGCTGGGTGTCGTCGGCGTAGGAGATTATGCTGAGGCTGTGTTTGCGTACGATGGCCGCGAGGGGGCTCATGTAGACGTTGAAGAGGGTGGGGCTCAGAGATGATCCTTGAGGGACGCCGCAGAGGACTTCGGAGGCCTCTGACTTGTACGGTGGTAGGCGGACTCTCTGTGTTCTTCCGTCGAGGAAGGAGATGATCCATTCCAGCGCCTTGTCCTGGATTCCGATGTTGCTGAGGCGCTGTACTAGGGTGCGGTGGCAGACCGTGTCGAATGCCGCGGAGAGGTCTAGGAGGATGAGGGCAGCTGTTTCTCCATTGTCCATCAGGGCTCGGATGTCATCGGTGGCGGCGATGAGGGCGGTCTCGGTGCTGTGATTGGCTCGGAAGCCGGACTGTGAGGGGTCGAGGGATCCGTTCGTCTCGAGGAAGGCGGCCATCTGCTTGTTGACGGTCTTCTCGATGACTTTGGCTGGAAACGGGAGGAGCGAGATGGGGCGGTAGTTCTTGAGTTCGGTGGGGTCCGCTGTTGGTTTCTTGAGTAGAGCGCTGAGTTCGGCGTGTTTCCAGCTCTCAGGGAAGGTGGCGGTGTCGAAGGATGTGTTGATGATGTCTCGCAGGTGGGGTGCGATGACAGCGTCGGCCTTGTTGAAGACGTGGTGAGGGCAGGGGTCGGTCGGTGATCCGGAGTGGATGGAGTTCATCGTGCGGATGGTGTCTTCGGTGCTGATCGGGGTCCAGGCGTGGAGGGTGGTGGTGGGGGGTGATTGTTCGGTCATGGCGTGCGTTGGTTGGTTGTTGAAGCTGTTGTGTATGTCCGCGATCTTGTTGTGGAAGTATGAAGCGAGGGAGTTGCAGAGGTCTTGCGATGGGGTGATGTCGTTGTTTCCTGCGCTGGGGTTGGAAAGCTCTTTCACGATGTTGAAGAGTTCCTTGCAGTTGTGTGCGTTGTTGTCCAACCGTTCCTTGAATGCTGTTTTCTTGGCGGCGCGGATCAGCTGGTGGTGCTTCCGGGTGGCAAGCTTGAAGGAGGTCCTGTTGTCCGGTGTAGGTTCCCTTCTCCAGACTTTCTCGAGGGCTCGGCAGTTCTTCTTGGAGCTCTTGAGTTCGTCGGTGAACCACGGGACTTTCTTGCTGCCGGGTCTGCTGGGCGGGGTCCTCAGCGGGGCGAGCTCGTCCGCGCAGATGCTGATCCACTTCGTGAGGTTGTCGGCGGCCTGGCTGGGGTCCGCTGAGCAGGCAGGAGGGTGCTGGCTCAGGGAGGTGGCGAGCTGGTCTGCTGTGATCTTGTTCCAGCTTCTGCGGGCGGCCTGTTGCTGGTGGTGGTGGGTCGTCGTTCTCTTGAAGGTGAAGTGGACGCAGCTGTGGTCCGTCCATTGAAGCTCTGTGGCGTGGCTGAAGTCGATGTCTGTGCTGGAAGAGAAGACTGCGTCGAGTGTGTGTCCGGCGAGGTGGGTGGGGGTGGACACCAGTTGCTTGAGTCCCAGGTTGGCGAGGTTGTCGAGCAGGGTGCTGGTGTTGCGGTCGTTGTTGTTCTCCAGGTGGAAGTTGAGGTCCCCCAGGAGGATGTAGTCAGAGGAGGGGAGGGCAAGCGGGCTTACGAAGTCGGCGATGTCCTCGCTGAATTGTGTGCGTGGTCCAGGGGGTCGGTAGATCAGGGTGCCTCTGAGGGGGGTGTTCGGGTTGGTGTGGATCTGGAAATGCAGGTGTTCGGCGGTGGTCAGGGTGTTGTCGGTGCTGGTCGTGAGGCGGATGGTGTTCTTGTGGATGATGGCGATGCCTCCTCCCATCTGGTTGGCGTTGCGGTCCCTCCGGACGATCTTGTAGCCCTCTGGGATAGCGATGGCGATGTCGGGAGCTGAAGAGGCGTTCATCCAGGTCTCCGTGAGGAAGGCAACGTCAGGGGCTGTGGCGTCTAGGAGGTTCCAGAGTTCGATGGCGTGTCTGTGGACGGAGCGGGTGTTGAGCAGGATGCACTTGAGGTGGGTGCTGCTGGTGTTCAACTTGGCGGGTGCTGGTGCGAGGCAGGTCCGGATGCAGGTGAACTTGCAGGCGTGGCAGCTGAAAGGTCCGTGGGTGCGTCGTGGTGTGGCTTGATGGCATTCTGGGAGTCGGCCGGAGTTGAGAGCGATGAGGGTGGCGGCGGAGTACGTCAGGCGGGTCGGTCGGGGTCTTCAGTGGCCAGGGGTCCTGGCGCTGGTCGCGATCCGGTCGCGGACGGGCGCAGACGGGCTTACCTTTGGCGCGCCTTCGGCGCACAATCGGCGCGCCCGCTGCGCGTGACCGCTGCGCGTGACCGCTGCGCGTTCGCACGGTCGCCATTTAAGGCGAAGTGCGCGGGTGGGCGGAGCAGCTGGGAGGCGGGAGCGGGGAGGGAACAGAAGAGAAAAGGGGCGGGGCAAATGGCGGTGGCGGGAAGCGGGGAGGGAGAGCGGAGGGCGGCGAGGTAGGCGTGCAACCAGGAAGGAGACAAACACGGCACAGAGGTAAAAATCACTTAAGCAGGCACAAATGGAGGGCAAACCAGGAAGGAAAACGGAACAAAAAATACAGGCACAAATGTCGGACAAAACAGTGCAAAAACAGCGAAGGTAGCGAACATACGGCACAGAAAGAAAACAAGCACAAATTTAGGGCAAAAACCGGCAAAAACCAAAGGGGAGCGACCAAGGCGGCAGCGAGGCCGGCGCTGAGGCAGAAGGCAGGCACTGGGGCACACGCAGCAGCTGGTGGCCGTGCGGCGCGGGGGTGTCCCACAAGTGGGTCACACTCACCTGCGTCGCACGGTCGCACTGTTCTTGCCTTGGACAGGGGGTCCCCAACTCAAACTGGTAAGAGACCGAATGCACCACATCAGCCTGGCCTTTGCAGTAGTCAAGATTCATATCATCTATAATATTCACATGCGCCAGTTGCAGGCACAGGAGGAAGTCTCACAGCTCTGCACATGAGAATCTCATGAGGGGAAAGCCCTGCCTTCCGGTCCGGGGTGCTTCTCAGGCTCATCAGGCATCAGGCCATTTCAAAGTCATGGCTGCACACACTTTAGCAAAACTGAACTTCAGCGGGGCATTTACAGGTTCCACTATTCCTGAAGCCTTAAGTCTGTAACTACAGTGAAACCTCTGTTCAATTTGTAAAGCTGCACACAAAAGTTTAATCACCTCATCCTTGAAGTGACTTCCACAATCCGATTCCAATGAAACAGTGATACTAAAACGAGGGATCAATTCCCTTAGCAACAGTTTTGCCACAGTAGGACTGTCATTTCTCTGGGTAGGCCATTGAAATGTCTAGGACCTCCCAAGGAAAGGAAATTGGAGACACATGCCTTACAATTTATAGTGTTGACTGTTTGTAATTCGGAACTGTACACTATAATGTTTCCACTATCCACTTCGGTTGAATACTGTACTGCATACTGCATTATTTTCTGTGCAATGAAAAAGATTTGAAAAAAAAGACTTTCATTTCTCCTAGTAGGGTAAACCTTCAACCATTGGGAAAAAAGGAAAAGTAATAACAAAATGTAGCAGAGACCATTACACAGACATCTCGTCCACATCAAGATGCATAGGGTTAAAAGGACCACCTGATCTCCTTATTTGACTTGCAAGTGGCAAACCCTCTGACATAGCTCTGCTGCAGCCATATGGAACCTGGGGTTAAACCAGTAATTGCAAAAAAGATTAACTACTACATGTATACCTATGTGGGTGGCACCATTGAAATAACGTGTCTTAGGAGGCAACATAGTGTCAGGCAATACAGGACAGTCATCTACAGAAACCCAAACCTCATTCAACACCCAGACCTCTCTGACAGCTGCCGACATCCCAGACTACTCATCCCAGACTACTGGCCCCCCCGTCACTCCGGCCGCCTGATCTCCTGAAATCACGTCAACATCAAAGACACCATCAAGACCATGAACACCATCCACTCCGGCTCACCATCAGACCCCTGCCCCCACCACATCTTCAACAAAGCATGCTCTATCATCGCACCCCAACTCCGTAAGATCTTCAGCAGCTTATTCGAGACCGCCACCTTCCCAGAAAGCTGGAAGCACGCAGAGATCAATGCCCTACTCAAGTAACTCAAGGCCGACCCAAAGGACCTCAAGAACTTCCGGCCCATCTCCCTGCTCCCATTCCTGGTGAAAGTCATCGAGAAGATCCTCAACAGACAACTGACCCATTTCCTCGAAGAGAACAACACCCTGGACTCGTCCCAATCCAGATTCCGCAGCAACCACAGCACGAAACCGCCCTCCTCACCACCACAGACAACATCAGGGCCCTGCTGGACACCGGCCTTCATCCTCCTGGACCTTTCGGGCGCCTTTGACACCGTCTGCAACCGCACCCTGCACACATTCCTCTACAACACGGGGATCTGCGGAAAAGCCTTGGACTGGATCACCTCCTTCCTCACCGACAGAACCCAGAGAGTCTGCCTCCCTCTATTCCAATCTGAAGCTACTGAGATCACCTGCGGCGTACCCCAAGGATCATCCTTCAGCCCGACCCTCTTCAATGTCTACATGACACCACTTTCCAACATCGTCCGATCGCACGACCTCAACATAGTCTCCTACGCCGACATCACCCAGCTGATCCTCTCCCTCATCAAAGACCCCGACATGCCAAAACCAACTTCCACGCAGGGAGGAAGGCCGTCGCGGAATGGATGAAGAGCAGTCACCTGAAACTGAACTGAAGACGGAGGTCCTCATATTCGGCTCCACCCCCTCCGCCTGGGATGATTCCTGGTGGCCGGCCTCGCTGGGAACTGGGGCAGGACACCCACCGACCACACACGCAACCTGGGGTTCATCCTGAATTCCTCTCTGTCAATGACCCAACAAGTCAACAGCGTCTCCTCCTTCTGCTTCAACACCCTCTGTATGCTCCACAAGATCTACAGATGGATCCCCACCAAAACCAGAAAGACGGTCACCCAGGCCCTCGTCACCAGCAGGCTGGACTACGGCAATGCCCTCTACCACAGCCAAACACCAGAAGAGACTCCAACGCATACAAAACGCCCCCGCACACCTCATCCTCGACATCCCCCACCACAGCCACATCACCGCCTACCTGAAAGACCTGCACTGGCTTCCCGTCAACCAGAGGATCTCCTTCAAGCTCCTCACCCACGTTCACAAAGCACTCCACGACGCCGGACCAGCATAACTCAAGAAGCAACTCACCTTCTACTCCCCCAACCGCCAACTCCGCTCCGCTGACCTCGTCACCATCCCACGCATCCACTGAACAACCACCGGCGGCAGATCCTTCCTCCACCTCGCCACCAAGACATGGAACACCCTCCCCATCCACCTACGACAGACCCAGGAACTGATGACCTTCAGGAGACTCCTCAAGACATGGCTGTTTGATCAGTAGCTGTGCCCCCCAGCGCCTGAGACCATCACGGGTGAGTAGTGTGCTCTACAAATGTTAATTGATTGATTCATTGATTGATTCTCATACTTAGTACACCCTGCTCTGATGTGCTTCTCATGATCACACCCTGGTGCCTCTTCCTGCAATCTCTTCACCTCTTCCAACATTCAGCAACAGTCAGCAAATGGCTCATAGAATTGTAACTCTCTGATTCATGTGCATGATCTCCATTATAGGTGTAAGATACAAGAGCACAATATCTGGCTATTTCATTTTTGAGCGGTTGCCAAGAATGACTAAATCATTTCTACTCTTTGGCCCACATGCATCAAGCATTTTGGAGTCGCAAACGGTGCGATTCCTTAAAATCAGCCGTTTGCGATTCCAAAAATGCTTTTTGGAATGCATCAAGCATTTTTAGAAATCGCAACATTTTTGCGATTTCTAAAAATGTGATTGCTTTTGAGAAATCGCAAATTTGCGATTTCTTAAAAGCAATGCATGAATACTTTTTAAATTGCGAATTCGCAATTAGAGGGATAAATTTACAGAGTAGTTGAACTACTCGGTAAATTTGCAAAAAGTGAAAATAACGCTGAAAATGCATTTTTTTAACATTCATGTTACGGATACACATGTCCTTAGGAAATGTGTGTGTGCAACATGATGCGAAAACAGCATTTCATGGGTGCAGGGGGGGGTCATTTGAACCCCCCTCACCACCCTTGAAATGCAATCAGGATTTGCGATTTTCAAATTGCGAATTCGCAATTCCCATTCATTCCTATGGGCCTTTTGGCCCATAGGAATGAATGGGAATTGTAAAGGCCCATAGGAATGAATGGGAATTGCGATTTCGCAATTTGAAAATCGCATTTTTTATGCGATTCGGTAAAAATAGCGATTTCTACCGAATTGCATAAAAATTAAAAAAATAATCATGCATAGCCTTTTGCGATTTCTAAATTGCGAATCGCTATTTATCGCAATTTAGAAATCGCAAAAGACGACATTGATGCATGTGGGCCAAGGTACGCTACACACTTCAAAACAGCTACTTCAGCAGCATTTGCAATGCATCAAGGACACTCATGACATAGTGTTCAATCCGAATGGGTGAGCAATAGGAGGTGATGAAACCCTGCTGGGTCCACAACTGTCCTAAGTAGTAATCCATGCCAAACTCGTATTGGCCATCAGTATAGATGGTGACTCTTACATTTTCTGAAACGCAACAGGCTCTGGTAGGAGTGATCAGTTCAGCCACCTGTGTAGAGACTACATTACATAAATCAGAGGTTTTCACTGCACCTTTTAAGGGGCAAAACGCATATGCTGCTTTCCGAATCCCTATTTAATCTTTTAAGCAAGAGCTATCCATCAACAAAATATAATCAGGATCTTCCAGAGAGACATGTTGAATATCAGGTCTTGGCTTGGTACAAAATTCTGTCACATCAAGGCAGTTGTGATCAACCTCATCATCATTGTCATCAGCAACAAATAATAGCAACAGTTCTGCAGGATTACAGTAGGAGCACATCCATAGAGTGATGTTCTCTGCCCTGAGGGCAACCTGCTCATACTTGGTAAACCAACTAGTAGTCATGTGTTGTGTTTGAGTCTGGGTAAGTAGGACTTCGAATCGGGAACAATAATAGATATAGGGTACCCCATGACTCTGCCCTTACGTTGCTGGATGATAACACCAACTTCAGCCACCACCTTTAGGCAACCCAGTAACGCTGCAGCTATTAGATCAACTAGCCACTCACAGCACGGCACTCTCTGATGTAATGACCAATCCCAGCATGTCACACACACCTACTGACCAATACCAGCGCAGGGCCTTATGATGCAACTCACAACACCCCAAAGCAGCTCTCACTCCACTGCAATCAGCTTCACATGAACAGTTCTTAAATAAAACAAAAATCCTGGGGGCGTGGCCAAGATGGGGGTGTGAGCAGACGTGCTTTGCCGAGCTCCCGCCGCCGTCCGCCGTATTATAGCGCTATTATAGCATCCATCCCGGCCCGAGTGGTTTCCTGGGGTGCCCGGAATCGACACTATTGCGGCAGAGGCGCTGACAGTCGGCGCTGAAGATCGGCGGTGCCCAATTCCCGCCGGGTCTACCCAGTATTGAGGTGGCCGTTGGGGCCTGGAGAGAGCGGAGCAGCGGGAGCGAGGCTGTGGTGGGTGGAGCCCGGAGGCCGCCTCTGAAGCACTCCAAGCGGGCGGCTGTGGTGACGGCAGGTCCGACCCGCGCAGCGGTGCGCGAGGCCTCCCGCAGTTCCTTGGCGGGGGCATCTGCGGACCTGCTGTCCCTCCCCAACAACGGAGCTACCCCAGGCCTGAATGCTACCGACACTGCCGGTGAACACCGGCGGGGCGAGTGGCGGCGCCTCAAGGGACCAACTCGCGGTCTGAGGTGAGGAGCGAGGGGTGGACAAACGGCCTCCCAGCGGGACAGAGTCTGCAGAGCGGGGATAGCGGGGGAGGAACTGTGGTAGCGCCGCACCCCCTCACACGCTGCAGGGCGCCTGCATTCACTCCCGGCCCTGGCGGTGATAAGATGTCACAGGAGGTCGCCATTTTGTAGGACACAACGCCGCGACTCAGACGCGCATTATCCGGGCCTGGCCCTTCGCTCCCTGCCAATTGGTCCTCTTCTGCGGCCCTGCTCCTGTTGCACGGCGCCCGCCAAGGACAGGTGCGGAGCCATACACCGGCCCAGGCAGTGGGACGGAAGGCGGGCAGCGGAGGCCCCCACTGCTCAGTGGACAATAGCAGGTTGATGGAGGCTGAATAGGGATCCCACATGGGTGCTGTGATTGTGGGGCCCCCTACGCCTAGAGCTCCTTCTGCCCAAGCCGTGGCTAGCTGCCTCGTGGCCACCCGGGCTCCTCGGCGGTAGACCGCCATTTTGTGACTGGGCCCGATCCTGTTCCTTGCCCTCCCATACGGCTCATTAGGCCCTGGGCCCCCTGCTTGCCTGGCACTGTGGGACCGTGGCACACTCGAGGTTTTGATACTCACAGACCACCGACACTGGTGGCGGCTGATCGGTGCGCCGGGGGGGGGACTGGAGGGGACATGTCCACCGGGAGGCCCCGGAAAGATCGCACCATAAAGGAGCTCTTCACCCCTAGCACGATGGGGAAACGGACGGACGCCACAGCGACCAGTCACCGGGTTGATGCCGAGAAGAAGGCCTCAGACTCTCCGTCCTTGGGAAAGACGGATCCCGAGGGCGCTGTCACGCGGTCCTTTTTGGAGTCCCTCTTTACCGGTCTTCGAGAGGACAACCACGCCTTAAAGAAAGAACTCCAGGAGGAAATAAAGGAGGTACGCCGAGATACCGACGCCATTGGAGAGAGGGTGGCGGATTTAGAAACCAAAAGTGACGTGCGGGATGCGGAGATAGAGGCGCTAAGGCAGGAGTTAGTTCGCATACATGACCAACAGGTAGACCTCCAAACTCATGCTGAGGACTTGGAGAACCGCTCCCGGCGGCACAACATCAGGATTAGGGGAGTAAAGCAGTCCCCCGACACGGAAGATCTCTTTCAATTCACTCAGGGACTGTTCAATCACATTCTGGGCCGGCCGGCGGACTCCCCCCTGCGACTGGACAGGGCCCACCGGACGGGCCCGCCTAGAACCAATGCAGCCCACCCAGCGGACATTCTGGTCTGTGTGCAGGACTTTAGAACAAAAGAAGAGATCCTTAACAAAGCGCGCCAGATGGCGCCGGTCCCCTATGGTACACATTCCCCGACTCTGTATCAAGACCTCGCTGCCCTTACCTTGGAGAAGCGACGCACCTTTCGGCCAGTCACGGCGGAATTGCGAAAGCGCAATATCTCCTACAGCTGGGGTCACCCCTTCAGCCTGGTGTTTAGGCTAGGCAACAACCTTCACCAGCTGCGCTCCATCAGGGAGGCCTGCAACCTGCTGGGCATTGAGGAACCGGCGGTGGACGAGGGACCCACGGGGGAGGGTGTTGCCAGTGAAGAAACCCCCGGGCGATGGAAGCAGCAACGGCGTCGTCGCAGACCGAGGCGCCCCGCAGCGACGGAGATTGAGGAAGGTCAACGAGCTGCAGTGGAAACCGTAGCACAGGGCTTGGTGAAGCCGGACAGCGGCTGACCTCCAGACTGATGGAGTTATGGCCCCGATGAGTACGGTGGGGCCGGGACCGCTTGAGCCGGCGGCGGGGGCGGAGGTTTTGGACTCCACACACTTCCCCGACTGAGACCCTAATACTTCATCTACGACTGTGGATGGGGGACAGATCTGTTCAAGCACACTGTTGCCATTGCCTACACACCGAGGATATACCTTACCACGGGTCCAGTGGACTACTAACTGGACCTGGGACTATGTTTGACCAAGATCTTTTCATGGTTGGGACGAAAGGATGGGGGGCGGGCTAGGAGGGTGGTGTTGTGAATGTTTGGGTTGGGGGGAAGTTGAGAGGGGGGGGCTCTCCTTGTCCAGGGGATTTTGACCTTGCAGATGGGGTTGGCAGACAAACCTGCGTCGAACGAGGTGTTGTCCTACAACTCGCGCCCGCAGCCCAGGTGCTGGGATTAGCTCCCTCCACACTGCGCCCGCCATGACATGCCACTTGACTATACTTTCACTTAATGTGCGGGGCCTCAACAACCCAGTCAAGCGCAAGGCGATATTGTCCTTCCTGGAACACTCGAAAGCTGACATTTGCCTCCTACAAGAGACACACCTTGTATCTAAGGATCATCACAGACTTAAGTCGCGCTCCTTCCCTTGGCAGTTTTTCTCATCCACTCAGAAAAAGGTAGCTGGGGTAGCAATATTAGTAGCCAAATCCTTTGAAGGGAGGGTCATACAGAAAGAGGCTGAGATCAAGGGGCGGCTTCTCGTCCACAGTTTTCAGGTTGCGGGCCAAACATTACTGGTGGGCACTGTTTACGCGCCGAACGAAGGTCAGGAAAGGTTCTTACACACAGCACTAGAGGCGGCCACGGCCACCGCGCACCCACACTTACTACTTGGTGGAGATCTCAACCTAGTGTTCCACAACACAGCAGACCGCTCAGGCCAGAGGCTCGGACAGGTTGGGACACTCTCGACATCAGGACATACACATATTTCAGATCTAGGCCTCACTGACCTATGGAGACACTCCCTTCCACATACGACAGCTTACACATACTATTCAGCGGCCCGCAAGACCTATGCGAGGTTGGACTATTTTTTGTGCTCTTCCCAGCTGACGGCACAAGCTAAGGACGTAGAGATACTTCCGGCCTCATTGTCTGACCATTCACCAGTGGTGGCGACCTTTCAAGTGGCGTCCACGTCGACACCTCAGCGGCACTGGCGGCTTCGGGACGGGCTTCTTCAGGTCCCAGACACACAAGAAAGACTCAAAGCCGCAATCGCTCAATTCTTGACACACAACGCGAATGGAGACACGACTAAAACCACACAATGGGTGGCACTCAAGGCGGTCCTCCGCGGTGAGATCATATCAATCGCCGCCGCTAACAATAGGGAAAGAGCGCTGAAGAGAGCCGAACTCACTGAACGGGTGGCTGAACTGGAGCAGATGCACCAACGCCTCGGGCCGCACGGGCGTGGCGCCAGTTGTGCACCGAAAGGAAGATGCTGGCTGCCCTAGATCAAGATGTGGCTGAATACGCTGCCATGCGCCTCAAGCACACATACTACACCGGGGGTGACCGATGTGGGAAGCTCTTAGCGAGCAGGCTACGGGCACAGACTCAGAGGCAGCAGGTACGCTCCCTCCAATCCGCTCGAGGCACCCAGGTCACGGAAGACGCGGCCATAGCGGCGGCCTTCGGTAAATTTTACGCCGCCCTCTATGATGCAGACTGCCTCGACCCAAGGGCCGGACTGGACTATCTGCAAGGCTCGGCGCTTCCCTCCCTAAACCAGGCGCAAGCGGACTTCCGGGATCGGCCCATTGGCCTAGAGGAGGTCATTTCGTCGATATCCCACCTTAAAGTGGGGAAATCCCCAGGGCCGGATGGCTATACGGCGGCCTTCTATAAGACATTTTGCCCACAGGTTGCCCCTATCCTGCGTGACCTGTTCAACACGTTTGATCAACCCGGTGCCATCACTCCTGACTTGCTTGAGGCGGCCATCTCGGTGATCCCCAAGCCCGGACGTGACCCAACCGCCTGCGGATCCTACCGGCCTATCTCTTTGCTGAACGTAGATCTGAAGCTTTACACCGGCATCCTCGCAAGTCGCCTAGCGCCGTACATGCAGCAATTGGTAGAGCCTGACCAGTCGGGCTTCATCCCACAAAGGCAGACTAGCAACAATACCCGGCGGGTCCTCCACCTCATCGAGGCCGGTTCACGTACGAGACCGGGCTGTATGCTCCTCACTATCGATGCAGAAAAGGCAGTTGATAGGGTACACTGGCCTTACCTTGACCAAGTACTGCGGCACTTCGGGTTCGGAGAAACCCTCCGACACCGTATATTTAATTGCTAGCGCCGACCCAATGCAGCAGTGCGAGTTAATAGCCATACTTCCCCGAGATTTGACATTGGCAGAGGCACCCGGCAGGGCTGCCCACTCTCCCCCCTCCTGTTCGCACTCTATATGGAGCCGATGGCACAGAGAGTGCGGCATCATGAACTCATCTCCGGCATTCCCTTTGGCGGAGACACGCACAAAATTAGTTTGTACGTGGACGATATCCTGTTGTCTCTCACCAATCCGATGCAGTCACTGCGGGCGCTCTTTGCGGAACTCCACGCCTTCGCACTGGTGTCGGGCTTTAAGATAAATGAGGCGAAATCGGAGGCCCTGAATGTCTCGTTGCTACCGGAGACCCTGGAAGAAGTCAAAGCGGATTTCAAAGTGCAGTGGTCTGACACCTCCATCTCCTATCTGGGCGTCCTCCTGACCCCGACGGTGCAGGACACCGCGGAGACCAACTACGAGACACTCACGAAGAAAATCCCAGACCAGTTACGGTGTTGGAAACCCCTCACGCTGTCCTGGCTTGGCCGGATCCCGGCTGTTAAAATGACGTTGCTGCCCCAGATTCTATACTTGTTCCAGACGCTTCCCTTGAGGCCGCCGACTGAGTGGCTTCAGAAAACCCAATCGGAGTTAGCGCGGTTTATCTGGAATGGCCGACGCCCGCGGTTTAAGCAAACTATTGCTACTCTGCCCCCTGACCACGGTGGAGTTGGCATACCCGACCTCACGTTATACTTTCAAGCGGCACAACTGCGCACGCTAGTGGAGTGGCATCAACTAGAGTCGGGTAAACACTGGCTCTTTCAGGACCAGACAGTGGCCGGCCGCCCACTGCAGGGTATCCCATTCCTCCCACGGTGTCATAGACCCCCCAACCTGTATGCCTCAAAGATCACGAGCACAGTCCTCGAGGTGTGGGACAGGGTGGCAGTGGCTAGAGGACTGACCTCCTTTCCCTCGCCGATGACTCCGATATTCGATAACCCAGACTTCACACCAGGCCTGGACACTAGGGCATACGCGGCATGGAGAGCGACCCCTTGCAGGGATGTGGGACACATGTTTGACCTCAAGGGTATCCTTCCGTTCCACAAAGTGAAAGAGGACTATGGCATTGCCGAGACGGATCGCTTACGATATCTGCAGGTGCGACACTGGGCTCTTCACCCCTCGATCCAGCCAGGAGCCCAATGACACCTCACACCCTATGAGAAGTGGCTGCTGACCAGCACATCAGACAAAAAATTGATCTCAGATCTCTACCAACAGTTACTTCTCACCAACATTCACACATACAACGCAGGAAGGGCTAGATGGGAGAGAGACCTGGGGCCCCAACTCACATTGAAGGAGAGGGAGGGGGTTTATTACAGAGCCCGACATTCAGCACACCACAGGGGTCTCATTGAGACAATGACCAAAGTCGCCACATACTGGTATCATACACCCGAGAGGTTGCATTGGTGGGATCCCCAGGTTAGTGACCGCTGCTGGAGGGGTTGCGGGGAACTGGGGACGCTAGAACATTTGTTGTGGGGCTGTGACAGACTCCGTACATACTGGACTCCTATTCTGGATCTAATAGACTCCCACCTAGACACGCAACTACCTTGATTCCCAGTCTACATTATACTGGGCCTCCCTAACGCTCTCATGTACCCCCTGAAATCCTGGAGGGGGAAACTGATCGCACTGGCCCTGGGGGCGGCAGTTCAGAATATAGTAGTCCACTGGAGGGCTGTCCAGGCCCCGCAACAACTGGGTTGGCTGCATCGTCTCTGGGCAATTCTGGGAATGGAGAAGCTGTCGTTAGCCTCAGCGGGGAGGGGGGCGGACTTTGCAGCACTATGGCAACCCTTCCTCACCCTGCTGACCGGGGAATTCAGGGAAGTGAGCTGCCCCCGATATCTGCGGTTGCTGCGACTTGCAGATACCCCACTCCCGGAGCCCGAGACACGCACACACAAGCGCAGAGGCCCAGCACGTGCGGCGCCGACTGGCTCGTAGAGAGTCAGTGATGACCTGTTGCCCCATGATTGACTAATGGACAAGGAGAGGGGAGGGAGAGGAAGAGGGGAGGGACCCCAGGGGTTGTTTTGTCCTGTGTTGGGGATTCCTGTTAGTTCTCGCATTATTATTGGCTCCGCTTGCACCTCTATGGCACCTCCTTTGACGCGGCCGGCCCAGATGGGTTGTAGGCGGCTTGCTGTGTTAACTGTGTAGGCCCCTGTGTCGGCACGTTGGGTATAAGCAGTGTCCCTGTCCTAGGCCGCCTCCTCTCGAGGCCAGCGCTGATGATTTTGAGAGGTGCATTGCGTTTATTTTCTGCTCAATAAAAAGATTTAATACTAAAACAAAAATTCTTGCCTGTTCCATTAAAGGGAGTGCCAAAGTTTGCATTCACCTTAATTGAATCGGGGAATAATACCCTGCTGGTGCTATCAGACACACAAAGTGAAATCTCGACCAGCGGGAATTCAACCTGTCTAGTGCATAAGCATGGGCGAATTTTGCGAATCTCGCGTTCGCGAATTTTGCGGATTTGCGAACTCGCAATCCGCAAAATCCGCGAATTCTCGCGAATTTGCGAATTTTTTTTTTTGTGTTTGCGCGGGTTTCTGCCAGTTCGCGAGGGTTTTGTACAATGTCGCAAATTGCGAACTTACCTGTCGGGTCGCAAGTTTCGCGAACTTGTTGTTTCTACGTGTCCAGCCTGTTTGGGACACTCTTCTTCATCACTGCCACTCTCTGTCACCACTGCCACTCTCTGACTACTCATGCCACCCTCTGGCCCACCCATGCCACCCTCTGTTTCATCACAGCACCCTCTGGTTGTCCAGTCAGTGTACATTATTGTGGCAACGCAAGCACACCTTCCCTGCCTCAAGTGACCTGAATTAATTTGGGGCTGATTAATGTGTCACAGAATATTTTTTTAGCTGGCACCTGCTTCCTTAGTGCTTCCTGATTAGTGATCTTTTGCACTTGCTAAGTGCTTTCATTGTTGCAAAATTAGTTACAACACCTGCCCTGCCCCAACTGACAATAATGAATTAGGGGCTGATTAATGGATTTGAACTTCCAGCCTGGCTCCTGCTTGTCTCCCTTAGCTGTAATTCAGGACCTTTGTGGCATATGTGTAACTATTCTGAGGTTCAGAGCAGGGTCACATAATAGTTGCAACTGGCAACTGAACTCTGGAGGGGCCCCTCAGGAAGCACTACAGGAAATGGCTACTAATGATGAGCCTGAACTTTTGAACCTGGTAAGTAGTTTCAGTTTTGCTAAGATCGTATTTCTGCAATTTTGCACTTATTCGCGGGGCGCGAAGTTGTACTGGGAAGCCGCGAACTCACGCGAACAGTGCGAGCAAAATCCGCTGCTCGCGGATTTGCGGATTTTGCGGGAGATTCGCAAATCTCGCGGATTGCGAATTTACCGAAAATCCGCAAAATCCGCGAGCGAAACGGATTTTCCGCCCATGCTTACTAGTGCAGTCTTTTCCTCTGCCACAAAAGAATTAACCAAATACAAATTACAATTAGTACACAATTAGTATACCCTCACAACAGAGGTTACTAAATCCTTTTGTGTGGCTGATAGTCTGAGACCACAAAACTTAAAAAACAAGTTACAACTAAATATACTTAGGGCCAGATGTAGGTAATTCCGATTTACCGACTCTTAAATACCGAATCATACCGATTCGGTATTTAAGAGTCGGTAAATGGGAAGGGGGCAGATGTAGGTAAATCTAATTTTAGAATTACTGAATCTGTATGATTCGGTATTTACCAATTGGGTAAATACCGAATCGCTATTGCCCATTGATTCCTTGAAGCCCATAGGAATCAATGGGAATCAATGGGAAATACCGATTTGGTATTTACCGAATACCAAATCATGCAAGGGTGCAGGGGGTGTCACTTTGACACCCTCTAGCACCCCAAGTACAGGCTTGTGTGACATGTGGCACACATACATGCCCTAAGGGCATGTCTGTGGGTCACATGGCACAGGTGTACATGCACAGATGTGCTGTACACCTGAATTCGGTATTTTACCACCCAATTGGATTGGGTGGTAATATACCGAATTCTGAAGGCCTGTAGCACTGTAAACAGTGCTACCTACATATGGAACTTACTGATTCGGTCAAATTACCGATTCGGTATTTTACAGAATCGGTAAATTTACCGATTCAGTAAATTTACCGAATCTGTAAAATAAAGGGCCCTACATCTCAAAATCCAATTACCGAATTCGGCCGTTACCGACCGGTAATTGCCGACCTACATCTGGCCCTATATGTTTATCCCAGGATTTTAGACTTTTTGAGTCCAATAACCAAAGATACAACTCTTGCAGCACACACATTTTCTCTTCACAAATACACACAAAGCAGCATCACAGATCTCACAACAACACAAACCCCTTCTGGACTAAAAAAACACTACACCATTCAAGTCATTAACTCATCAAAGCCCACAGACACCGTAATGCTCGACAACACAATCAAAGATGCATAACCCTACTATACTACAATCCTAAGACCCTGCAAATGCTGAAGATTGCTGAAACACTGCCATTTCTCCAAACAGGACCATCAGAACCTCGGCCGTGGATGGCTCTGAGGCTGATTCTGATGAATTGTGGGCAATATCTAACTCTCAAAGCCTCATTGAGAATTATCCTTTGCTACCATCTGATAGTGGGAGGTAAGCATGATGTTTTGCACTGTGCAAAATTGTGACAAATCAAAACTCCGCAATACCTACTTGGATGGATCTTGAACCCGAACTGAGGCTTCAAATCATCAATTCAATAATATATCAATGACAGTGAAGCAGTTTGTGCTCCACAGTAATGACAAAGAGAAGTATATTTGGAAACCATGAAGGTCTATTAACCACTTCCTTGCTGCCGTCGGCCATTGGCCGACGGCAGCACTACCTCCCCAGTGCTGCCGTCGGCCAATGGCCGACGCGGCCCCGCCCGTTTTGCGGAAGTGCCGCACTGCGGGAAAATCGGGGCCGCAGTAAAGGGGTTAACAGATTAGTAAAGTTACAATTATCAAGTTGAATCAGTTTAGCCATAAATAAATAGTCACTTCAATGCAGCATATGTGAATATGCTCCAGGCAAATCAAATAACAAATGCAAAGTCAAGTTCTTAAGCTAGAACATGCAAAATTGGAAAGAGTCCATTCCCCTGAAGGAAAACTCCCTAATGCCAAGCTAAAGTTGCAGGCAGGGTAGGGGAATTTTTCGGCAATGGTTTCAATGAAGACAAAAAGAAATGTTGCTTGAGAAGCTGTCTCTACGAGCAAGGTTAAAATGAGAATGGGATCTCGAGAGCCGGGAAAAGGGACATCTGCCTCTAAGGGTATTTGTAAGTAAGTCTAACTAACTGATATCTGTAACACAATTAAATATCTGCGAATATGTCAACTCAGGAGAGTCAGCCATGTTAGTGCTTCTCGACTTGTCTGCGGCGTTTGACACCGTTTCCCACAACATCTTGGTTGAAAGACTTTGCAATCTCGGAATTCAGGGCCCCCCTTAAAATGGATCAGATCCTTCCTTACCAACCGCTCTCAATTGTTCTCTCTGCAACCTTTTGTTTCCAGCGAAAAGCCTCTTAACTGCGGCGTCCCTCAGGGCTCTGCACTCAGACCTTTACTCTTCAACGTATACCTATCCCCCCTGGCTAAAGTAATTGAAACATGTGGGGTCCGTGTGATTTCCAACGCTGACGACACCCAACTTGTGTTCTCATTCAAAGGCTACTCCGAAGCGACCTTCTCCAATTTCAGGCGCTGCTGGCTTAACATCTCCTCCTGGATGGCGCTTAACACCCTCAACCTTAATTCAGATAACACTGGGGTGATGTTCTTCAATCAACCTAGCCCCCCTCACTCCCTCTGGTGGCCATCTGAACTGTAACGCCCTTCCCGAACCTGTGTCCTCGGCTAGAACTTAGGTGTCAGGTTCAATAGTGAACTCTCTTGCAAAAATCGACCAAGTTTCGGCAGCTTACTTTGGAAAAGTCCTCACCATCCATAACATTTTCCCCTTTCCCACTCAAGTCTCTCGCCGACCATTGTCTATGCACTCATCACCTTCCACCTAGACTACGCTAATAGTCTGTACGCAGGGTTCCCACGTAACTGATCAGATGCCTGCAGACGGCCCAGAACGCTGCGGCGAGGCTGATTTACAATATCCCCTAACTCACCGATCTCCCCCTACCTAGAAAAACTCCACTGGCTTCCAGTGGCCAAACGCATCCAATTCAAATCTATGGTACTGGTCTTCAGATCGCTTCAGAGTACAGGCCTGGCCTACCTGAGAACCCTGCTCAAACTCACCCAGTCTAGCCGCGCCCTCAGATCCAATCATCTTCAACTTCTCGCATCCCCCCGCTTTCGTCACGCAAGAATGGGAGGCAGAGCATTTGTGGTGATTGCCGCAAAAACCTGGAACTGCCTGCCTCTGCCACTACGACTGACTAACTCTGATCCTATTTTCCTCCGTGACCTCAAGGCTTGGCTTTTCTACAGCATCTAAATTTCTCTTAGATTTCTTTCCTCCCTCGCTTGTCCTAAGCGCCGGGACAGCCCCGTCCAGGGTAGCTGCGCGCTATACAAGCTTCTAAATAAATAAAAACATGAAACTTAGATGAAAGATATAACTCCTACGGTTCCCAGAGAGGTAGGACCCAATCAATGATGTCAGCCTCATTCTCATGGTTAGTGCAATTCAGAATGTTCCACAACTGTGGCCTTCGAAGATCTCACACAAATGAGTATTCTCTTCCCCTGACTCCCATACCTAGCAGGTACTAAGAGTCATCATCCAACTAATTAAAATGCGACAATACTGACCTTCAAACAGTAGGTTAACACTAATACAACTAACAAGATCACTGTAACCTTTGGTGCCTGGAACAATCAATCAATCAAACATTTGTAGAGTGCACTACTCACCCGTGAGGGTCTGAAGGCGCTGGGGGGCGGGGGGGGGGAGGGGGGAGAGTGCTGCTACTTCTTGAATAGGAGTATTAGTGGGGGGGTGGGGGGGGGAAGGGGGGGGATGGGGGGGGGACTTTGGGGCACTGTAATTAACCAATGCTTGATTATTGTGTAATTTGTGTATTTTGAGTACAACGTCCCATTGTGAATTAAAAACAATGTGGACTAAAGCTTTGTTGATTTGATTTATTTCCAACTATTTGGTTAATGTCTCCCTGTTACTGGGACCCCTTCGCTTTACACGCTACTTCTTGAATAGCCAGGTCTTGAGTAGCCTCCTGAAGGTTAGTAGGTCCTGGGTCTGCCGTAGGAGGATAGGGAGGGTTTACCAGGTCTTGGCGGCAAGGTGGGAGAACGATCTGCTGCTGGTGGTCGGTCTCAGGATGCGGGGGATGGTGGCGAAGGCGAGGTCGGAGGAGCGGAGCTGGCGGTTCGGGGTGTAGAAGGTGAGTCGTCTGTTGAGGTTGAGTGTTGTGGAGTGCTTTGTGAGCGTGGGTGAGGAGCTTGAAGGTGATCCTCCTGTCAACCGGAAGCCAGTGCCGGCCTCTCAAGTGAGGTGTGATGTGGCTGTGGCGAGGGATGTTGAGGATCAGGTGTGCTGTGTGCGTTGTAGTCCTTTCAGGAGTTTGGCTGAGGCTCCTGCGTAGAGGGCGTTTCCGTAGTCCAGCCTGCTGCTGAGGAGGGCCTGGGTGACCGTTCTTCTTGTTTTCGGTGGGGATCCACCTTTAGATCTTGTGGAGCATGCAGTGGGTGTTGAAGCAGGAGGATGAGACGGCGTTGACTTGCTTGGTCATGGAGAGTGTTGAGTTGAGGATGAACCCCAGGTTGCGTGCGTGGTCGGTGGGAGTTGGAGCTGCTCCCAGTGCGGTCGGCCACCAGGAGTCGTCCCAGGCTGAGGGGGTGGAGCAGAGGATGAGGACCTCTGTCTTGTCCGAGTTCAGCTTCAGACGGCTGTTCTTCATCCACTCAGCGACGGTCTTCATTCCTTCGTGAAAGTTGGTTTTGGTGGTGAGGGGGTCCTTGGTGAGTGTGTAGACGTTGAACAAGGTCGGGCTGAGGGATGATCCGTGGGGTACGCCGCAGATGATTTCGAAGGCAACGGAAAGGGGGGAGGCGTACGCTCTGCGTTCTGCTGGAGAGGAAGGAGGTGGTCCCACCAGAGCCTTGTCTCGGATCCCTGTATTGTGGAGGCGTGTGCGTAGGGTGCGGTGACAGACAGTGTTGAAGGCGGCTGATAGGTTGAGGTTGAGGAGGAGAGAGGATGAGGGCTGCGATTTGCCAGTTGTCAAGCAAGGCCCTGATGTCATCAACGGCGGCGATGAGGGCAGTTTCAGTACTGTGATTGCTGCGGAACCCAGACTAGGACGGGTCCAGGATGTTGTTCTCCTCGAGGTATCTGGTATGTTTCCCGTTGATGGTCTTCTCGATGACCTTCGCCGGGAACGGTAACATGAAGTTGACCGGAGGTTCTTGAGGTCCTTTGGGTCCGCCTTGGGTTTCTTGAGTAAGGCGTTGATCTCGGTGTGCTTCCAGCTCTCCGGGAAGGTCGCGGTCTCGAAGAAGATGTTGATGGCCTTGTGGAGGTGGGGTGCGATTGTGGGGCTAACTTTTTTGAAGATGTGGTGTGGGCAAGGGTCTGATGGAAAGTCAGAGTGGACAGTGTTCATGATTTTGATGGTGTCGTTGTTGTTTATGTTGGTCCAGTTAGCAGGGGATCGATGTGGGTGGTGGCTGTGGGGTCTGAGGTGTCAGTGGCTGTCGGGCGGCCAGGTTGTCGAAGCTGTTGTGGATGTCTGCGATCTTGCGATGGAAGAAGGTGGCAAGGGAGTCGCACAGGTCTTGCGCTGGTGGGATGTCGTTGGTGTTGGAGCTGGGGTTGAGGAGTTCCTTCACTATGTTGAAGAGCTCTTTGCTGTTATGTGCATTGTTGTTGAGGCAGTCCTTGAAGGAGGCCGTTTTGGCAGATCTGAGGAGATAATGATGTCTGTGGATGGCGTTCTTGTGGACTGCGTAGCTATCCAGTGTCTGTTCGAGGTCCCATTTGTTCTCTAGTTTTCAACAGGTTTACTTGGAGGCCTGGAGGTCCACAGTGAACCAGCTGGCTTTCTTGTTAGTGTGTCTGTTGGCGAGTTTCTTGATCGGGGCAAGAATGTTGGTGCAGTCGTCGATCCATCGCCTGAGGTTGCGGGCATCGTTGTCGTGTTGGTGGGATCAGCGGATGGGTTTCGGGCCAGAGTGGTGTTTAGCTGGTCTTCCGTGACTTTGCCCCAGCTGCAGGGAGGGATCTGTTGAGTGCCGTGGTGCATGGTGGGTTTCCGAAAGGTGAAGTGGATGCAGCGATGGTCGGTCCGTGTGGAGTTCGTGGTTGAAGGTGACGTGGGAGCTTGCGGAGAAGATGGGGTCGAGAGTGTGGCCGGCGGAGTGGGTTGGCATTGTGATGAGCTGTCTGAGTCCGAGATGGATGAGGTTGTCAATCAGGGTGGTGGAGTTGGTGTCGATGTTGTTCTCGAGGTGGAAATTCAGGTCTCCAAGGAGGATGTAGTCTGTGGAGGTGAGGGTGTGCGTGCTGATGAAGTTGGTGATGGAGTTGCTGAACTGAGGTCGGGGCACGTGGGGGCTGTAGATGAGAGTTCCTCTGAGGGTGGTGTTGAGGTCAGTGTGGATCTGAAAGTGCAGGTGTTCGGCGGTGTCATGAGTGTAGTTTGTGCTGGTCGAGACCTTGAGGGTGTCCTTGTGGATGATGGCGATTCCACCTCCTACTCCGTTGGTGTGGTCCCTGCGGGTGATCTTGTAGCCGTCCGGGATGGATATGGCGATGATGGGTGCCGAGGAGGCGTTCATCCAGGTCTCTGTCAGGTAGGCGACGTCCGGGGAGGAGGTGTCAAGCAGGTCCCAGAGTTCGACAGCGTGTTTACGTGCGGAACAGAAAAAGTTTTGAACAGCAAGCAGAAATACAACATTTCATGTAAAACTGATTCTCACATGTTATGGCTTACACTGACTCCTGTCAAACTAATGTGAATGCATTTTAACTATACTTATCTATTAAAGGAAAATTCACTCATTATAATCAACCTTACTGCAACAATGTATGGGCATATATGTGAGCAGTGATTATACATGTTAAGTATTAACATGTCATTTAAATGCAAAATGAAACATAGTGACACAGCATCACCTCTACCATTCCCAGACAGGAGGGTTAGCTGGACAACTGGGCATGGCTTTCCAATGGAAACTCATACATGCCATATGTGCCGTGGTATATGGTGGTCCTTCTGTTAACTGTGATTTCAAGTATACGTGAAAACCTGTATACTATTAAGCTGCCCTTGCTCTTGTTTATGATTTTAAATTTCATATTCAGTTTGTATGACAACTTGTCTGCTAAGCGCCCTTGCGTAAAAATAGATCAATATGTAAAACAATTCCCTTTACAGACATGAAATTGTGAAAAAGGGGGGATAAATGCTGTGCATAGTAGAATATCACCATATAACAGGCTTTGAATGTGTGTCGCTAGTGGGCTCGCCATGAAACGTTGTGCACAGGGTGACGGCTGTGCATAGTAGGGGCTTGGCGACCCAATGAGGCTGGTTGTTTGTAGTAACTGAGTTCTTCATGTAAAGCTGTGCACTGGGCATGGCTTTGCATAGTAGGGGCTTGACTACCTAAATGGTACCTAGAGGGAGTGGGCTCTCCATGAAGGGCTCTGTTCAGAGCTAAGACCGTACATGGTAGGAGTTTGACCGCCTAGTGGAGCTTGGGTGCCTGGAGGAAGTGGGCTAATCATGAAGAGTTTTACACAGGGTAATAGCTTTGTGTACAAGGGGCTTGGGTACCCAATCGGCCTTGAATGTCTAGAAGGAGTGGACTCTTCATTAAAATTCATGTACATTGCGAAGGATGTGCACAGTAGGGTCTTGGCCACCCAATGGGGTTTGAGTATCTAGGGGGACTGAACTACAGTCTCATTATTTTTTATAAGCACATATGTGCATGTAATTTATACTTTACATGATTCTGCACCATTTAATACTTGTTAACATATTTCAAAGGCTGTGCAGGTTTGTAGAGTGCATTTAGTATAGTGACTGATGTCATCAGTGATGTTACCAATGAAGTCAATGAACATGTCATGAGTAATGTAATATGGAGGTCATAACAGTGCATGGCGGGGGCACAAGTTATAGTTAGCTCAGTAAACTATAACCATTTTTTGTTGAAGTTATGTTTTCTACCTTACAATTTCACCTTACTATAACCTCACTTTAACCTTTGTATTTCTTCAGTTTACTTCTAGGATTTTAGTAACATAAAGTAAATAATTATTACTAGGGCTCCCGGTTTTATGGTATTTCTTTTTTAGGCATTTCCATCTGAATTTATCTATATTTATTTTTTGCTAATTTTATCTGTATTTATCCATATTTATTTTGGGTTTTGTGGAAACATTACTCTGAAACTAGTATATTTCTACATTTATTTAACCTGTAAATACGCACTTATGCTTGAATGCCTACTAAGTTTCAATGCTGTGGACACCGGCAGAAGATACATCAATGCACTTATAAGAAAATATGCAAATTTCATTATCAACCTTGTGCATATCTACTGCTTTTAAAGCCTCTTTACTAAAATTCCTTTCTTTTTTAGCCACCTTACCTATCAATCCACACAGCTTTTGGCCTGGCAGTCATGGCAGACAGAAAATAAATGTTTTCTTTGTTTTGTTCAGAAAATTTCTAGGGTTTAAAAAAAAGTAAAGTTAGATATTACTAACAAGTTATAGTTAGCTCAGTAAACTATAACCATAAAACCATAACTATAACCGGTGAATTTCATTTTTTTTAGTTAAAGTTATATTTTGTTCCTGGCAATTTCACCTTACTATAATCTCACTTTAACCTTTGTTTTTCTTCAGTGCACTTCTAAGATTTTTTTAACATAAAGTAAAATATTATTAACAACCCTAACTATAAAGTTATTTAAACCTTTGTTTGTTCAGAAAATTTCTAGGGCTTTTAAAAAAAATAAAGTAAAATATGACTAGCAAGTCTAAATATATGTAGTTGGCCCTTTGCTACATAGGGAGGTGTACTATGTGAAGGGAGTGAGCTTCCTTGAAGAGCTGCACAGAGAGTCAAGCTTCTCCATAGTAATAGCTCGCCCACCTAATAGGCTTGAGTGTCTGGAGAAAGTGGACTCTCCATAAAGAGCAATGCAGAGAGTGCAGGCTGTATATAGTAGGGGTTTGCCTGGAAAGAGAGGGCTCTACTCACAGTCTGCACACTGAGCACAGATTGTGCATATTAGGGGTTTGCCCATTTAATAGCACCTGAGTGTCTGGCAAGAGTGGGCTCTACACAGAGTCTGTGCACTCAGCACTGACTGTGCATGGTAGGGGGACTTGCCCACCTAATGGGGATTGGGTCTCTGTAGGAGTGGACTCTATGCACAGTCCGTGCACTGACTGCTAACTGTGTGGCGTATGAGCTTTCCCTCCTAATGGGGTTTGGATCTATGGAGAGAGTGTGGTCTACGCACAGTCTGTGCGCTCAGCGCTGACTGCGTATAGTAGAGATTTGCCCATGTAATAGCACTTTTGTGTCTGTTGGGTTGGGTTCTATGGGCAGTCTGTGATCGGATTGTGTGTCATATGGGATTGTCCACCTAATAGGGCTGAGGTCTCTGGAGAGAGTGAGCTCTACGCACAGTCTGTGCACTGAGCGCAGACTGTGTGCAGTTGGGACTTGCCCACATATGGTGTGTCATAGCGCATTGGGAGCGCACTCTCCATAAAGAGCTATGTACAGCTCAAAGGCTGTGTTTCAATTTATTATTGTTTTTGGTCCTTCCCGGTCCCGTGAGTCTCCAGCGGGAGTGCAGTGACCCAAAACAGATTTGCTTTTTTAATTTGCCAAAAAGGGCAGTCCCTCTGTGACTTCCCCCATATGGCCCAGGGGGTCAAGGTTTCCCTGATCTTCCCTCTTCTATGTGTTTTTTTGATTAAAAACAAATTCAGAATACGGGGACTCAGTCCTCATGACTGGTAATGATGGCCGCTACATTGCTGAAACTGTTGTGGCCAGCCAATCTAAGGCTCCCACTTGAATACATAGTGTATTACAGTCGAGACCGCAGCATATTAGAATGAGCAGAGTAGAATTACCGACATAGAATTTTTAGCAGCAGCAATCAAACACCCCAAATTCTGTTTACATTCAATGAAGCAAGTTGAGAACTGTATCATTAGTACTGTATATCTCAGTTACATACTTAGGGCCTGATTGCAAGTTTGACCGTCCTGGACCTGGCGGCCACACAATGGACATGATCAACATCATAGAGGACCTCCCGTTTGATCCCACATCCAGCACCATGTGTACGCTGGATGTGGAATCACTCTATACAAACATTCCTCAGTATGAATCATTACGTGTCATCGAAAAAGTTCTTGAGACACACCCCGACCACATAATGTCCCATCAGTATTTATCCTCCAATTGTTAGAGATCTGCCTAACAAAAAACTTTTTTCTATTTGGGGGTCAGTTCTACAGCCTGGTCCGGGGAACTTCAATGGGAGCGATTTTTGCTCCCAATCTGGCCATTCTGTATATGGACCATCTTGAGACATCCTGCATCTTGGATGTATCAAACCCTTTCCACAGTGGCATAGCCAAGTGGAAACGATACATTGATGACATCTTTCTACTGTGGTCAGGATCCCCAGACAGCCTAACACAGTTCCACCACTGGCGCAATAACAACAGTGCAAGACTGAAATACACACTAGCCACCAGCAAAGACTCACTACCATTCATAGACCTAGAAATAAAACACATTGAGGGTCGCCTTTTAACAAATCTACACCGTAAACCCACAGAGAGAAACACCCTGCTTAACTATGCCAGCCATCACCCTCGCGCTTTACGTGACTCCCTCCCGTTCTCACAATTTCTACGCATCAGGAGAAACTGTTATTTTAAGGAAGATTACTTCACAGAGGCAAAAGTTCTGAGCAAAAAACTCAGGAATAGAGGGTACCCACGCAAACTTGTACGTAGGTCTTTGAAACGAGCATGGTACTGCCCCAGGGAAACCCTCCTTGAACCCAAATCCAAACAACCACAAGACAGGCTTATATGTGTTACCACATTCACTCCAGCATCTAATGCCATCAAAAAAAGTGTGTTAAAACACTGGCCGGTGTTAAACGCTGGCCCGCTTAATCTTGAGCGTCCAATGTTTGCCTTTAAGAGGGCCAAGAACATAAAAGACCACTTAGTACATGCTTCCCTCCCACAACAACCAGTAAAGGCCACACTCAATGATGCATGGGGCCTTCCAACTCTCTCAGGGCATGCCAAATGTGGCAGCTGCGTCTGCTGCGATTCAACCATAGAAGGAAAATGCTTTGAATATGGTGACATTAAATTTCAAAGAAAATATTTTTGTAACTGCAATTCGTCCAATGTGGTATATGCAATTTTATGTCCCTGTAAACTCATCTATGTAGGTCAAACAAGCCAGAAGATCAAACTAAGGATTGGACAACACCGGAGTCGGATACGCTGCAAGACAGCCAACGCCCGCTTGTGGATCACTATACTGAAAAAAGACACAATGAGAGAGATCTTACGTGGACTGTCATAACCATGATAAAACCCCCACTTAGGGGAGCTGATGTCTCAACGTTACTATATAAGGAGGATCTGCACTGGATTCTGAGGACTAATAGCATCAGGAATGGACTCAATCTTATTGAGGACTGGACCTCCTTGCTATAATAGACAATCAGTGATATTCCTTCCAATACAGAAACTGGATATAAATGATACATGTGACTCAATGTGTTGTACATAATCATGCTAGAAATTTGCATAATCTATGTCACTTGCGCCGTTTAAACACCACCAGCTCACCATTTTTTGTCACACGCGCCGGCAGCACCTTAGTTATTATCACTGTTTCCCACTCCTCTCTGACGTTCTAAGATGGCCACCACCGTAGAAGTCTACACGAGCACAACAATTTGCCGTTCCAAGATGGCCACCGCCCTGGACCATGAGGCTGTTAGTCCCTTGCCTCTTTCCATCACCCACCATTTTTGGCTCCAAAGTCATAAAGTAACTTGGAGACTCTGCTTCACCTCACACGCTATCCAGCGCCAGCAGGAGCCCCCGTGCCCTGACTTTCCGCCGTTATTCAAGTAAGTAACCAAAACTCTGGCAGACCGTGTTCGCGACCAGCCCCTTTTGGTTAAAATTCGAGACTTAATCCGATAATTGAATGCTTTGTATTTTAGGAGGTGCAACCTGGCACCTAGCGGAATTGTTACTTAACCAAAAGCCTCAAGTGCGATCCGGCACTGACATATATTGATATCAGGAATTAAACCATACAAGGAAGGCCCATAGCCTATTGACAGTAAATGACTTTTCACTGCGCCGTTTTGAGCACCCCCCGTTTTTAAAATCACATATGAATGCCGGTTTTAATATAGACTGTTTGTCACCGCAGATTTAGTGGCTGTCAACCCCCGTTGCGGATCTACTGGGCCGTATTACAAGCGTGTCATTACCGTTGAACCTTGTTCGTCCTTCAAACGTAAGGAATGTTTTAACAACACTGTTTTACTTTTGGCAATCTGTACCGAACTGCTAAATAAATAATGGTCAACACCAGCAACGTAATACTAATGCTTGCTTTGAGAAATTAAAGCCACAATTTAAATACAACGGCACTATCGTTTTTTTAAAAATTCACCGCATGTGCATCGCGTCGCCCGCCACCACCCCTTGTGATTCACATCCCGTGAACAACTATGATACGCCTTTATCCCAATGGTTCCTCCCCATTTTTGTAGTTTCATCCATCGCCGTTTTTTCACCTTAAACCACTGCGCCTTCAACCTTCACTGACATCTCGGGCACAAGCCACATGAATACTGTGCAACTAGACTCTAGTCCTGAAGCGGATGTCCTCTTCTTTGTGTCACACATCAATTCACCCTCACAGAAGTCACCAATCAGATGCCTAGCAGTTTAGTTTTACTTATCTCTATTTTTTGTATTTTTCTCCCCCCTTTTATTCCCTTGTAATTGTTGATACAGTAATACGAAATAGGCAAAATATGTGAATAAGCTTAAGACAACAATGAAATATCCCTTGTCCTGAAGATGATGCTTTATATTGTTGTGAATAGCATCGAAACGTCGTCGACACTAAAAGCACCATATGCAATATGATTTTATAATATTGTAATGATCAATGGTGTGAAAATGGATATTTAAGTCTGTCATAGTGATTACAAACAAACAGACACATCTTATACCCTGCCTTTGGCCATTCTGTTTTTCGTTGGTTTGTCTTGTGTTCTGTGGGTCCCGGCTGTGCCCACTTGTCATTTAATGTTTTGAATCACAATCAACTGAACTTATATAAAAATAAATTCTTGTCCGGCTGAACGAAAGACATACGATCTATTTAAGCGTATGATTATTGTGGTTGTCCATTTTTCCTGCCAAAATAGGGACCACTGTTCTCTAAAACATGTTACTGCCCAAGGTCCCTATGGTATACCTTCTGGGTTTCCCTTGTTTTGTATAATAATATCAGGCCCAGTAGTGGCATTTAATTTACTATCCCTGGGCATATGGTACATTACTTAACTAGGAACTTAAAAGTTAATTAAATATGCTAATCAGGTGTATGACAGTTTTACCATGTTTTAGAGAGTGAGCACAAGCACTTTAGCACTGATAAAGTGAATAGAGTTCTAAGGCCAGCAAAAACAAATTCAGAGAAATAGGAGAGTGAAGGCAAAAAGTTTGGGAAAAGACTACCCTGCAGGTGTAACAGATGCCAGCTAAGTAGATGAGTCAAGAAGATCATTGTTCTCTTTGTATTCCATGAGTTGGCAGTTGATGGCCTTTTTGAGGACTTTGGCGAGAAAGGAGAGCAGAGAAATGTGCTTGTTGGGATCGGCGGATGGTTTCTTGAGGAGGGGTTTGACTTTGGCATGTTTACATTCTTCTGGGAAAGTGGCGGAGGTGATGGATGTGTAGAAGATGGCAATGAGGTCATTGCTGATAGTCTGTTTCCATGGTTAAATATGAGGTGGGGACAGGGGTCTGTGGGTGCTCCTGAGTGGACAGAGTACATGATGACTTTGGTGCTATGTGTGGTGATCCGGTGGCCGGAGTTTGCTTCTGTGGGAGCAAGGAGGCTGAAAATGTTGGAGGCGGCTAGTTGGGGCTCAAAGTGTAGCTGGTGGAGATTTTGTCATGAAGAAGTCTGTTAGGGTGTCGCAGAGTTATTGGGAGGGGGTGATAATGTTTTCGGTTGCTGGGGGGTTGGAGGACTCCAAGAGAATACTGAAAAGTTCTTTGCTGTGGTTGGAGCTAGCTTTGATGTGGTCAGCTAGGGTGTTCTTTTTCATCTCTTTCAGGAGTTGGTGGTAGTGGTTGAGTGATGTCTTGAAGGTGGGGCAGTCTGTGGACTCCTTGCTTGCTTTCTAGTTGCTTTCAGTTGCATTTGTGGTTCTCAATTTGGAGCTGTACCAACTTGCATGTTTGCTGAGTCTTTAAAGTTTGGCGGGTTTGATAGGGTAGACTCATTTGGTGCAGTCGGTGATCCAAGTGGGGTGAAGTTCATGACAGACTGTTCAAACTTGGTAGTGGTGTCAGGGTTGGAGGTGTTGAGGCTGTTAGTCCATTGGTTTTAGGTTTCTTTGTTCTAGCTGTGGTGTGAGGTGCTGGGTGGATTGGTGGTGGTGCTAGGGGCTACTAAGATGGTGAAGTGGACTATTGAGTGGTCCGTCCAGATGAGCTTGGTGACAAGGCTGTACTTGACTCTGTCGCTGGCTGTAAAAATTGGGTCAGCTCTGCATTGTATGTGGGGTTGGTGACGAGTTGAGTGAGGCTGATGATGTTCATGCTTTAAAGAAGGTTAGCAGTGTTAAAGTAGTTGGGGTTCTTGAGGTGAAAATTGAGGTCACAGAGGAAAATGTAGTGCTCAGTTTTGATGGATTACGGTGCAATGAATTAGTAGATTGTGTCACAGAAGCCTGGGTGTGGTCCTAGAGGTCTGTACCCAAGGGTGTCTTTGATGTTGAGGTGTTCTGTCATGTAGTTCCTACAAACCTATATAGGATCTGCACATTTAGACAACATACACTGTGGGGTTGGTGCCCAGACAAATTCCAGATACCCCCACTGGGTAGGTTAGCCTGTTTACCATTTAGTTCATAGTGCCACTGTAAATTCCTCTTACCAAGGAGAGAATAGATCTTGGCAATTATCGAACATGACAACTCTGTCCCATCATGGATCATGGAAACAATATAGTACTTTTCACTCAGTCACTCGTGTTCACTATGTCTTAAAGAAATACTCAGAATAAACTTTGGGGATGTTTTCCAATAAGCATTTATTGAACCGTTGTCATTCTAAGGTGAAATAGGTGTGCTGAAACAACCATAAGACAGAAACAGACATAAATGATTGCAAGCACCAATAGAGTAAAAGGATGGTAGATTCATACCATAGTGCTAAAACAATGAATAAAGGCAGGTATATAAATACATGACAGTACTAATGCATACTCCTACGATGCAACCCTATCTAGATGTACCTACGTGTACCTAACATGTATGTAGGTGTGGAGCCAAGAATTCCTCTAGGATAAAGCCAGCCCCATTACCTGAAGTGAGAGACTGTGGGACCCCGTCATGGTTTCGAGATGGATGGAAGGGGATGGCTATGGAGAACCATGCCTTCGTGTAGCCACAGGTGATCCGTGACCCCTCCCCCAGCAATGACGGCACGTACCTGGCTGGCTGGTTTGGCAAGCTGCTCCCGGTGATGCGGGTGATACAGGCGGCTTTTTCCACGAGGCAAGGCATGTGAGAAGTGTGGGGAGTGCTGCGGATCGAGGCGTTTCCGTGTGAGGGAAGAAACAGCTTCTTAGCAGTGGAAAGGATTTCACACGTCTAGCTGGTGCAGCGCGGTCAGCCTGGGTTATGACCTCACAGGGTGTTCCGTGTCAGGTTTGCTCTCCCCCGGCAGCCTTTCTGGCACAGGCGGCTCGGCAGATGTGACGTGCAGTCCATTAGAAGCTATAATTGAAAGACAAAGTGAAATTGAAGAGGTGGAAAAAGGAAAAAAAAGGAAGGTGAGGAGGTAAGTAGGTTTTGGGGAGGAAAACTCGGGATCAAGTAAAAGTCTAAGTGAAAGCAAGTGAACCCAAATGAAATATAGAGCTAGAGTGAAAGGGGATACCACTTGATAGATTACAGCAAAAAAAAAAAAATACTTTGGGTCTGCACCAGCATATTAAAAGTGAAAAGGAGGACAAAATGGGTAAACCCCAGAAGGCTCTAAATATCATTAGCAAACCTAGCAAAGCGGATGTTGCGGCCCGCCTCAAGGCAACAACACGCCAGGCTTTGGCAAAAAAAGCTGCACTCCGGGCTAACAAGGTCAAAGACAAGGAAAATAATTCTAGCTCCCACAGCCTTGATAGTATCCTTGAGAGTTCAGAGGATGAGCCCTCCCCCACTATTGTCTCTCCATAACGTGAGGGGCTGCCCAAAGTAGTGGCTGACCAGGGGAGCATCGCTCCGGAACTGAGAGAAGATGTTGTTATACCAACCAGACCTCCACAGGGCAGCCCAGCTCAAGTTGGTCCAAAGAAAGGTGGAAAAGAAGTGAAGGAATTTCCATTATTTATAAACAAAAACACCTCACAGACTCAACTACTTCCACAACCACCACAATCCTCCTCACCAACTTTAAGCTCAGTTTCTAGACCATCTAATACCTCACCGCTGGGGGCAGGACTGGGTTTACTAGGACCACTAGTAGAACCACTAGCAGAATCGGCTCCTAAAGACCAGGCAGTAATCCAGCTAAATTCTGAAGTTGAGCATTTAGGAGCCCAGCATCAACAGCAAGATCCAACCCAAGTACAAGTTTCGACAGCCCCCCATATACTCTCAACCTCCTTGAACGCTGTTGAAAAGACTATGTCCAGACTAAATCCCTCTCAGGCTAAAGATGCAATAGATAAAGGTAGAAAGACCATAATTGATACTTCTGTTAACTTGATGTCACCACAGCCTCAATCCCAACCCCAACTCCAATTTTGATCTCAAGGGCAAGTATTCCCAGTAGCTGCATTGGTTCAGGCAGATCCTAAGGTGGAAAGCATGAGTATTGGCACTGATGATCTGCGAAGTAACTCCAACCAAAATATGGGGACTATGGGGGTTTATCAACTAGACATCAGTGACATGCTGAATCTAATCTTGGAAGAGGTTCGCAAAATGAAAAAAACACAGCAAATGGAAATTGCTGCACTGCATCTGAGACTGGGGAAAATCGATGAGGCGATATCTGGATTTCCCATCAAAATGCAGGAGGCGGAAGCCAGAATTTCCGTATTGGAAGACCAAATGAATATGACTATGGGAGAGGTAAAAGAGGCGGCTAAAGGGAAAAACTACCTCGAGAACAAACTGAAAACCATTCACGGAGGTCCAACCTCAGGATTGTTGGGGTCCCTGAAGGAATAGAAGGCTCCCAACCCTTTCAATGGGTGAACTCATTTATTAAACAGAATGTTCTGTTTGAGTTTGAGGGCGACCTTACTATTACAAGAGCTCACCGAGTCCCTGCGCAACCTTTTCCTAATTCCACTATAACAAGAACTATCTTGCTGAACCTCGCCGACTTCCGTATCAAGAAGAGAATCCTGACAAGAGCTATCCAGCAAAGACAGTTTTCCGTGAATGAGACTACTAAATGTCGCATATTTCCTATTATGACATTCGAACTTGTCCTTGGAGGGAGAACAGAGAACGGTCCATGTGGCAGTAAGACCGCACTCTGCTCCAAGATCAGGATTGGGTGTTGGGCTTTAGAGAATGGATCTCTGAATATTTTAAGATCAAAGAAAATACTGCGGAGCCTTTCTCTGTGTTGGGTGGGTTCAAGGCGGAAGCTCGCAGTAAAAATATAGCCTATACGGCTGCCCAGGCAAATGCTAGGAGGCTTAAAATAGCCGAGCTACAATCTGCAGTCGAAAAAGAATATGCCCTTCAGCAGTATCCCAACCAACTCGAGCAGGCAAGAACAGCTCGGAGGGACTTTTTTGTGTTGGAAGAGATTTGCAGTTCTAAAATGTACTAGCAAAAGGTTTATGAATATAGCCAGCTAGTAGGGAAACTTTTGGCTAATACACCAAGAAAAAAACAGGAAGCGACAATAATATCGAAGGTGCTGGACTCCCAGACTGGTCATTGGCGACAAGATTCCACAGATTTTTCTAGAACATTTCCACCAAATGTATTCTACTGAATATTTGGTGGGGGAAGAACTGATCCAGGATTCTTTTTTTAATGTAGATATTCCTAAACTCTCAGTTAACCGGATCAGTCAATTAGGATCTGATATAAATTCCGCCAACATATTGACTTCTATTAAAGTAACAGCTGGGGCAAAAGCATGTGGACTTGATGGCTTCCCCATTGAATTTTATAAAACCTTTTCAAAAGAATTGACTGCACCTTTGAAAAAACTATTTCATTATATCAAACAGGGTGGTCTGGTTCACGCAACTTTTAAAGAAGCGATTATTGTGTCATTTGTTAAAAAAGATAAAAGTCCTGAAGATGTTAACTCCTATAGGCCCATTAGTCTTTTGAACTCGGACTATAAGATTTTAATGACAGTATGGGCAGAACGTTTTTTTATTTGCTGCCCTGGAGTTAATTCATAGAGATCAAACCAGTTTTATAGCAGGGAGATCTATGGCTAATACCGAGTTTTTAATACAAGCCCTGGATTATTTTAATACCAATTTTACACCGGCATGTATTATAATGGTCGATGCCGAGAAATCATTTGACCTGGTTAATTGGACAACCCTGTTTTTTGCCCTTAGTCAATTTGGTTTACCATCTCAGTTCATCAACATGCTATGTAATATTTACCAGTGGACCTCGGCCCAGGTATCAATTAATGCGAAACAAGCATCTATAAAAATAAACCGGGGGACTAGACAGGGCTGTCCACTTTCGCCGCTGCTTTTAACTTTTTTTATAGAGCCATTAGTAATTAAAATTAGAAATAGTGCTGCTATCCAAGCCCCTATCCCTTGTATGGCTAAGCTGAAACTTTTCGCAGATTCCATTATTTTATATTTGAAAATATGGAAATTGTATTGAGGGAATTTAGGGAGTTTGAGCGAATCGGTGGTTATAAAAAAAATCCTAATAAAACGGAAGTCCTTGCCCTCAAAACTGATTTAAATCTTCTTCCATATTGTTTGAGGGTTCAAGCCGCTAATCAAGACCCAATTAGATACCTTGGGATATTTGTAACTAGCCAGTACCATCAGCTATATCACCTGAATTATACAAGAATGAAAGATAAAATTAAGAGACTCTTGGATCAGTGGCTTTTACTCCCTCTTTCACTAGTGGGCATGGTTTCTTTAATTAAAATGTTGATATTACCGCTGCTTGTATTTCTTTTTAGTAATCTATATAAATAAAAATGTAACTGTTCGTTTGTTCAATATCTAAAATCTCCGGAAGTTCTTCACCGATTGCTTTGAAATTTTGACACAACGTTGCATTTGAATACGCAAGTGTTTTTATATACACAACGTTGGATTCGAATACGCGCATGTCGAATACGCGCGTGTTTTTAATCGAAGGCACAAACAGACATAAAAATGTCAATGTGTGTTTGATAAAAATCTTAAATCTACGAAAGTTCTTCACCGATTGATTTGAAATTTTGACACAACGTTGAATTCGAATAAGCGCGTGTTTATATATACACAACGTTGGACTCGAATACGCGTGTGTCAAATACGCGTGTGTTTTTAATCTAAAGGACGAACAGACCCTATCGATTGGGTTGCTGCGCAACAACTATAATAGACGCATAGAGACAGTAGTATACATATATTAGGATGGACAGTTGGTGTCAGGATGGCAGACCGGGAAGTGGGTGGAGCGTGGGGGGGAGGAGTTGTTTCACTTGGCAACATTAAGAAAGGACGCATAGAGACAATAGTCTACATAGATTAGGATGGACAGTTGGTGTCATGATGGCAGAGCGGGAAGTGCTCAAAATATGCTGTTCAACATATTAAAAATATCTCTAGAGCAATTGGAGGCATTACAAATTACGGAATAAAAGTAGTCTGGATTGGACCTTCTAATCTCCTTCTTGTAGCCCTCAATTTCAAATTTCCACAAGAGCTTATTCTTCTCCTTGTAGCCTCGCTACCACCTCCTCTCAGCCAGCTTGCACGCTAATTTCAGTTTACCCCTACATTTATATTTTTTCAAGGGGGCACAGGCATCCAAGGTCGGGTTAATCTTCAGACATAAGGAGGCACAATTCTCCTCGACTTGCTTATCTGAAGAGAAACATTCCCCAACCTTGAACACCGAATCAGAACCCCTCATCCGCAAGAGAGCCTTCCAGTCTCTACTAATATATTCCGTCACAGAGCACAGTACCTGGTTATTAAGGATGCTGGAGTTAAGAAAACTTTTAATCAGAAAGTGATCCGTCCATTCCATAGCCAAAATGTCACCAATATGCAGGAGATGGATTTCTGAGAAAATTAAATCAAGAAGATTTCCAGCATTGTGAGTGGCCTTGGAAACCTGCTGGAAAAGACCAAGAACTTCACATGAGTGCAGTACATTATAGAAACCTGAATCAAGAGAACCATTTAACCACAGATTAAAATCACACAGAATCACCAGTCTATGGTGCGTCGCTGCCATATTAGTGAAGGTATCCAGCAGTGATTGTTGCTGTTGTACACTAAAAGCCCCGGGAGGTCTATACAAATGATCCCCGTTAAAATGAGACCAGAATCATTCTTAATAGCCAGGTCAAGTAGCTCAAACCCTGTAACTGCATCAATGGCAATAGTCCCCAGCTTCAAATTATCTCGGTAGATCACCCCAACCCCACCTCCCCTCCCATTTGGCCTGGGTTGATGAAAGATTTTATAGCTGGGCGGGCAAGCCCAACCAGATTCAACCTCACAGTCTGGATGGGTCCAGGTTTTTGTCATAATAAGAACATCAAGCTTGTGTGATTCCAGAAACTGCTGAATTTCCACACAATGCTTGGGTAGAGACCTGACATTTAGAAGCCCACAGGCTAAAAGACCTCTGTTTAAAAAATCTCCTATGGGAGCAGCAGACTCAGCGAGCCAAAGAACACCCTTATCTCCGCCTGACTCACCAATTTGGTACAACTCATCACTAGAGTACCTTATGTGTCCATATTCCACAACAGAGCCCCCACCGGCGCCCAAATGGGAAGCATGACTGGCGCTGAGCGTGACCTTGGCGCGGACGGGCGCAGATGGGCTTGCCACCGGCGCGCTCGCTGCGCGTTCGCACCATCGTCGCTTTTATGCTCCTCTGTCCCCGAGAGCTGAAGCGCTAACTATCAAAATGGCAGGTCCGCTCGCACGGACGGACCCCGCTGCCGGTGTGATTGTACTGGGTGGTGAGAAGACACCACCTCCCAATGAACAGCAAGTAAGTAAAAAAATCCAAGAATATTAAAAAGCAAACCCCCCGTAAAACAGTGTAGGCAGGAGAGCAGAGATCATAATGTCAGCTCCCTGACAGTTACACACAGCAGTACCTCTGAGTGCCTTTCAAACGCTGCGCGTTTGCACCATCATCGCTTTTATGATCCTCTGTCCCCGAGAGCTGAAGCGCTAACTATCAAAAATGGCGGGTCCGCTCGCACGGACGGACCCCGCCGATCAAGGAGACCGGAGTGATTCTACTCGGTGGTGAGAAGATACCACCTCCCAATGAGCAGCAAGTAAGTTAAAAAATCCAAGAATATTAAAAAGCAAACCCCCCGTAAAACAGTGTATGCAGGAGAGCAGAGATCGTAATATCAGCTCCCTGACAGTTACACACAGCAGTACCTCTGAGAGCCTTTCAAACGCTGCGCGTTCGCACCATCGTCGCTTTTATGCTCCTCTGTCCCCGAGAGCTGAAGCGCTATCAAAATGGCAGGTCCACTCACACAGACGGACACCGCCGATCAAGGAGACCTGTGTGATTCTGTGATTCTACTGGGGGGTGAGAAGGTACCACCTCCCAATGAGCAGCAAGTAAGTTCAAAAATCCAAGAATATTAAAAAGCAAACCCCCCGTAAAACAGTGTAGGCAGGAGAGCATGGATCGTAATATCAGATCCCTGACAGTTACACACAGCAGTACCTCTGAGTGCCTTTCAAATGCTGCACGTTCGCACCATCGTCGCTTTTATGCTCCTCTGTCCCAGAGCTGAAGCGCTAACTATCAAAATGGGCGGTCCGCTCGCAAGGACGAATCCCGCCAATCAAGGAGACCGGTGTGATTCTACTGGGTGTGGTGAGAAGATACCACCTCCCAATGAGCAGCAAGTAAGTTAAAAAATACAAGAATATTAAAAAGCAAACCCCCAGTAAAACAGTTTAGGCAGGAGAGCAGAGATCGTAATATCAGCTCCCTGACAGTTACACACAGCAGTACCTCTGAGTGCCTCTGAGTCTGAATGATAGGAACCAAGACTTGCTTAGTTCCCAACGTCGAGGTGTGCCCAGATGGAGTACCATGCGATCACGGCATCGGTGCTCCAAGAGCGTTTTTCGATTTCCTTGGTGACTGGGACGTCCATTGTGTAGCAGAAAAGTTACAATCAGTATTCCTGCTTTTAGGAACAGGATTAGCGGAAGTCCTCCAAAAATGCTTCCGAATATGGAGTGTATGAAGGCTGAAATCACACTGAAGACTGTCTGAAAGGTGCTTAACAGTCCAGAACCTATGGCCTTAAATAGGTGTACTATACCCTTAGTGTCAGACATATTAAAGATACATTGTACCATTTCTGTGAAATGGAAAGAGCAGTTTGTTCGTACAAGTGCCTGTATCTCAGCTGAGTACTTTGCGATCTGAAGGTTTTCTGTGAAAGTGTGGCTTTCATTCGGCTCAGAGTATTAAACTGTATAAAGGAAAGATTCAACGGAGGCCATAACGGAACCTCCCTTAATGTGTGGGTCAGTAGAAACAATACTTGCATACAACAAGTAACCCTGGAGTCCACAGTGACAAGATATGCAATGCCTGGAAGCATCCCAAAACAACCTTGATCATTCAGCATCAAGTAACTCCCATTCGAGAGCAGCTTGAACACCGGATTAATCACGGCAGCTGCAGACCCTTTCACATGAAGCATGATATCCTGGCAGCTGAGAGATCCACTTAAAGAGTTCTCGCAGTCTGTACCGCTGAGAAACACTTCCTTGTCCCCACTCCTGCATCAAAATCTATAGGGCAATTCCCAAGATTCCTTGATGAATTCCTTACCTATTTCTTCATATCTGCCTGCCTGTTGTTCTAGGCAATACTGAAACTGGAAACTTGTGACCGGTAACGTCATATGGCTATGAATGAAACATTTTGTGGAAGGTGACTCTGCCACAGTGAAAGGTAATTGGTCCAGTTTTTCAATGACCAGCATTGTATATTTTGCTCCTTTTTGTGCCATTGTTATCTGTTTCTTAGTTAGATTGTATGCAGAGAACACGGATGTACTGTTGATAAATCACCAAGGCACATAACCAGAACGCAATGATTGTAGCGTCCAGCTTAACAACATAATAGAACATAGCTGAGACTGTCCGTGCTGTAGTATGGAAAAATCCTGTTCTAGTATATCTATAGCAGAAGATACAATGTTGCCCAGTGAATAAATCCTGGATGTCAATGTAGTCATACTATTGTAAACAACGCTTAGGCTTTTTCTAGGTTAATTCTGTCAATTTCATGAACTCTCTGCAGCTTCCTGTTCAGAGATTTTCCAAATGTCATTATAAACAGCGTATAAGAAACATTTCTGACGTGGCTTTCGGGAACCCAGTAAAAAGTCCCTTAAACCCATGTCGTCTGACAGTAAGGATAAGTGCTGTTTCACCTGGGACAGTGTCAAGGTTTTTAGCCAATCAAGGCATAACTTCCCAACACTGTATGATGTCACCACCCCGGATGTTCTCGTTGTGCATAGCGTTGGTCTGGCCTATGGATACTAAACACTTCAATGGTACCTCTGAATCTTTTTTGTCACCTATTTGTGTCTGTAGGCCAAACTAACCATCCCTTCCATTCGGGGTCTGATGAATTGTATGAAACTGTATGTATAATGTCATCTACTGTATCCCCATCATGTGTTGTAAAGTTTTGTTGCCCCTCAAAGTGTGACGGTGAAGGAATTCTAGGTGTGTTCAAATGTTTGTTCTTGGCTAGTCCAAGACAGGAAGTCTGTTGCATAGTATCATTCAAAAAGATTATTTGCAGTGGAATGAGACATGCTCGAAATAATGCTTCTGTTCCCTGAACTTGCCATTCCTTTGAACCCCAGACTGATTTCATGTCTATAGTGTCCTTCCATAAGTCGAAACCCTGTTCAGACAGTTGGGAAATAAAGGATGCAGAGTAAATCTGTTTGGTGTTTGTTAGCATACTTTTTTGTGCAGTCGTTGGTGCAACCCCATTGTAATATGAGGTTGGGTCAGAAGTGTTAAACCCTAAAAATAAGAGAAGTTCTGCGTGCACGTTCGTGAACTACCTTTCGGGGGTGTTGGGCAATGTTCCCATTGGTAGTATGTAAAACATTACGTGGGATACTGGATTTATGTAAAAAGTGATGACCATAATGTTGTTAACAGTACATTGTATCGTGATCAGTTGTGTCCTCTAGCATTTCATTGCTTAAAAATGCAGCAGATTGTTCTAAATCAGACAACATGTTATTTACAGTTTCAAAATCCCAATTGTCAGAAAATGTACTGGAGGTAATGATATCATTTAGGGTTACATTTATTTTTATTGTCAGGTTGTCATTTTACAAACCTTTGAGCAAAGATCTTCATTAAAAAAATGTGAAGGTTACATGGCATTTTCTATAACAATAAACAGAAAAATATCTAAACACCCCCCTTTCAGCCCAATACCCACAACACCCCCCTCTACCCTGGGGTACCATACCAATGCTCAATGTCGAACACAGACTACGCGTCTATGTCTGCGTATAGGTCGTTTATTGTGTGGCATCCCCCTGTACAGGCTGAGGTGGGTCTGTAAGTCTCAGTATATGCAAGTAACCAGGGACAGTTCACGAAATTCCTGAGAGAGTAGTGATATGAGCCATGCCATGTTGTATGAAAGGTGTTGCTTCAACCCAGGACATCCCATAGGCATTGCAGCCAATTCAGATGTGTCGGAATGGAGGTAATTCCCCACAATGAGAGAATAGTTTGATGTGCAGCTCTCAGTGCTATGCTAATTTGGTGTCCTCTACTGAAGGCAAGAGGGTATGGTAGGGGATTAGGGAGGCCCAGTAAGATGTAGGACGGGAATCTTGGGAATTGTGTTGAGAAGTGAGTGTCGATGTAATTTAACACCGAGTTACAAAACTGTGTAAATTTTGTACACTCCCAAAGGATATGTGTAAGTGTGCCTTTCTCACCACATTGTCTCCAGCAGGTATCACTATGGGATGGGTTTCCCCTGTGCAGGCCTACTGGGGTGAGATACCAGTATGAAGTGATTTTTAGGGTTGTCTCAGTGCTTGCTATATTGTAGGTTGTGCGTATAGCTCTACGGTGGATGTCTGCCATTCCTTTGTAGAGAGCTTCAGTCCTATGTCTCCTTCCCGGCATCATTGGGCCGTGGTTTTGTTTGACTTTTGTGTGGGGCGCAAGTGGACATACAACTCAGAAAGAATCCGCTTATCAGATCGTTTGCCCTCAACCCATTTTTTGAAAGGCGTCGGGGACCATTCAACTTTACTTCTCATAGTTCAGTGTAACAGCCAATGCCTTATCTGAAAGAATCTAAAGCATTCACTCTTGGGAAGGGAGTGTTTTTTTGAGGATATAAAAGGGTATTGCACCATCTGTGTCAAAGAAGTGGTTGGCCGCTTTACATGCAGCTTCCTTACAGATCCGAAAGGCGGGTCTGGTCCCAGGTGAAAAGGCCGGGTTATCAACTACCGATGTCAATGGAGAAGGGAAAGTGGTAAGTTGTCCCCTACGTGTGCATCCATCCCGAACCCTCATTAGAGACTGCGTGATTGGGTTAATATATAAGCTAGGAGCCGGATAACAGTGTTGCAGTAATGGTACTTTCCCCAAGGATGTCCTTGCTATTGCTCTATCCATAAACAAACAGTGTTTTTCCCACTCTGGACCACTCCACCAAGTAGCGTAACTGAGCGGCTTGGAAATATCGAAGGAGGCAGGGTATCCTGAGCCCTCCCTCTGCTGTTGGGAGGCAGCTGCGCTCTTTACTCATCCTCGGCCTCTTCCCATCCCACACAAACCGGTAAAAAGCAGCCTGCAGCGTTGATATTGTTCCCAGTGGCAGGGGCGTAACACAAGCCGCCGCAGCCCCCGTGTTGCGGGGGGGCCCCACGCTCCAGGGGCCTGCTCACTTCATCCTGAATTAAGTGGTGCGCATGGCCTGACCGGCCTCTTAATAAATTAAATGGTGCACACGGCACGCACGCCTGGGGCCCGACCGGGCCTCAGAGGCTTATCAATAATTTAATGGTGCGCCCGCACCTATCTCTGAATCTGCAGGCAGGGCCAGGCCCAGCCCTCAGCTCAGATGAGTCTGCGCCCAAGCCTAGTAGTGGGCCGTGGGTGGCATTACCCCTGCTTGCCTTCCTCAAGCAATAAGCATTTCTTGCCACTTTGTCTGTGTGGGCGCCTGTTTTCAGAAACTGTGCATTCTCCGAATGTTTGTTAGAGCGGAGGTCAGCATACCAAGGTAAGTTAGTGATTTTTTTTCGGTACCGAAGGAGATTTGGTACTCTCAGCGCAGAAGTCAGATCCGATGGTTACATTACGCTTTCACCAAAACGCTCCATTTTGCAAGAACAGATCACAGTTCATGACCCCTAAAAACATGCTTAGCTCCCTCTCATGTCTACAGCACCCGGCAGATTCAGCTGCGCGCCAGCCCAGAACTCGTGCATAAATGACATAAAAATACACTAAGACGGGTTTGTAGCTCAGCCCTCTTCCAACATTTGATTCCTACGGTTAAAACATTCAGCCATTACTTGAATTAAGTATTTTTCAAATTTTTGATATTTCTCAGCAGTATTTCTATCTCGCTGTCGTGATACTGAATATTAGTTCTACTAGTCTGGTTAGAGAACGCGTTCATTGCAGTGAAGTGTCCATGAACTGCTCTAGAGGGCTGTGTTACATAGTATTTACCCAGTCTCCGTAGGGGTTTTTGGGTATCCCCAGGGTAGAGTAGCTGTCCACTGAAGGCCTCACTCCCTGATTGACTATTTATAGTTATGTTATATCAGCTGTTATACGCACTTTGCACTCTCAGTATCCAATAACACTGTTAGTCCAATGAAAAATTCTGATAAGGCCACTGGATTTATTTTGGATGGGGGTAATCTGGCAATAATCTCTTGGCATGTGCAACCACTAATGCTAAAAGTACTGGAGATATTTTCTCAGACCATAGGTAATGTGTGGGTTGCTGATTATGGCGACATCACTATGTTTTGGCAGTGATACCATGGCCGTGGCAAGTACTAAGCATTGCCTCTAGATGATGCAGGAGCTGATCCATGGGACTGTGACAAAACTGACACATAAACTGGAGCTGCTGGCAATAATACCAATGAATGACAGAAGACATGGTGACTTTGCTGCTGGAATCTAAATTATGCTGCTATGGATCATGAGGGAGTCCAAGAATACAAATAATGATTTTTTAAGATGCTATTGGGCATGTGGAGGCTCTGACACTAGTTGGGGGTCATTTGGGATGCTGGCAAATATACAGAAAGCGGGTAGTTTTAACTTTGATGTTGGACAAACTAGCCATGCTCACACTGATAGATAGCAATGTAGAGCCATTGGAAATGATAGGTGGATGTTAAGTGTTTAAGATGGACAACCCAAGAACGCTGTGGGGTTGGTCCTTTCGCTTAAGACCCACATTCTAATAATTCACTGAGGAGTAATGTGTGGCTTCAGTGAATTCTCTGGCGGTATTGTACACATAAAAGCACCGAGAGGGTGAGGATTTGTGACAAAATGTTCGGTCATATTTGGAGTATTGTGTGCGGGGCCCAAGTAGAACAGAAAAATAAAGAAGATGGGGCCCGATGACTCTTTCTCCATAAAACAAATTCATTCATTCATTTGGGACAATCAGTAGCTGGAGAAGGGAAATGCAAGAGAATCTACGAAAAAAAGAATATCACGATGAATTTCAGTAAATAAAGGTTATAATAGTGAACCCTACTTCAACTAAGAGGTTAGGTCCGACACCTTCATCTTACCGCATGGAAAGTTGACACCATTGGCCACACACTCAGGGATAATGGAGCAAGTGAAGGTGGCATAGAAATAAGCAAGAGTGATAGAGAAGCCTGAGCTATTCACTGTAGAATTGTCTAGAGGCATTTGATTGAAAGAAGACCTACAAATATGCAAAAACGATTAATGGTTCTTTGGATAAAAGAAAAAGGATTCTAGGCTGGAGGATAAGAAAAAATATATTTGTCCTCTCCGCAAATAAATAAACATGATATTTTTCTCTCTAACCCCTGAAACCAGGACTCAATCAATACAGTTGTGTGTCGTGTCCAGCCGTGGCGTAACATACGCCCCTGAATACCCCACAGTGAGGGGGTGGGAGGCAAGCTCCAGGTGGGGCCCTCAGCACAGTACCCTGGCATGAGAGCTCCTGATAGAGTCCGGAGGGGGCCCCTCCATGTACTTTGCAGGGGGGCCCCCTCAAGTTTTGTTACGCCACTGCCCAGTGGGGGAGTCAAAGGCAGGATCTGCAAATAGAAAAGGATTGTAGGCAGGGCGGTCATTTTTAAGGCAGCGATGCAACCCATCAGAGAGAGTGGATAGCGCTTCCATTTCTCCAGATCCATAACCACCTTCTCTGTGAGTTTACAGTAATCAGAATTGTTTGTGTGCTCCAAAATAGAGCACAGCTGGATCCCCAGATATGAAAGGGACCCTGTTGGCCACACTGCAGGTTCTCTACCACTGCACGAGGGACTGTGATGTTAAGAGCCTGGGACGTCTGAACCTTGATTCGAAATCCAAATGCCTCCATTTCCTTCAGAAAGTGAGGGAGGTTCTTCTGGGTATCCCCCAGCATGACCAACACGTCATCACGTATAAGCTAATTTGATGTCCCCCCCTAAAGAGATCCCAGTGATATCTGGATGGTCTCTTACCCGCTGAGCAAATGGTTCCATATACAGAGCAAAAACAAGGGGAGAAATAGGACAGCCCTGTCTGGTACCGCGTTATATAGGGAATGTTTCAGAGCCAGGCCCATTCACTCTCACCCTAGCAATCGAAGTTCTATAACTGCTAAGGATGTAGGCACGAAATCGTTCTCCTATCCCAAAGTGTTCCAGTGTCGCAGCTAGAAAGGGCCAATGTACCCGATCGAAGGCATTCTCAGCATCGACTGACAGCAATATGCTGGCACTCCCAATACTGTGCGCTTAATCAAATATGTGCAGCAGCCTCTTAGTGTTATCTGCACACTGCCTCTGCGGGATAGAACCAGCTTGATCATGGCCAATTAGTCCCTGCATATAAGGATTCAGGCGGGTTGCTAAAATGCTTGTAAAGAGTTTTGCGTCCGTATTCAGGAGTGAAATAGGGCGTTAATTGGCACAATGGCACTTATCTTTCCCAGGTTTAGGATTTACGACAATTTCTGCTTCTTGCATTGTGAAAGGGAGGTGCCTGAGGATGCAATATCATTAAAAAGTCGGGTGTGGACTGGAGCCAGGTCAGAGCAGAAGGCTTTATAGAATCCAGCTGAGAAACCATCGGGCCCTGGGGATTTTAGGTTATTCCGCCTGGAGATAGCAGAGATGATCTCTTCAATACGGATTGGTGCTTCTAGAGTGGCTGCTTGGGATTCAGTCAGATGGGTTGTCGCCGCCTGCCGTAAATAGTGCGAGGGGCGTCAGGGGTGGCACGTTGCCCGTATATAGTGATGCATAAAATTCTCTGAAATGCGCTGCTATTTGGCCATCGTCGGTTATCTCTTCATTAACACCATTAAGAAGAGTGTCTGCTCTGGCGCGCTGCCTCTGGGAGCAGACCCTGGCCGCGAGCAGTCTTCCACACTTATTCCCATTACCATAAAAGGAATGTTTTAGTCTGAGAAGTGAGTATTCTGCCCTGTCCAACTCCTGCAGTTCTCTTCACTTAGCCTTATGTTGGTCGTTTTCTTCCACTGCTATTGCTATGATTTACCCTTGTATAACTGCTTTTAAGGCATCCCACAAAGTAAAGGAAGAAACGTCTGGGGTGTCGTTGAACTGTAAGTAATCACTGATCGCCCGCTGTATTTGTGCGACCACCACTGGTCTTGCAGTATTGTTTCTCTGAGCTGCCATCTATACCTGAGATCCACCTGGGATGGGTGTCTGAGCTCCAAGATTGAGGCAGAGTGATCTGAAAGAGATCGAGGCTCGATCTCTACTGAGTGCATTAACGAAAGAACCTCTCAGGTCTCCAGAAAGTAGCCAAGGTGGGCATATGTCCTATGGGCATGTGAGGAAAAGGAGTAGTCCCTTATTTGGGGGTGTAGAGAACGCCAGAGATCTGTCAGCCCACCTCCCCCAGTCCCTCCTTCGTTAGAGCTCCGGAGCCTCCCCTCCTCGAGCCCGAGCGGTCCACCAAATTATTGAAAACAATGTTAAAATCTCCCCCAATTAACATTGCTCGTATGTGGGGGCAGTAAAACCTCCAAAGATTGGTGCATGGAAAAAGGACAGGACTGGTGTATGCTTCAGGAGAAGATAGTCTATGTAGCTCGGGGATGCCCCCGAGAAATGGATAGCAATCTGGTCAAAGTGGAACGGATTCCTTGGCAATCTATGTTAACCCCCCTGATCCCCTCCCCTGACGAGCCGCTGACCCCCTAATGTGATGTATAATATTCCCATTGTGTGGCCTTATTCCTTGACATTGATATTTTTTTTGTGCTCCTGACAATGTAACCTGTGATAATACTGCTTATATGTATGTACCAACCATTGAGACTGCCTGCACCAATAAAAAGAGTTAAAAAAAAACTAAAAATCTCCCCCAATTAAAACGAGCTGATCTTGAGGAGCAAGAGATTCCTCCAAGGCAGCTCTGATGAAGTGTTACTGTCCTTCATATGGTGCATACAGTGAGCCCAAGGAGAGGGCCGAGTCCCCAGTTGCACTTGATACCCCAGAAGCCGTCCCTTGATGTCTACCAGTTTTTGTCCTACTGTTCCTGCAAATTTGCGTGCTAAAAGTATTGCTTGCGCCTAGAGAAGAGCTTTGGTCTTGAACCTATGAGTGCCTTTTGTTAAAAGATGCGTGTCCTGTAGGAGACAGATATGGGCCCTGTGTGCTCTAAGTATGAAAGGATATCTTTACTTTTAACTGGGTTGTTCAGACCCTTCACGTTTAAAGAAAGAATTTTCAGTGTTTCAAGGCCATCTCGGTGTGAGTAACAGCTAATGCGGTGCGATACCCAGCCATTGATCTGTCCTGGAAAGGATATTACTATGCTATCTAGGGCCTTCCCTTGAAATAGAATAGACATGCAATTCTTGGAATCGTAGTACTGAAATGTCTGCCCTATCTGCAAGTTGCACCCATGGAGAAAAATGATAAATCCACTTCAAAGGACATGCACTCGTGAGAAACTCACCTTGGAAATGAAAGCAACTTTGTTATTGGACTGTTGGTATCATTCGGTTTATGGAATTAAACATTATGTGAAAGACAGACATTACAACACCTTTTTAATTTAGCACATTAGTTGCCTATGTTTTATGACGAATTGAAACATCTGAGTTTAAGCACAGTAAATGACAACAACAGGGTGGGCGGGGTAAAGGAGTAAATCGCTTGAGGAAGTAAGGTTAATGATGAACAAATACTGAAGGAAGACTCCGTGAAACAACATAGGGGTGCATTATGGGTAACGTAGTTGTGAGTGCTAACATGGTGATTGGAGGGTGGCGTCGATAGGTTACATTTAAAATTCAAGGGCGTGACTATGTTCTTTGAGTTTAATTAAGGAGAGGTCGGCACTGTTTTCCAAAGGGAACCATCTGGATAAGAAAAACATGGGTAGAAGCTGCGAAGGTATGAGAGCCTGGGGCTACGTTTAGATAGTTAAAGAACAGGGTACTGACAAGGAAATTCGAGGGTGTTAAGATAGGTGATTATGCGTAGGATGTTAAATCCATCAAATGGGAAGATTTAAATGAAGGGTGAAGGAGGATAAGGATTTTCAAGCGAGACTCCTGTAGCATTTTGCTCCATACTTAGAGGGAAAGTGCTGTGTAAGAGTCAATCTGAGAACATGGTTTGAATGTGTCCATGTAAAAAGATTTAATGTTGCACATAGTGGTTTGAAGCCACATGATAATGGCAATATTTTTTCATTAGTAGTGAACCCCTGAAGAAGAGCTAACTGTAAGCTTGAAATGCATTGGATAACAACAATTTGCAACCGAGGATGTATTATGTTTTCTGGTGTGCCCAGACAAAGGCTCGGATGGGCATATCTGTGGCATGAGAAGCTGTTGAAACATATAAGTGTCACACGAGTGCAAACAAAATAAATGAAATTTCAAAAAGACTTTAGAGGAATTAGTATAATTAGTGATAAAAGTGTAAGAGCGTTTGAATAAAACCTGTGAGAATCACAATTGAAGCTGTGCACATGGTAATGGAGGGAAACTTCGCTCCATTCCATAAGCCAAGTTCTTTCTTCTCAACTATCTTTTTTCTGACCAGATCCCCGACTTTTGGGATCCTGGCAGGTTTTGCCGTGACTGATTTGACTTCCCCAGTAGCGGTGCGTTTTACTTGCACATTGCTTTGTAGTGCCTGGAATTCATTGAGCTACTAATAAACAAAACATCTGCCAATACTGTTCTCCTTATTGCCTGTTATTTGTCACAGCACAATGGAATCACACCAAAGTGGGTTCTAAGACTAATTGTTCAGTCAGATTGAATCATCATTTTGTTTTATTCACTGTAAATGCATATGTCAATTATTTTATAAAATTTTTACATATCTTTACATCCCTGCGATCAGAAACATTATATACAATGAATAATAAATACAATTCACAAACATTACAAAGCATGCATTATTTCCAAACCAATCCAAGCATTCCACATTCACCCAGTCACTTTCATACTCATGGAAAAGTTGTTAACCATTTACATAAAACATTCATCACACCATAAACAATATTTTTTATATGTTTGTGATTTTAAACAAAAAATTGCGAATATTTGAGATCATATGGCGTATAAACTAGCGGTCTACGCGTTTCTAACTCCAAATGGGTTGGGAGTTCTCATCAGGACCTCATGACCATGGAAAAAACTGAAAAATCTGTTTACAACCATCTATTAATGATGAATCATTAGACACCCCCTACAGAATGCTGCTGCCTCTTACCTCCTTTTTGAAGAAGAGTCTCAAAACATAATCCGACGAGGGACACTGTGGCAAAATAAACAGGCCACCATTATTTAACCGTAATGTTCACCCAAGCATCTCTCTCACAAACCACATGCTACACACTGGGCGAGGATACTCACAATTGCCCCTGGTCTGGTGGAACGAGAGCAGTTCTTTGATGAAATGAGTGAAAAAACAGGGATCCTGTGTGGAAGTACAATCAATACTACTATGAGAACCTCTGTTAGACCAGTCTATCTATCTGGCAGCAAGCAATTATTTCTTCATGACTGGAGGATGTGAGTCCACAAACCCCAAACCCCACAAATATTATATATCAAGAATGAATCGAGGGCTGGTCATCCCACTGTCCAGTCCCTTGCCGTTGTTGGTAAAGGCAGCGTAAATCTGGTGTTGGTCCCCAGTGTGAGTTAATTGCGACCTGTGTGTTTCACAGATGTGTGCCAAAGTGCGTCCCTTCTAAGCGGATGGCACATTAGCTCAGTTTATAGAGTACTGTCATTTCATTCAATCCTTCCAAGGCTGTATTGAACTTGACAATCAGCATTGCCTCCCTTCTGATTAATTTAGTGTCTAGGTCGCCTCCTCTGAAATCACTTTTCACCTTGGAGATAAACGTCCACATGGGGTTCGCTTCAGTATGTTTCATCGTTAGCCAGTGATTGACCAAGGGAACCGTGATGACTTTTTTCTTAAATCTCGACCTGTGCTGGAATATTCTTGTCTTTACCTCCTGGTTGTTTTTTTTAATGTACAACAAATCACACGGACATTTAATTCCGTACACAACATATCTGGATTTGCAATTCATAAAAACCTTGTGTTTCCAGGATGTCTTTTTATGTTTAAAGGTGTCCCCCTCTTCTGTGGTTGCACAGCACCCACATGTGCCACATTTCCGGTGTCCCTTTATGGGTGGCAGGACTAAAAAAGACCTCATTGTTGTATGTTCTTTCTGGGGAAGCGATGCCCGTACCAATTAATTTGCAATGCTTTGATTCTTTCTAAAGGCAAACTAATGTACCTTGCTTAGTGACTCATCCAGGTTTTTAACCAAGTGCCAATTACTGCGTATCACTTTTTTCAGAAGATTTGAATTCGGGCAATATGTAGTTGTCTAACAAACATTCCCGAGGGGTCCACCATGCTCGTTTGAGAGATCTTTTTAATAGTTTTTTGGGGTACCCTCTTTCTGCCAGATTGTCCAATAATTTTATTAGCATGAATCTCGTATTCATCTCTGAATTGGCAATTCCGCCGAATCCTAGGAAACTGACCATAAGGCAAGTTTTCCTTTAGATTGCGCGGGTGATTGCTGGAAAAGTGAAGCGAATTGTTGCGGTCAGTTTCCTTTTTATAGAGAGTTCTCACCCAACCTCCATTGGAAGGGTAGACAGTGACATCCAAGAACGGCATACAATATTTTGAATAGTTCTGCTAAATTATATTTCTTGTGTGCGGTTGTTTAACCATCCGTGGAATTCTTTAAGTTCTTCCTCAGTCCCAATCCAGACGAAAAAAACGTCGTCAATGAACCGACTCCAATTAGTGATCATTTCTGAAAAAGGGTTATTCTGGTAGACAAAGGTTTCCTCATAGCGTGCCATAAACAATATGGCTAACTCAGGGGCAAAATGACAGCTCATAGCAAATCCGCTAGTCTGGAAGTAGAAATCACTATCAAAATAAAAAAAGTTATTTTTCAATGCAAAACTCGCCAGTTTCACAATAAAGTCTGTAGGTACCTTTATCGGTCTTTCACGTGTTTCAAGGAATGATTCCAGCACGTGGATGCCTTCGCCTTGGGGAATTTGGGTGTATAAAGACACCACGTCCATTGTAACCAAGAAATGGACATTCTCTTCAGAAGGAATTAATCCGAGTTTATTTATAAAATCAGTAGTGTCTCTCAAGAAAGATCTGGCGGTAGCCATGAAAGGTTTAAGGAAGAAATCCACAAATTTGGCCAAAGGCTCCATTAAAGAATCACACCCGGAGACAAAAGGTCTCCCCGGCAGTGTGGTCCCATTTTCGTGCACTTTAGGCAGCACGTAAAAAAGTGGAATGCGGTGCTTCTTTATTTTTAGATACTCAAATTCTTTCTTGCCTTAAAAACCTTCTGTGTTACCCTTTTCCAGAATTGAATATAACTGATTCTTCAGTTCAGTCGTAGGGTCCTTGTTGATCTTCCTATAGCATTTACCATCTTGTAGTTGTCTCTTTACTTCAATAGTGTACAAAGCTCTATCCCATACAACTATTGCGTCTCCCTTGTCGGCTTGTTTTATTATAACCGATGTGTCCTTCTTCAAATTCATCAATGCCTCAGATTCAGATTTTGTTGTATTGTACTTAATCCATTTTTTCTTTTTTCCCATATCAGTTATAGCCGATAGTAACGTCCTTTCAAAGGTTATTACTTCCTTGGGGATTTTGTTTGATGGAGGACAAAAGTTGGATTTATTCCTCAATCCTGTGGTTTCCATCACGGGCTCCATGGGATTTTGGGCAAAAAATGTCTTTAACCGGATTTTTCTACAGAACTCTATTGCCTCTGTTTTTAATTTCACAAAATCCGTATTTTTGGATGGAACAAATGTTAAACCCTTTTGAAGAATACTTTCTTCATCCTTTGTCAGAATCTTTTTTGAAAGATTGTACATGCACAAAGTTTTTAGTTCTTGTAGTTGTGTCGACGAGTTGACATCTCCCATGGTTGATGGTTGTTAACGTATCCTGCCTTTGGGTTTCGGTTGGCCTCTTCCTAAAAAAGGCGCCTGTTGCTGTTGATAGTTTCCTCGTCGATTGATGTTTCTGCGAGGTTCAAAATTTTCCCCTTCACTACCACTCCCAGAGGAGGAGGTGTCTGAAAAAGTCATAAAATTGTTTGACGATCTACCTTGGTACTCCTGAAGATATTTGTGAGCCTCTGGTCGTGAATAAAAGTCTGTCTGTAAGAAGGGATATACTTTGTCCAACTGAAATTCCGTTTGTCCTTCTCAAATTGGTTACTTTTTTGATGTATTGTGAAGTCCTTGAATTCACTAATCTCTTTTGCTACCTTATCTAGTAAGGCTTTTGCATCCTCTATTTGTTGGTTCGTAGATATTGCGTTCTCCAAGGCAGAGATTTCTTCCAGTTGCACTTTAGATAGTCGTTGGGCTATTTCAACTGTCAATACCATTAGGTCACGACTACACTTTGTTTCAATGTAACTATAACCTTTTTTGTATATAGGATCTTCCGTAAAAATGACCGGTACGTTTTTGATTTGCAGACCTGCTGGAATAGTTCCTGCTCTGAGGTGCTGCAACAGAAAGTGGCCATGTAAGTCCGTACGTATTTGTTTTTTCTTGAGTCTCACCAATTTGTCAGTTTCATTTTGGTTTTGAGCAGAAATGCTCAGTGAGGCAGAAGCTAAGAGTGGGGGGGGGGGCAGCTAATAATGTTTTAATATGGTCTTCGCTGTACGCGAAGGTTTCACTGTCTGACATACCACTGCACACAAGACTCAAACACCTAACCACCCAATCAATCACACAAATGGAGAAGAATTGAACCACCTCAATTGACCGACGCAGGACCCTAAACCTGCTGACACAAAACAAGCTATTTACCTATTCAATACATGATAAAGTCACCAGCTCGGGCAACCACACAGGCACCAGCCTGAAAATAATGCACAAAAAACTACTGGGTATGGGCTCCCAACAGTAAGGCCAAGCCACTGACCTACTAATAAACAAAACAACTGCCAATACTGTTCTCCTTATTGCCTGTTATTTGTCACAGCACAATGGAATCAAACCAAAGTAGGTTCTAAGACTAATTGTTCAGTCGGATTGAATCATCATTTTGTTTTATTCAATTTAAATGCATATGTCAATTATTTTATACCATTTTTACATATCTTTACATCCCTGCGATTAGAAACATTATATACAATGAATAATAAATACAATTCAAAAACATTACAAAGCATACATTATTTCGCAACCAATCCAAGCATTCCACATTCACCCAGTCACTTTCATACTCATGGAAAAGTTGTTAACAATTTGCAAAAAACATTCATCACACCATAAACAATATTTTTTATATGTTTGTGATTTTAAACAAAAAATTGCGAATATTTGAGATCATATGGCGTATAAACTAGTTGTCTACGCGTTTCGAACTCCAAATGGGTTGGGAGTTCTCATCAGGACCTCATGACTGTGGAAAAAACAGAAATATCTGTTTACAACCATCTATTAATGATGAATCATTAGACACCCCCTACAGAATGCTGCTGCCTCTTACCTCCTTTTTGAAGAAGAGTCTCAAAACATAATCCGACGAGGGACACTGTGGCAAAATAAACAGGCCACCATTATTTAACCGTAATGTTCACCCAAGCATCTCTCTCACAAACCACATGCTACAGACTGGGCGAGGATACTCACAATTGCCCCATGTCTGGTGGAACGAGAGCAGTTCTTTGATGAAATGAGTGAAAAAACAGGGATCCTGTGTGGAAGTACTATAAATACTACTATGAGACCCTCTGTTGGACCAGTCTATGTATCTGTCAGCGAGCTGTTATTCCTTTATGACTGGAGGATGTGAGTCCACAAACCCCAAACACCACAAATATTATGGATGAAGAATGAATCAAGGGCTGGCCAACCCACTGTCCAGTCGCTTGACGTTGTTGATAAATGCAGCGTAAATCTGGTGTTGGTCCCCAGTGTGAGTTAATTGCGGCCTGTGCGTCTCCCAGATGTGTGTCCAAAGTGCGTCCCTTCCAAGCGGATGGCACATTAGCTCAGTTTATAGAGTTCTGTCATTTCATTCAATCCTTCCATGGCTGTATTGAACTTGACAATCAGCATTGCCTCCCTTCTGATTAATTTAGTGTCTAGGTCGCCTCCTCTGAAATCACTTTCCACCTTTGAGATAACCGTCCACTTGAGGTCCGCTTCAGTATGTTTCATTGTTAGCCAGTGATTGACCAAGGGAGCCGTGATGACATTTTTCTTAATTCTCGACTTGTGCTGGATTATTCTTGCCCTTACCTCCTGGTTGGTTTTACCAATGTACAACAAATCACACGGACATTTAATTCCGTACACAACATATCTGGATTTGCAATTCGTAAAAACCTCGTGTTTGCAGGATGTGTCTTTATGTTTAAAGGTGTCCCCCTCTTCTGTGGTTGCACAGCACACACATGTGCCACATTTCCGGTGTCCCTTTATGGGTAGCAGGCCTAAAAAAGACCTCATTGTTGTATGTTCTTTCAGGGGAAGCGATGCCCGTACCAATTGATTTGCAATGCTTTGATTCTTTCTAAAGGCAAACAATGGTACCTTGTTTACTGACTCATCCAGATTTGTGGTGTTTGGGGTTTGGGGACTCACATCCTCCAGTCATAAAGGAATAATTGCTCGCTGACAGATAGATAGACTGGTCCAACAGAGGGTCTCATAGTAGTATTTATTGTACTTCACCACAGAATCCCTGTTTTTTCACTCATTTCATCAAAGAACTGCTCTCATTCCACCAGACCAGGGGCAATTGTGAGTATCCTCGCCCAGCGTGTAGCATGTGGTTTGTGAGAGAGATGTTTGGGTGAGCATTTCGGTTAAATAATGGTGGCCTGTTTATTTTGCCACAGTGTCCCTCATCGGATTGTGTTTTGAGACTCTTCTTCAAAAAGGAGGTAAGAGGCAGCAGCATTCTGTAGGGGCTGTCTAACGATTCATCATTAAGAGATGGTTGTAAACAGATTTTTCTGTTTTTTCCACAGTCATGAGGTCCTGATGAGAACTCCCAACCCATTTGGAGTTCGAAATGCGTAGACCGCTAGTTTATACGCCATATGATCTCAAATATTCGCAATTTTTTGTTTAAAATCACAAACATATCAAAAATATTGTTTATGGTGGGATGAATGTTTTATGTAAATGGTTAACAACTTTTCCACGAAGAATTAAAGTGGCTGGGTGAATGTGGAATGCTTGGATTGGTGGGGAAATAATGTATGCTTTGTAATGTTTTTGAATTGTATTTATTATTCATTGTATATAATGTTTCTGATCGCATGGATGTAAAGATATGTAAAAATTGTATAAAATAATTGACATATGCATTTAAAGTGAATAAAACAAAATGATGATTCAATCCGACTGAACAATTAGTCTTAGAACCCACTTTGGTTTGATTCCATTGTGCTGTGACAAATAACAGGCAATAAGGAGAACAGTATTGGGAGGTGTTTTGTTTATTAGTAGGTCAGTGTCTTGGCCTTACTGTTGGGAGCCCATACCCAGTAGTGTTTTGTTGAATTCATTGAGGTCATGTAAAACAACCAAAGGTTTATTGATGTCAAAGGGTTTTTTGTCCGCCTCTTGGCTTTCATAATCGACATCAGGTTCCCACATTCTCGTCGACCTCCTAGGAAACTTCTTGGCATATTGTTGAGAGACCTCTGGACCCCATATAGGTGTATGACCCAACTACCACCAGAAGCTAATACCCTCGCTGTTAAAGATTGCTTTAAGTCCCGGTTTTTCCTCTCCATGACCGAATTTCCTTTGGGATGGTAAAGATAGGAGTACCGCAGTGCAACACCCAAACTTCCCATGGCTTTCTTGTAAGCCCTAGTGCTAAACGCGTGGCCACGGTCAGAATGAAATGTGCCAACTGTGTATGTCCTTATAAAGGGGAAACATCTATTACAACGCAGTCATTGCATCGCGCTGCTTTTACAACACAGCTGTTACAATGTAACTACCTTTACACCACATACCATTACAACTCATACCATTACAACGCATGTCACTACAACGCATGCCATTACAACACATACCATTGCCACACATGCCATTACAACATATTATAAGGTAAGTAATAGAGATTTTTTAGTTTTAGGGTGGGTATGGGTTTTAGGGTAGATGGGAATATTAACTTTTACCCCTACACTATCCAACACATTCCGTACTGTTGTACTCACTGGAGTAGGAATAGGAATTTTAACCCCTGCACTATCCAACACTTACCCTACTGTTGCACTCACTGGAGTGGGAATAGTAATTGTTACCCCTGTACTATACAACACTTACCGTACTTTTGCCCTAAAAGTGTTATGCGTGGTACTGGTATGCGTTGTAATGGTATGCATTGTAATAGAATGCAATGTAATGGAAGTTAATAATAATGCGTTGTAATGGCTTGTGTTGTAGAATCATGCAATGTGATGTAATGGTTACGATATAAAAAGTGTTGTAAAAGCATGTGTTGTAATTGTTTGCATTGTAATGTCATATATTCCTATAAAGACAAAGGCAAATCTTTTATAACAGTTCGAGCCTCAGCCGAGCGCTGAGGCCAAACCCAGAGGAATCTAGAGCATGAATCCACTACCACCAAGATATACTTGCAAGACCCATCTGATTGTAGGGGGCCACAGTGGTCAAATAGACACAAATGAGTGGTCTGTCTGATATCAATAATGGTGTCTGCACTGGACGCACACAGGTGGAACCCTTCATCTGCTGACAGGCAAAATCCTTCATCTGTTTAGTTAATTCTGGCCACCAATTGCATTGTTTCAGTAAAGAAACCATTGCGGTAACTCCTGTGTGTGCAGAACCCAGACACTCGTGTGAAGCTAGAATTAAACCTAATTTGCGATCCATGTTTGGTATTACTCCATCCCCCACTCCTGGAATTTGAGCATACAGAACGTTATTTGCATTTAACTTGTAGGAGTACTTGAGTGAAAATGTATTTGGTACAGCTGAGCTGTTACGTCAGACAATGACAGCTACTATTATGTCTCCCTCTAGTCTTGTCCTAGAACAAGTAATTGTAGCTACGGCAGCAGTTCGTACTGCCACTTTTGCGGCTTCATCAGCCAATGAATTCGCTTCAACGTGAAAGCCATCACGTTGATGACTCAGCATGTGTATCACATGTGTTCTTAGTACTTCATTTTTCAACTCAGCTACCTGTTCCCATAGCGGTTAATGCTTGATTGTGTACATTTTTGAGTCTTTAAACTCATTCTGACCCCAGTAGTGAAGATATTCATTGTGTGACTGGACACAATATTTGTATTAATAAATCTGGTATTACTGCTATTGAAGGGATACCATGTGTTCGGATATATATGGCAGTGAAAACTGTACCCCAAAAGGTACAATCCTCTATCTGGGGAGCTATCCCCATTGGCAAGCAGATTGTTAGCATGCTGTGTTTTTCTTGAAGGCTTGTGGGTGGAAACACTGCCTCTAACTGTGTTATTTTCTGAGCTATCCAGAATGGCATTTGCTCACCACTAGTGGGCATTTTACCCATAACTGCGTGTAGAGTTTGTGGAGTAATTTTAGTTGCGAACACCTGAGTTTGTCCGGCTGGTGTAGCCCTTGTTGGCTGAAGTGTGAGTGTTCTAATTGCAAAGTGTGTCAGGTTTCTGTAAAGTTTTATTATTTCTTTATGAAGTGTACTGAAGTTTGCTAGTGGCATTGTGTCAATGTATGGATGTGGTGTGTAAGCCGCTAGGACTGGCCAAGTGGCTCCATTACTTCCGAGCGGACTGAGTCTCACTTTTTCTTATATATGAGGGAGGGCACCTTTAAACCAGTTTAAATGCTCATAGTAGGTGAGCGGAACTTCAATGTCCTCACACGGACAGTATTCATCTGGTGTTTCATCTTCAGGCTAAGAACGAAATGCATTTGTGCGTGCATCCGCAGGTGGGAATTTAACACATGAATAGAATACCCCTGTTCTGTACGACTCGTGTACCTCAATTATGAATGTTACTGTCCCACCCATATCTGCATCTCCATATTCTGCTAACTTTAAAGTAAGGGCAGTTCTGTCATTTTCTGAAATGTTAATTTCACCTTCTTTCTCTTCCTCCCTTGATGCAGTCGCACGTTGTGCTGGCGCAGCAGTGTCTTCGTCAGCCATTATTGAAAAAAGGAGAAGTTTCAAGGGAACTGAGATAAGGTTTTATGCACAACAGGGAACTATTTGTCCTTCAAGCTTGATAATCTACAGCTAATACATAGGATATGCCTACTCAGCTGTGGCGGATTGTTCCCTTCCCACTCCAGACGTCTCTGAAAAGTGTGAGTATGGGTCTCTGAGAACAGCACAACTGAATTACTCAGATATGACTGTTAAATAAGTACCAAATCAACGTTGGTGGCGCCATGTCGTGTAGCTCCTAAAAACCTATATAGGATCTGCACAGTTAGACAACGCTGTGGGATTTGTCCCGATACTAATTCCAGACATCCCCACGGGGTATGTTAGCCTGTATACCAGCTAGCTCACTGTGCCACTGTAAACTCCTCTTACCAAAGAGAGAATAGTTCTCTGCAACTATTGAACATAACAACTCTGTCCCATTAGATATCATGGAAACAGTATAGCACATTTTGCTCTGTCACTCTTGCTCACTATGTCTTAGAGAAATACTCAAAATAAACGGTGGGGACGTTTACTAATAAGCATTTAATGAACCATCGTCATTATAAGGTGATATAGGTGTGCTGAAACAACCATAAGATAGAAACAAACATAAAGGATTGCAAGCACCAATAGAGTAAAGGGATGGTAGATTCCTACCATAGTGCTTAAACAATGAATACAGGCAGGTATATAAATACATGACAGAACTAATGCGTACTCCTATGATGCAACCCTATCTAGATGTACCTAACATGTATGTAGGTGTGGAGCCAAGAATTCCTCTAGGATAACGCCAACCCCATTATCTGAAGTGAGAGACTATGGGACCCCGTCTTGGTCTCGATATGAACACCCCACGAGGGATGTCAGCCCATTGCAAGTTGAAGTGTCTGAACCTCAGTGTCTTGCGTCAGTCTGTCATCATGGAAGTCCTTTTTCTTGTCACCCTGCCTCAGCAAAGATATGGTGTTTATATACCCAAAGTGGTACCCTCAGGGGTTCTACCTTGCTGTGTCATGTCGGACCAGGATGACGGAAGGAATGACCTGTATACATAGTTGTTATGCAGGAGATGGTAGTCCTGCTGTGATTGCAAGTATCCTCATGCATAATGAATGAGGCTAGTTTTCAGAGAAAACCCCATGTCATTTAAGCAGTACAGTAACTAGATAAAAGTTCAGTAGCAAGAACTTTTATGTAGTGCAATGGCAGGGGAAATATAGGTGAAATGTTCAGTTACTACCTGAGCCTATATCAGGGTACATGTATTAAACATAACAGATCCATGATCTGGGTGGTGTCGTCTGCGGCAACGGTGCAGTGCATGGTTTCTTTTTGGATGATGGGGATCCACTTGTGAGTTTGTTGATGTGGTCCCGGTGTGTTATCTTGTAACCATTGGGAGTGGCGAAGTCAAGCATGGATGCAGGGTTGAGCCAGGTCTCTGTAAGAAAGACGACGTAGGGGGTTAGGGAGGTCATGTTATCCCAGATCTCGGTGGCATGTTTGCAGAGTGATCGGGCATTGAGCAGGAGGCAGTGGAGTTCTCCAGGCGCAGTCGTGGTTGGGGTGGTGGTGGTGGTTGCATGTCCCGGTGCTCCGGTGTTGCAGGAGAAGAGACAGTGGCAGCATGTGGAAGATTGTACTGGTGAGCATGGAGAGGTGCAGTAGCAGTTGTCGTTGTGGGGTTTGGGGTCCCAGGATATGAGCTTGGCACCAATGTAGATGCAGGTGATGGGAGATTCAGAGTTCCTAGTGCTGGTCGCAGTTCAGGCATGGACGAGCATAGACGGGTTTGCCTTTGGTGCAGCACGCCCGCTGCTTTAAGCCAACAGCAAACACCCTTGTGATGCAGAGTGAAGTAGTGTGGCTCACTGGTTAGAGGCGGCAGACCCGAGAGCAGAGGAGGGCCCGGGACCAGGGTTCGATTCCCGGCGCGGCAGGTTTCTGGACCAGGGTCAGCGGACTCGATAATTCTCTCGCCTCGGTGCCCACTCTGATCAGCGATCACACTCGGCAACTCTGGGCATTAGCTTGCCTCATCTTCACTAACGGCCCCACCAGACCGCCGGGGATGCCTGGTCTCACCCTGGAGATACCCATTAAGGGACCATCTCTCAGGGAAGCCAGGAAGGGTTTCGCAGCGGTCGAAGCGCCTTGGGACCCTACGGGTAAGTAGTGCGCTATATAAATGCCTATACATTTACATTTACAGTGTCTTACAAGAGATGATTTTCAACTATGTTCAGGGCTTGTATTGTGATACTTATGATACAGGATGGGTGGTTTATTTGTGTGCCTTTGTATCTTGTTGACTTCACAAATCTGCTGGCCGCTAAGGGTATCTTGCATGAATTCATAATGTGTGCATGATGTAGAGCTGGAATCGTGGCAGTGTCACATTCAGTGAAGAGTTGTTATCTCTTTACGATGGATAACTCCCAATGCTGGCTGTTCTACTAGCATGCCCTGTGCCTGGCACAGAGTGATTACCTGGGTGGAGACCCTGGCTGTTTCCAGCACTGCCACCTCTATGGCTACAAGACTGCACTATAAATAGCATGGCGCCCGGTACTCTCTAGCTTGTGCTTATCCATTACTCCAGCTGCTCTCCCTGATCCTCCTACAATATCTTGGATCTATTTTATCTGGAGCCCAGTCCTACAGCCTTTTTGGAAATCAATTGTAATAAAAACCCAGAGAAAATGTGATCTAGGTGCGTGTAGGAAGGGGAATTAGCATTTGCAAAGGATAAACGTAACCTATTCGGGTGCTCCCAGAATGAATAGATACTGATACCCTTCCACTGCAATAAAATAACAAGCATTTGCAATGCAATAGGTCTTGCATTTTCGCGAGTTTAAGCTATTGGCATTGTAAATGACAATGCATTTGATTTATGTTTCAAAAACGAAAACTTAAATAAAAAGCACTGTCATTTACAATGCCTGTAGTTCAAACGCGCATAAATGCGAGACCTGTTGCATTGCAAATGCTTGAAGGAGACAGAGTAATGTAATCAAATGCTGCATCCTTCTGTCGGACTTCCTGCGGTTACTGTGCACTTCATATTCAAAATGCAAATGTCTACATCACATCAGTGTATTTATTAGTATGGTTTGTGTGTATGTGTGCATATCAACTGCAAAGCAGAGGTTGCTCTGTCGGAGGCATCTAAGGGACAAATTATCCAGTATTTGGGGTGTCTTTCATAGATTCACATGCCTGAATCATTCCCCGTCGTCGAGACGGGAGCCTCCGGTACATAAAAAAGTAATGTCCTATAGACATACATAGAGAAAATAGGCCTAAGGGCCTCCCCTTAGTAGCCTTTCTTTGTCCTTATGTAAAAAGGACCAAACTCCACAGTCAGCCAATCAGCTCCGACCTCCCTCTAGAACCTTCCTGGGAGGAGCCTCAGTCCCTCAGATTTTCTACCGCACGTTGTGCTAGGGAGTCTCCAGACTGAGCTCTCCTCAGGATTCCTTCAAAATCATCTAACTTTCTTTGGAAGTGATTCTTCAATCTCAACTCTTCAAGGATTACTTCACTACACTGTTTTTACAGTAAGTGTTTTCTTTCCACTGCTTTCTTCCATGTCTGAATCACAGAAGAAAGCCCTTTTCAGGGCCTGCTCTTCATGTGGGAAGAAAAGGATCCATGTGGATGATAAGCATGACCTGTGCTTATATTGCCTTTACCCGGACCACGTCTCGGACAAATGCAGAATATGTAGGTCTTTCCCTAAAAAGACCGTGAGGGACAGGGAAGGTCGCCTTCTCATCTGGCTCGACAGGCTTAAGGACAGAGACACTCTGGAATCATCTGAGGGCAGTGTTTCCAAGTCCTCAGAAGTCTCTAAAAAGAGGCCTAGGGTAACTTCCCCAGACCCCTCAGACACTCCTCCTAAGAAGGCACACAAGAAGTCTTCAGAGGCAAGATCTACGACATCTTCAGTGTCTGTTCAGGACGATCAAACCTTTAAAAAGCCTGCTCTGTCATCTACCAGACATGCCCAGAGGACTACCTCAGTCACAACCACTGTGTCGACGACATCAGCGTCGTCGCCTTCAGCTTCGACGACGACGACTACATCCTCGTCATCAGGTAGACCTGTTTCCTCTGTTATACTACTGAAATCGTCGTCGACGACGAAGACCTTGTCGACGACGAGGACTACACCGACGACGACGTCATCGTTGACGAGCCCATCGTCGTCGAAGACGTTGCTAAAGAACCCACCGTCGATGACGAAGACGTCAACGAGGGAGTCGACGACGAAGACGCCGACTACGAAGACACCGTCGACGAAGACGTCGACGACGGGCTCGCCGTCGACGAGTGCACCGACGATGACAACATCGACGTCGAAGTCGTCGTCGACGACCAAGGTACCGTCGACCACCCTACCGTCGATGAGGACATCGTCGACGACAGCCTTGTCGACGACCAAGGTACCGTCGACCCCCCCACCGTCGACGAGGACATCGTCGACGACAGCCTCGTCGTCGACGACAACGAAGACACCGTCGACGGAAGACTCGTCGTCGAAGATGGCACTATCTGAGCCATGGAAAAAATCCAGACTTGTGGAAGTGTCGGCCCTCAAGCCACCGCCGTCGACGACGCCCTCAACGACGACGACAGGATCAAATGCTACGCCTGGCAAAACTACCAAACTGCAAATTACCCCGGAAACAACGTCTCCGAGCAAAGTGGAAATGCAGCCACCTCAGGAAATCTTCCAAAGTGAAGAATCTGAAGAGGATGACCACCTGGGTCCCGCTACTTCTATCTCGGACCTTAATGTCAAATGCCAAAGCACTGATGAGGAACAGGAGGAGTTCACTTATCAGGAACACTCCGTCCACACTAGTGTCCGCACGGAGGTCACACCCATGATATGCCTACCGGCGACTCTAGTCAATGACCTGCGGTTCCTTGTACAAGATTACAAGCAAAGCTTCCCGAATGCGGACAGTGGGAATCAGACACCTATGGTACATACACCAGCGTCCGCCCCAAATCAGTCTCAACCTCTCCCTCAAACCCACCGTGACAAGGTCCAACCTCAGGTGGTGGACTCCTCAGACGAAGATGAGGATGAGGAGGAATTGGAAGAAGGAGAGGTCCAGGAGGTCCACTCGGACCAGGATGAGGAGGATGAGTATGTGGCGTCATCCCCAGCTTCACCACAACCACGCCAAGCGGACTCGCCGCCTGTGGACATTGGTGGCTTCCACAAACTTGTGGAAAGGGCGGCGAAGAGATTCCATATGGTCGTGGAATCAACTGAAACGGAATGCTTCTTGCACGATTTCAAAGAGCAGACGCAAAAGTCGACTAAATCTATTCCAATTATAGAGTTCTTGTGGGAGCAAGGCAAGAAATTAATGCTGACACCCGCTTCTGTACCCGCGGTTGTTCCACGCCTGGACAAGAAATACAAAGCCCCACTTACAGCGGCGGCTTGCCTCAATGGACACCCCAAACCTGATTCGGTGGTTACGCAGGCGGCCCAGAAGAACTCCCGCAACCCTTCCTCCCCGCTGTCCGCTCCTCCAGACAAAGAAGGCAGGAAGCTTGACACGATCGGAAAAAGATTCACGACAACATCGGCCATGACCATCAAGGTGGCCAACTCCATTGCTTTGTTGGGACGTTACAATCGCCAACTCTGGGAGGACATAGCCCCTTACGTAAAGGAACTGCCTGACACAGTCCAGGGTGAAGTCAAGGCTCTCCTTGTGGAAGGTCAAACTTCAGCTCCGGAAATAATTGACTGTGCTATTGATGCAGCCATGACTGGCTTCCGTCAGCTTGCTGGAGCTGCGGTTCTGCGCCGTCAAGGGTGGCTAAAAGCGACGTTGTTCCGCCAGGAGGTGCAATCGAAGGTGCTGGACATGCCCTTCGACGGCCAGCATCTTTTTGGGGACAAGATCGACGAGGCACTGCAGACCATAAAGAAGGACACCGATACTGCCAGGGCACTGGGCACTTTGCAGTCGCGAAACCAGTCCTTTCGAGGCAACCGATCCAGAGGTCAGTCCTCTTATCGGGGTTCCTATCAGAACAGGTCCTCATATTCCTACAATAACAAAAATCAATACCAGCACAAGCAACAACAAGGTCGTCAATCTTCATACAGAAGATCTAACTTCAGAGGCAAAAATCCCAAGAGGGGCACTGGCGGCCGCCAGTGACCGATTACTCCAGCCAGTCCTACCACCCTCTCCATCCTTTCAAATTGGAGGAAAATTGACCCATTTCCTCACCAATTGGCAACACATCACCACGGACCGGTGGGTTCTCCAGATGATACGATTCGGCCATTCTCTCGAATTCAGTAACATCCCTCCCAATACACCTCCCCAAAGACGGGCGCACAAACACCTACGCCTGCTTCTCCAGGAACTTTCTGTCATGCTACAGAAAGGAGCAATCGAACGAGTTCCAGCATCCTTAAAGGGGAAGGGGTTTTATTCCCACTTCTTTCTTGTACGACAGAAGGAGAACAAGTGGAGGCCCATTCTAGACCTCCGGGCGCTCAGCGCTTTCCTGCGGAGCAAATCGTTCAGGATGGTGACGATCCAAGAAATCCTGGGCACTCTGGAAAAAGGAGATTTCATGACATCCTTGGATCTCCAGGATGCCTACTACCACATCCCCATCCTCAAGCGTCACAGAAAATTCCTGAGGTTCGAGGTTGCAGGCCGACATTATCAGTTCAAAGTACTGCCATTCGGCCTCAAATCCGCGCCGCGGATTTTCACAAAGTGCCTTGCACCGGTAGCGGCCTTTCTGCGTCAGCTGGGTCACCAAGTCTTCCCCTACCTAGACGACTGGCTGGTGAAAGCACCCTCACCCGAAGGCGCAGCCGAATCCTCCAACGCCTGCACCAATCTTTTTCAAAGGCTGGGATTGACCCTCAATCTCAAAAAGTCCTGCATTATCCCTACGACAAAAATTACCTTCCTCGGGGCTACCTTGGACACGGAGTGCGCAAGAGCCTTCCCCTCGAAGGAAAGGACGGACAAGATATTGTCCCTAGCCACGGCTGTGGCTACAAAGACACACCTCAAAGTCCGGACTTACACATCCCTCCTGGGAATGATGTCTTCCTGTATACTCCTCATCCCTCACTGCAGACTGAGGATGCGCCCGTTGCAGAAAGCTCTCACGAGCCAATGGACTCAAAGTACTGGCTCTTTCGAAGACATTGTACGGATAACACCAAAAATATCCAGGGGTCTAGAATGGTGGAGGCGTTGCAAAAATCTAACCATAGGATTGCCGTTTCTCCTTCCGGCGACACCTCTGGTGATCACCACGGACGCCTCCCTGGAAGGATGGGGCACTGTTCTCCAGGACCTTCGGATCAGCGGCAAGTGGGACGATCAGGAAAAGCTGCTCCATATAAACCTTGTGGAGCTGAGGGCCGTATATCTTGCTCTACAGGCCTTCCTACCACGCATCCAGAACTCCCCAGTGCTCGTCAAAACAGACAACACCACGATGATGCACTATCTCAACAAACAGGGGGGAACGCGTTTGCTCTCTCTATCACGCGAATCGCAGAAAATCTGGAACTGGCTGGTGCTACACGGAATCCCGCTCAAAGCGGACTATGTACCCGGAAAAGACAATACCATCGCGGACGCCCTGAGCAGACAAAGATCCCTCTCCCACGAGTGGGAACTGAGCGACAACGCTCTGGCTCACATCTTCTCTCAATGGGGAGTCCCAAGAATCGACCTGTTTGCCACCAAGGAGAACGCCAAATGCCCAAACTACGCAAGCTGGCATCCCCAACAAGGGTCACTGGGAAATGCTTTTTCCATTGGTTGGTTCAGCGTGTTTGCGTACGCTTTTCCTCCGTTTCCGATGATCCCGAGGCTCCTCAGGAAGATGAAGGCGGAGCCCTGTACCCTGATCCTGATTGCCCCCTTCTGGCCGAGGCAACACTGGTTCTCGGATCTGCTTCGACTCTCCATCAGGTCACCGATTCGTCTGAGGCAGCACCCGAACCTCATAACGATGTTCAACGGACAGGTACAGCACCCGAACCTCCAATCGCTCAAGTTATCGGCCTGGCTCCTGAGCACAGAGAGTTCTGTGACCTAAATATCCCACAGGACTGCAGGGATGTCCTGGCAAAAGCGAGAGCGGACAGTACGAACAAAACCTACTCTCTCAAGTGGAAAAGGTTCTGCATTTGCTGTTCAGACCAGGGCCTGCGACCACTCGCTGTCACCCCAGAACAGATATTACCATACCTCCTACATTTGACACAGTCAGGACTGGCACATGCATCCATTAAGGTTCACCTGGCAGCTATCTCTAGGTTCACCAGAACTTTCACAGGACCTTCTCTGTGGTCAAGTAGGCTGGTCAAGCAATTCCTGATGGGGCTCTACAGATCCTTTCCGAGGCCTCGGAAAGTCCCTCCGACATGGCAACTGAATCTGGTACTCAACTAACTCATGAGACATCCGTTTGAACCCATTCATCGAGCATCTCTCAAATACATCTCCTGGAAAACGGCGCTCTTGCTCGCTTTAACATCGGCCAGGAGAGTTAGCGAGCTACAAGCTTTGTCCATTCAGGAACCTTATATGCAGGTCAGACAGGACAGGGCGGTGCTGAGACCGAACCCTAAATTCATACCAAAGGTGCCTTCGGACTTTCATCTCAATGAACCAATTGTCCTTAGGTCCTTCTTTGCGAACCCTTCCACAGCAGCAGAAAGAGCACTGCATTCTTTGGATCTCAAGAGATGCCTAAAGTTCTACCTGGATAAAACTAAGGCTCTCAGAAAGTCTTCACAACTGTTCGTGGCATACAGCAGACCAAGAATGGGCCTGCCTCTTACGAAGCAAAGCATCTCGAGATGGATCTCCTCGGCGATTGCATTCTGCCACGACAAGGCCGGACGGCCTTTGACTGATCATGTTACTGCTCATTCCACCAGGGCGATGTCCACGTCAGCAGCACTGTTCGCTGGGGTGCCAATCTTGGACATATGCAGAGCGGCGACCTTGAAGTCACCGCACACTTTCTCCAGACACTACTGCCTGGATATCGAACTTCAGAAGGATGCGGCAGTGGGCTAGGCGGTGCTTCGCCATCTCTTTCAGTGAGGTGAGCCTTCCTACATCCCGCCATCCAGGTATGCACATTCTTTGCTCTTGTGATGTTCCAATTATGCTGTCCCCATGTTATATGATAATATATGCATTGTCTAACATGTCTGCAGAGCGACTTTACATCACACATGTGCATATCTGATTGCTAGCTACTCTGATTCAGGCATGTGAATCTATGAAAGACACCCCAAATACTGGATAAGAAATGCGTTACTTACCTGTAACAGCAGTTATCCAGTATTGGTGTCTTTTATAGATTCACATGCAACCCTCCCGCCTCCCCTGGAAGGACTCACATCCCTGTCTGACAATATTACGCCAACCTAGCTGGGTGCGTACGAAAATCTGAGGGACTGAGGCTCCTCCCAGGAAGGTTCTAGAGGGAGGTCGGAGCTGATTGGCTGACTGTGGAGTTTGGTCCTTTTTACATAAGGACAAAGAAAGGCTACTAAGGGGAGACCCTTAGGCCTATTTTCTCTATGTATGTCTATAGGACATTACTTTTTTATGTACCGGAGGCTCCCGTCTCGACGACGGGGAATGATTCAGGCATGTGAATCTATGAAAAAAAACCAATACTGGATAACTGCTGTTACAGGTAAGTAACGCATTTCATTTGTAGATTTACGTCATTATTACAAATATTGTGATTGCTCATCAGATTTACTCAGGATGCATGTTGATTGCAATTGAGGTGAAACTTAAAAATTAATTTTTTCGAAATGATTTGAAATTTGATCAAAATGTCTAAGAATGGTAGAGCGGTTATACTTTGTGTTGTGTGAGCCTGCATGTGTGTGAGGACTGTTTGTGTGAATGTGTGTACAACAATGTGTGTGAAACTGAATGTGCATCTGTGAATGAGTTGTTTTTTTCCGGGTAGGATTGTGGCATTGAGGTGCAGGCCTGTAAAAATTGACCCAAATGTTGTGCAGCACTTGACATTCATTCATGGCATTTAGGAAATAGAATGACTGTTTACGGGACTCCAAGTGCAATTCTTCAAGGTGTACAGAAAGCTTTCCTGACCATTTGTTTGCACGTGGGAATGACTTAGGTGAATATCAACTGAAATTCAGGCTGTGACTGAGGCCCAGACTGCAGCATTTGGATAGAAGTTAGAGATAAGCGGCCATTACCTGAACTGGATCTGCCGGTTTTCGGTTTGGGGTTCTGACGAGACTCCTTCATACACAGGAAGATCTACTTGGACGCGGTGGGAGATCCCAGGCCGCCGGAGGCCTTGATGGTGGACGCTGGACTGCTGCCAAAATGCTGTGGCGGGGACACGGAGGACGGGGCAACGGCACTTGATGGGGCTGGTGCTGGTCCTGTGGGTCTGGGAGGAGGACGATCTTTTCATACAACTCTCGCTGGTGTCGTTTGCTTTGTGGTGGGGCAGGGCGTTGCCAGGGGACTGCAGGGAGCAGGCCGGCCGATGGTACTCACTCTCCTCAAGCGGCAAGGACTGGGGGTACTGTTGCTGATTGGCATTATAAGTAAAACCATTTGCTCCCTGGTAGGCGTATCCACTGTAGACTGCAGCATTGTCGTAGTAGGTCGTCTTTTGTATTTTGTTGTTTCCCAATATTTATTTCAGAAACTGACAGGTCTTGACACCCGTAAAGAGTAACCTTTGCACCTCTCGGTCGCGTGGTCTCCCTCCTCCAATGGGCACCGCGGGCCAACCTAGGCTGTACCGAAAGCATACCACAGTGAAGAAATCGCATGAACACATCTTACTTTCAATAGCTAAGTGAAAGGAAGCCATAAAAGAAACCAGTGATGGAATAAACGAGCCGTGGGTGTGAGCAGCACTGCACTGCGGAGCAATGGTTGGACCAAGCACAAAAGTGATTGTACTGTGATTCTGGGCAATTCGCTTAATCTCCGGGTGCCTATTAAATAATGAATGTGTCCTTAACTGGTGACCTTCAGATCCGGTTTGCGCTATATAAAACTATAAAACAGACGGGAGGAGGGAAGAGAGGCCATCACAACTGTACTGTGTGGTAGCGACCAAAATGCTCTCTTAGTGAAATCACCGGAAAGAGAGCTAAACACACAAAGGAGGGACTTTAATAGAAATGCACCAGTAGGAATCCAGCATTTCTGAATGCTGCAGCTAATAGCCAATAGCAATGGGTGGGTTTGCCAAAGCCATACAGAGAGACACAACAGGTCATCGCTGATGCTCGACCTAAAAATGAATTCACACTCATGTATCCATCGACCATCTCTCCCAGTTTATCACATACGCAGAAGACTCCATGTCTACAGCGGTGAACTTGTCCTAACCAGCTTAACTGAGTACAACAGGATCTCTGCCTTCTTCCAGCAGACCTTTAATAGTCAACTGTGCTTGTCATTTGCAAAAGATGGTCAGTGTGGGGAGCTGTTTCATTGGCCCACTTTCTTAATATTGGCGAAGAATAGTGTGCACTTTTTTGCCATTTGTAGTCACTCCTACACATAAATCACAATCCACTCTTTGTTCTCTTTCTGTGTCATAAGTATACCACCAACGTTGTGATAGTCTGGAGGACTGTTTACTTCCATCATCTCCGAACAGTAATTACTTCTAATTGTTCCTGTTCCAGGAGCAATGTGCTTCTTTTCTCCACTTCTGCCATATCTATGCTTCTCCTTTCTCTCATGTCTCTCACTGCACTCTCGCTGAAGGGACCCATTCTCTGCTTGCCTTAAACCTATACCAAAAGCTCTGCTTGAAAGAGAAGCTAATAAGTTGTTATTTTGGTTTTTTTCGGGTCTGGGTCAGAACAAGTCAGCATGCTGCACACAGCTGGTGATTTGAGGAGTCACACCTATTTATTGTATTCCTGGCACTGCCCTGCTACTTTCTAGGTGGGGAGTCCCACGGGCAGTGCCAGGGGTAGCAAGAGGTGAGCCAGGAGTCACACATGCGGATCCTGGCACAGCTAAATTACGTCCCTGTCCATCAGTAGCATTCTGTCACAAAACATGTCCCACTCATTGTAAACCTTACATGCAAATAAACGGGCAATAGCCTGAACACTGACAATGTCAGACTTTGCCAACTGGGCCCTCCTGCTGCAGCTTCTGACCAAAGCAATTGCATCATCAGCTAAAGAGTATTGAACTCCTTAATCCTCAACCTTAATGAAATAATCGACTGTCTGTGTTTGTAGCCAGGATACAGCTATTACATTTCCGCAAATAATTTGAGCGGGTAAGTCATAACTTATGACAATAGGATGTGCTTTCGAGGATGGGCTAATTTGGATAAAGTACTGATAGTCCCCCCTTTTCTCCCAACCAGGGGCCCGATGTAGGTAAATCCAATTTATCGACTCTTAAATACCGAATCGGTATGATTCGGTATTTAAGAGTCGGTAAATCGGAAGTAGGCAGATGTAGGTAATTCTAATATTAGAATTACCGATTCGGGGGGGCGTGGCTTGGACGCCGGTGCAAATGGCGGCGTAGTTTTGTCCTCCTCCGAGCGGCTGAACAAGAATGCTGTGGAAGGCTGCAATCCGCCTCCAATCCTGCCTGAAACGGGTACCTGGGCGTCGGAAGAACTGATCCAGAGACGATGAAAGTTTGACTCGGATCCGACCGACAGGAGAGGAGCTGACTGCCCGTTTGCCCTGACCGAGGAGGCTGCGCTCTGCGACGGAGCCCGACCCCGGACACAACCACGTGGTCCCCCGGTCTCCCGGAGGTTCAACCACGCTGCTCACTACGGACTGTTGGGGGTCTCCATGGGCAGCGCATGGCCGAGAATCTACACGGCATCGACGTATCGACGCAGTGAGTAGGAGGGCAGAGGCGAGGCTGTCAGTGGGGCGGTTGACTGCTCGATGTTATAAAATACCGCGCTGGCAAATCTTAATGGCGGCCACCCAGTGAGCCTGTCTCCGCAAATCAAGCACCCTGCACCAAGATCACGAACTGCTGACAAATGCATATGCCTGTGAGGAAACTGATGTAATATAAATTCGGACCAACGCTCAGATGCAGCTTTTCTGAAATAACGCTGCAAGCAGGATCTTCTACGCTATATGAATGACTGAGATGTATGTTTAAAATGGCGGTCCCTTGCTAAGCTGTGACCTGGTGCCTGGATACCATGATGAACACTGTGGCCTCTGTTATGCTATGAAGACCTGTAGGCAGATTAATAGAATAATTGACCGCGCTTTGTGAAATAATGTTGCAAGCACATGTAAGAACAACTATTGCAATCATTCCTAGAGCCTAGCTTGAATTTCTGTCGCAGTTGATATCAAGGCACTGGATAGCCCTCCAGGAATTCTGGGAAAGCTGGTGGCATGTATATGGACTGAGTCTGTTACACTGTGTATGATGTGCTGGTTGAACCTCTGCAGCAACTATTGCTAGCGCTATTTACAAGGATACGAGTAACATTTACAAGGTGCAACACGAACATTGTGCAAACGACGGCTCCTGCTGATGAATGTGCACCTATGATCTCTCTTCAATAAAAATCGTCTTTCACTATTCACGACGCAGCGCAATTCACGACGCAACGCAACGCAATTCAGTACCTGCGCCGTGAGTTGGTGGAACTCAGAACAAGACAGCGTCAGGTCTAATCGATACGCACAACTACAACTTAAGGATGGGAGACAAAGAAAACGGCGTAACTTCTAAACGCCTGAAATCTAACCCACCGACGCCAGTCAAAGGAAATAAAGAAATGACGGATGCCATGGCAACAATTTTGAGCAGGCTAGAAGAGGTTAGGGACTTGGCCAAATCCACCAAGGAAGAGGTGGTAGCTATTCGCCAGGATATCAAAGACATCAACTCAAGAATTACAGAGTCCGAGGCCAGGATAAGCAAACTGGAAGACTTTGAGAATAAAACACCTGGAGCGATCAAGAACCTCTCCTTATGCTCAGATCACCTTGTGAAAAAAGTTGCGGAATTGGAAGACAGAAACAGAAGGGGGAACCTAAGAATTTTTGGCATGCCGGAAAAAGCAGAGGAATCACATGGCACATGCATACCCTTCCTCGAGGAGTGGTTCACGCAGGCCACAAATCTAACCTTCACTCAGCCACTAGAGTTTGATAGAGCACACAGGGTACCAGGTCGAATTTCTAAGGATCAGAAGGGCCCAAGAGCGATCGTGTGTAAACCGCTAAGATATCAGCACACAGAGCAGATACTTACCTTCGCCCGCAAACATAACCATGTGCTATGGAAAGGTCACAAAATCTTCATCTCACAGGACTTCAGTAAGGAGACTATGGAAATCAGGAAAGCCTTCCTCGCGATGAGACCCCAACTGAAGTCACTTGGTCACATGTATGGCTTTATTGGTCCGACGAAATTTAGAGTAACCATACAAGGGGTGACACATGTGTTCTCTGACCTGAGAAAACTGCGACAACTCCTGTTCGACCAGGGCAATGGTACCATGGATGTCTCCCCTTCAGCTCAACAAGGTGCCTCTTCAGCTGGCTCAGGATGAGTTTAGGATTGAACTTTTGGTACTGTTATTCTCATATTCCTGAATCCACATTGAAGTGTCTGTCGGAACTGGGACTGACATGAGGCTCTTGTCTGGTATTGCTAAAGAGGTGATAACAACGTCTGTAATTGACAGAAACTAATAAGAGCACGCCCGCATGGGGTCTGGTTCTGGCCAACTTTGTCTGGCACGTTAATGGTTCATGTATCTTTTGGGCCGCCTGTCAGCGTGTCCTTTGGAATCCGGATCTGTTTCAGAGCGATCTCTTGTATTCTTGATTGGAAATGGACTCACAATGGTTATATCTGTGCTGCCACGATACTGCCCGTGTCCCTCCTGGACCTCAAGAAGTTCTGTGCTGTGGTGTTGTTTTATAGCACTCCCATTGGTGTCAGGTGCACCCACAATAACTCTTCTACAGTTGCTGTTGTGCTTGCTGTGTGAAGCTCTGAAGTACTAAAGTATGAAGTACTATGCTGTGATGTGGAGTTGTTTTATGGCACTCCCATTGATAATAACTGATGATGTTGTGCTTGGTTTATGATACTTGGTTTATGATACTGAAGTCAAGGTATTGACCTTCCTGCGCTCAAGGTCATGGCACCATTGTTGTCTATAGTTTATTGTTGCCTACATACTTGGCTTATTCCTTCACTAAATTGGGATTGCAGCCCCAAAGATTAATAGTTATGAGTAAGCTGCTTGGAGGCGGCCTCGTGGTCGTCATTCCCGAGTCGCCATGTTCTGTTGTTTCTACTATTGGGGAGGGAGGGGTGGGTTGAGGGTGAGGGAGGAGGGTGGAGGGAGGTTGGTGGGGGTGAAGGGGGGGGTTGTTTTTGCATTTTGTATATCGTTTTGTTTAGTTTTGTCCATCTTGCATCCTAACTTGCATACATTGCACCACATTGTGTTCCGGAACGTACACTCTGTCCGCCGATTCCATACAAAAAGTACTAGCCCTGTATTCAATGAGAGATATGGCTTTGCTGGCTTGAACAAAGGGATGAGACCCTCTTTTCGATCCAACTTTTGCGCATACACATGGGTCATGAGACGGTATCACTTATTGTATAATCGATGGCTCATGTAATTGACACTCCAATAGGGACAACAACTATAGCTAATCTTCGAATATTATCATTAAATGTTAAAGGTCTCAACCAGCCAGTTAAACGCCAAAAGGTACTGGATTATCTACGTAGACAACGTGGAGATATAGCCTTACTGCAGGAGACAAAACTAGAGGCGAAGCTATTTCATACACTGCGTAACAAATATTACACCGAAGTGATAGGCTCTGAAGCAATCTCAAAAAAGAATGGGGTGGTGATGCTGGTGGCCAAGAATGCGAATGTGGACATAGTCTCTACTACAACAGACACGAAAAGGAGGTGGATTTCGGCGAAATTACTCAAGGATGACACTGAGTTCTTTATCACAACTGTTTATGCCCCAAATACACACGATCCGTCCTTCTGGGTAGGCCTATCAAAGCAGATCATCTCCATTCCTGACACAGCACTCCATATTCTGGCAGGCGACTTCAATCTCCCATATGACCCTGTATTGGATAGGGACTCTAAATGCGTCTTTCGCCCAGGCAAAGCCCATAAGGCATTCATGAAACTATGCAATAGATTCCATATGGTGGACATTGCTCCCAGATTAGTCTCTGATCATTCATGCGTCTCCCTTACACTGTCTAATCTTAAGCCATCTACCCGTCAATCTATGTGGGGATTCAATGATACTATTCTTAATGACACAAAACACAAAGAAACCCTTGACACCGCCATTAGAGATTTGTCCAATAGGAGAGGGGACACTTCAGACAACATCCGTTGGGAGGCATTGAAATCCACTATAAGGGGACTTATTATAAAAAATATCCTCTGCTATTAATAAAAACCGCACTGCGGCCTTGCTGAAGTTAGAAGAGGACATTTCGAAACTTCAGCAAAAATACCTGATGAGTAGGGACCCTGCAATCCTAAATGAACTGTCCAATCAAAAATACACCTACAATAAACTTATCAGTGAGAAGGCAGGAATTTGGCTTGACAGGAAGAAGCGTTTTAAAATCTGCGACTCAAACAAGGCAGGGAAAGGGTTAGCGGCTTATCTTAAATTTAAAATTCAGAAGAACACCATTAATTCGTTAATCGATGACAATGGTACTCCTAACTCTGATCCCACTAAGATTGCGAACATTTTCAAAGACTTTTATGAGAAACTCTATGCTAGGAACATACACGTTGACAATGAAAAAATGGAGAAGTATCTCTCAAACTGCACACTACCAACACCTACGGCCGCAGAAAAGGAAGCTTTAAAAGAACCGATCTCTGAATCGGAGGTTGTTAGCGCGATCAAATGCCTTAAAAAAGGGAAAGCCCCTGGTCCTGATGGCTATACTGCTCCGTTTTATAAGACGTTTGCCCATATTCTTGCAACTCCTCTATTAGAAGTTTTTCAAGAAATTAGTACCACAGGAGAGGTAAAAGGAACTATGGCTGAGGCCGTAATTGCTGTAATACCAAAAGAAGGTAAAGATCATAAACTCCCCAAAAATGACAGGCCTATCTCACTGATAAATTTAGATTGTAAGCTCCTGGCATCGATTTTAGCAAAACGCATCCAGAAGGTTCTGCCGACCCTAATACACCCCTCGCAAGCGGGATTCCTGAAGAACAGGCTTTCGAGCGACAACACGAGAATTCTGGCTCACGTTATTGAAAAAGCAAAATTCTTATCCACGCCCACCGTGGCTATCACACTAGACGCGGAAAAAGCGTTTGACAAAGTTGACTGGACTTATTTAAATGCTGTACTACACAAATTCGACCTGGGTCCCCTATTCACTAGGTTAGTCATGTCCCTCTACGCCTGTCCCTCTGCTAGAGTACGGGCTGGTGGCGCCTTTTCCTCCCCCTTTAGTCTAGAACAAGGCACTAGGCAGGGTTGCCCATTGTCCCCGTCCTTATTCCTCCTGGCAATTGAACCCTTTTTGTACTATATTAGGGAAAACCCTGAAATTGCAGGAGTTCAGTTCGCAGGCTGTACAATCAAACTCACGGCCTATGCTGATGACGTATTGGTCATGAGTGAAAAAGCTGATAAGGCTATACCGGCGCTACTCTCCACAATCGAAGAATTCTCAAGTGTATCTGGGTACTCCCTAAACAAGGATAAAACTGAGGTGAAGTCGTTAAACAATCTGTGTGATAAAAATATCCTGGGCGAATCCGGACTGACCTGGCAACCGAAGAGTTTTAAATACTTAGGTCTGGAATTTGAAAGGGACTTGGTAACCACCCTAAAAATTAATGAGGAGATACTCTACAAAAAAATACAAAAACTCTTAGATGGCTGGTCCCCAAAGTTCCTCTCATGGTGGGGTAGGGCGGAAACATTAAAAATGATGATCAGTCCCTTGGTAAACTATATGGCATGTATGCTCCCCATGACCTTCTCGGAGGATTTTCTACATAAAGTCGAGAAGTCGTTAACGGACTTCCTGTGGAAAGGGAAGAGACCGAGAATTGCCATGAGGAAACTGCAATTGCCAAAGCTTAAAGGGGGCTTAGGTCTACCAAATTTCAGAGACTACCAAACCGCCTTTCTCTGCAGACAAGGAGCTTCCTGGTTTACCGAAGACCCATTTATACGCCCTTATGGATCGACATTGAGAAATCCATTGTCGGAAAGGCCCCGCTCTCTGCTGTACTCACAATGGATCTCTCACACCTTACGAATTCTAAATACATCATACTCAACACTAAGAGGGCTCTCTTGCGGTTAGATCGCACTCACAAAACTGGTCTACAGATCCATAATTCTTCATCTGCTTCCTTGTGGCGTAACCCGTCAATCAAAATTGGCGGATCGCCCATAATATGGGACCACTGGTCTGAAAAAGGTGTTAATGTAATTGCTGATCTACACGAAAATAACATGCCACTACCATTCTCAACTCTGCAGGCTAGACACTCCCTATTACCGATTGACTTTTACTCGTTCCTGAAGCTAAAGTCAGCCTTATCTAGCAGAACGTTCAAATTAGCGATGCCTTGGCTAAAATCTATGCTCCCTCACTTTCAATCCTCTGGACATTTTGTCTCAAAAATATATAAACTTCTTGCACCAACACCCAACAAATCGATGAGGCGTAACGAAGCCAAATGGGAATCAGAACCAAATAATACTGGCATAAGCATAGACTTGGTCAAGATACATGCATCAGCACTCACACATAAGGTCTCGCCGATACTATCACAGACCAAATATATGATCCTTAACAGGGCTTTCTGGACCCCACAACGACTATTTAAGGTTGGCCTACGAGACACACCGACCTGCTGGAACTGCTCCTCGGATATTGGTGACCTTCCACACATGCTATTTGATTGCCCCAAGCTCCAAACATATTGGACTAAAATCTTTGACTACATTGGGCACACGTTTGACATACATCCTGCTAGGGAGTTCATCTACATTATCCTGGGGGCTTTAGACCCACTACTAAAGGGGGACCATGACCGTCAGCTCCTGGATCTCCTGCTAACACTAGCATGCAAGGTAGTCCTATGCAATTGGAAATCAGCGTCTGAGGTCTCTTTTAATGCCTGGAGGGAATGGCTAGCCTGCATTAGGGGCACTGACAATCCCGCTCTTCACTCATCACCATGGCAGGTTACCAACAAAAAACTATGGTCTTCTCTAGACCAGGCCTCCTTCACTTTTGAGCCACCATGATACACCACCAATGAGATCAACACTCAGTAAATGTGGGGTTGCCCGATGCACGAATTATAATGGTTTTATCCCGCCCATATGGGCTTACCAGATTTAGATACAATGTGCAGGGATGACAAAGTATACCTGGTATTATTTGACTAGACTAGACTTGGATGGAGTGCTCTACGGAACTGTGCACAACTGTAAGATTGCAATGATGGCATATTTTATTGTTTACCTTGTTCATTTATTTATTTATTTATTTGTCCATCCATTTATTTATTCATTCAACTCATTCATCTCGTCTCACTTACAGATCCGGTCTGCTGTTACCCTCTAGTTTTCATTATGCTTTATTTTCCGTTACTGTATGTATTTTTATATGCACTGACCCATGCTTGACCACGGCGTTTCTCCAATACGAATGTAACTCTATTGATGCCTTATGGCCGTTATCATTTCTGTTTTTGCTCAATAAAAAAGATTTGAAATCAAAAAATAATTACCGATTCGGTAGGATTCGGTATTTACCGATTCGGTAAATACCGAATCGGTATTGCCCATTGATTCCTATGGGCCTTGAAGCCCATAGGAATCAATGGGCAATACCGATTCGGTATTTACCGAATCAGTAAATACCGAATCCTGCAAGGGTGCAGGGGGTGTCACTTTGACACCCTCTAGCACCCCAAGTACAGGCTGGTGTGCCATGTGGCACACAGACATGCCCTAAGGGCATGTCTGTGTGTCACATGGCACAGGTGTACATGCACAGATGTGCATGTACACCTGAATTCGGTATTTTACCACCCAATTGGATTGGGTGGTAAAATACCGAATTCTGAAGGCCTGGAGCACTGGAAACAGTGCTACCTACATCAGGAATTTTCCGATTCGGTAAAATTACCGATTCAGTATTTTACAGAATCGTTAAATTTACCTAATTGGTAAATTTACCGATTCTGTAAAATATAGCCCCCTACATCTCAATCACCAAATACCGGTCGGTAACGGCAGAATTCGGCCGTTACCGACCGGTATTTGGTGACCTACATCCGGCCCCAGATGAGGTGCAATCAACCACTATAGGTTGTCTCCAAACATCCCCCTATACCCCTTCCTGAGGAAGACTCGCAGGCAAAGGTTCCACAGCCCCATATGCCACAAGTCGAGTCGAAACGTTGACATACATACACCCTTGTACCTGGACCCACCCAGCCTTTCTCTACCACGTGCCACAGATGATTACAATCTGTAATTGTACTAATCATTGTAAATAGACCATGTAAAATAGTATTGGGACAGGACATTAAGATTGATACGTTTGATCAATCTCACACTGAACCTCTCTACTTTTTTCTTTACTCTGGGAACAATTTCCCCACCCACTTACTTTCGAGCACCCCTTTCTGTGCACGTTCCCTTCTGGAGCAGCCATCAAAAATGTACAGTGATTTAATTCTATTGATGAAAATAAATGCGCTTCGTTTCATATGAAATCTGGTTCCTGCACATCCTTGTTTTCATTGTTAAACTTCTTATGCTGAAGTAATATCCTTGATAAAGAGTGTGAATTCATGTTTTAGCTCTAAATTAGGAATTGTGAATTTATTTTTAGATTGTGATTGATTAGTTTGAGGACCACTGTTCACCAGGAGTTAAGCAGCACAAGCACAATGGTGGTAGCATACTGTGTAGCGATCAGTAGTAATCACCAGGAATTTTATTTCCCTGAGTCACTAGAGTGAGGCCTACAGGCTCACTCACCTTTTTCAAAGTTCCGCTGCTGTGTGCTTAACTTAGCTTTTGCCTACATCAGGTAGATGTTGAGTGCTGCATGGCGCAGAAGTTGTGACCCAACGCTGGTTTTATGTGTGCCTGGAAAGGGTACAGTACAGGGAGAGAGCAGCTCTGTGTAGTATATTTGAGATTAATGCATGTTCTGAGTGCATGTATGCCTGTGAGGAATACATGACATGATGGTAGTAGTGCTGTGCAGTGTGTGCAAAATTAAAATATATGCTGGATATATGCATGCTTTTGTGAATTACAATACACAAAGGGTGAAATGTTGTGCAGCAAGCACATGGTGATTGTGTGTGCTGGCAGCGTTTGTGTTTGTAAATAACGCACCCTGGATAAATATAGAAAAGCTTCAATGCTGAACAGTGCACGCAAACTGAGTGTGCATACTGAAAGGCAACTCTCTACATTCTGGAGCAATTGTTTCATCTCTTTCCCTGCCCGCATGTTTGTGGGTAGAGAAAGAGATGAAACCCCCATTTCCAGTGGGTGGGAACATTTTGACAGCTCCTGCCAGCTGGCACTGGAATATTTGCTGTAGCTTGGCGGGAGCTGTCACAGCTCCCGCCAAGATAAAACAAACAGCTATGTCCCGAGGGTGGGCACCCCAGAACATAGGAGGAGCCGGCCATGGGGGGTGGCAGTCCCCAGGGCCATATGGTTCCAAGAGGGGGACGGTGAGGCCCTCTTCCTTTGATTTACATGGGCCGAACCAAGGGAGGTATTGATCCCCAAAGCTGTATATGGCCCGGGAAGGGGGGCCCCCTCCATGTGTAGATTTTGAATTTGACCCCAGAGAGGGGGTGGTCCTTGGGGCGGGAGATCCGCACAGACCTCCTTCATTATGGTTATTTAGCCCCGGGGAGGTGGTGTCACCGGGGCTTCAAAAAGCCCCAGGAAAGGCATTCCCACAACCCCTCTCCTTTTTAAAAAAATGTCATAGAGAGGTGGTGGTCCCCGGGGTGGGTTCATGCAACCCCCCCCTATATGTTTATGTAGCCCCAAGTAGGTGGTGGTCCTCGGGGCATAAGAATCCCTTTTATAGTTACTATACGCTACATGCCTCTAGGACCTGGGGCTTCATTAATTTTTTTCTTTTTTTTTTTTTGCTAAGAACTTGTCGCTTGTCCGCAGCAATGATATTTTTTAATGTACTTTTTCTGCCATGGCCAGGTCCCTCTGGGGCCCCAAGACCAAGGATTGGGGGGTCAGAGTATTCCTACCCAGCCTCGTTTTCATTTTAATTGAACTTTTAAAAAAATAATGTTTTTTGAAGCTGAAGCCCAAGATGGCTGCCAGCACTTCCTTGTTGAAGTGTTTGCAGCCAATCAGATTTCAGCATATGGATTTCTTTTAAGATCTCAAAAACTACTGAATGGATTTACACCAATTCATAAAAAGGTCGCTTCCTGAACCAACAGCTACCTTTGTGCCTAAGTTTGCGTAATTTCGTTCTGCAGTTCGGGCTGTAGCCGTGTTATATGAATGTTGAACCTCTTCAGAGAGCTGAAAATAGCTTCTATGTAAGAAACTTTCAGTTCCACAGGGTATAGCAATACTCATATGCCACGATGAGACTGGGAAGAGCTAGTTAGAGAAAAGTGTGGCTGTCATTATGCTATGGTTTAAGAGCTGGCAAACACCCAATGCAGGTTTCTCTAGATTGATTCAAAAGGGATGTTTATCCCTAGCTAACATGGCAGTGTTTCAATGGCTCCTGTATGTGAAGCAGGCTCTCTTTAAGAAAGGTGTGTTGGATTACTTTCTATACTGTATCACTAAAGACAGGGTAAAAAAAGCTATTTTATTATTGCATCTTGCAAAAGAGTAAAGTTAAGGTGCTGATGGGGAGGCGTTTCGTGCTGATGACTACAGAAAGAGGTGTGGCGCAGCGGCCAGGTCGACTGACTCCGGAACAAGGTGGCTCACAGTTCGATCACCAGTAGCAGGTTAGCCCAGCTCTGTAAGCAATAGCTTACTTAATCTTCCCGACGGCCCCCAGTGCCTTGACACCCTCGGGTAATTGTTTGCGCATTACAAATACTGGAATTATTATTATAAATATTACAGAGGGATACGAAGATGGCCGTTGGGGTGAGGTGAATATTGGTTTCTAAGCAGTGGACCAGTAGTATAAACCCCGCCTCAGACGGGTGGCTTATGCTATTCAGTGCTACAGATTGCAAAGCCTATGACCTGAGGACTGACTGGGGTCTTCAAAAGGGAATCGGTTCGCCACTAGAGATGCCTCTGCTGGAGCTGCCCCGCTCAAGTTCTGCCCCCCTACTCTCGGGACCAATATAGACAGTAGAGTACATGGAGATTAATGATTGGTGCTATAGACCATAATGGGTGGATTTTAGTTAACAGTTATGATGGTTTATTAGTGCTCTTTATGCAGTTGTGTCAAACTAAGTCTGCGCTGCCAGACAATGTGCTGTTATAGATGAATAATGCTTCTTTGGAACTGATTGTTGTTCTTGCTCAATTGGCTGTCTATTATTTGCCTTATTAACGCTGCTGGAGTGTATTTAAAACCAATTAAGGTATTTGTTTTTTTAAAAGCGCAATGTTAAGGCACAATCTATGTGGACTGTTGTTATGCATTCAGTCCTTAGTACTTCATTGAGCGTGTGCGGGGGCGGGATTTTGATCGCTATCTTATCACCCTTGATCTAAACCCCGTTTTGGTCGACTGAACCTTTATTGCCTGTCATTGAGGGAAAAAAGTGCATCTCTTACCAGATTAGTTCAATCAATAATGGACCCAGCTCGGAAAGACCACAAACCACTTCTAGCTTTCAAAGGTTTATTATAAAGTTAGGATTAATTGCAGATACAGGCATCTCAAAATGAGATTCACAAGATATACGGGCCCAACTACATACATATGCTCTCTGAAAGCCCTCAGACGAGCAAAGAAAACTACAAAGACTAATTCCAAAATTAAAAGAGCTGCAAGCATAGACACGTATTGTGATCTCTCAGTCATTTACAGCCGGAATAAAGGTCTCAGGTTAGGCTGTCCCTACCCTGCTCTGGATGGTATCCCTACTTAACAGAATCCCAGCCTAACAAAAGGTGTCAGCGGTGAATGACTTCCGAGGAAGATCACCCACTCTTAGTCTCTAGGTGAAAACCTATGATCTCCAGTCATGACCCCTCTCTGCCTACCCATCCGCTCTCTAAAGGGTCCTCAGGCATCTGCTATAACTCCACCCAGGGGTGCTGTCCCTAATACCAAACACATAATAACATTTGAGACGCCCCTCGTGAGACGCCCCTCACGTGGTGTTGCTACTGGCTTTTTCCATGATGTTCTTCATTTGGGCCTCGTGCGTTAGAGTTGACCTTGCTTCTCAGACTCTTCTCCGGCCCGCCGATACCCCTTAAACATTCCTGAATCCTCCTCCGTGTCTGTGCCAGTCTCCTGAACAACCCTCTATTCATTCGATGTATAATTGGATCCCCCCTCTCACTTGCAGACAGACATCTGCAGCTAGTATCCCAATTCCCATAAACTTCTAACAGAAGATTGCAACATTATTTCTCGGCACAGACCAATACGTGTAAATCAGAGTCTTTTAAACCTTTCAGGCCTACAACATTTCTCATAATGATTATTTTCTTCAAACCTTTCATTAATCAATATCAGAATAATACTCTGCTTTAGGATTATGTAAACACATCTATAAAATATAAACCTATCAAAACAGAATTACTAAATAACATTAGTACAATCCATATTAATGTAAGTGGACCCCTTTCCCAACTCTTTCAGCTCTGGCCATGAGGCCTATTCCGTTCTATGCTTGACATTCCTTCATTAGCAGCTACATAATATGGATCAGGATTAATCACTCCTAATAAGGTTATACATTTTCACACATTTCTGCATTAGTTCCACTTCTATATAAAATCTCTAGATTAACTACACATTTCAGAATATAGGTGAATATAATATCAGCACTCATGGCATTTCTCTCATGACTTGTGCTTACTACATGTAAGTGTGATGTACTCATACATTTTGGTCAGTTTGCGCTCTCTCAGTTCCCCCCTTTGATGACCTCTCGGGGTCATCACTAACATTTAAACTGAAGTGATTGCTAGTGTACCTCGTTTCTGCGTTTCTAGAGCCCTCAGGCTCCTGTACTGATTGTCTTGTATGGCAGCTAATCTCTGTAGCTGTTCTCTCTGGGCTCTTTCAAATCTCCTGGATCTATACCATCTGTATGCCCTCACCAATCCCCACAACATGATCACACAGATCAATATTATGATGATAGGTTTCAGCACATACCACACGAAGCTCTTTCCTAAGGTGGTGAACCAACCTCCAACTTCACCCATTCCATGGCCCACTTTTTCCCACACATTTTCTCTACTCAGGTCTTCGATCTCTTTGTGGATATTAGTTATGTTCATGATAACCTTCTCCAGGGGCTTTGAATTGTCTGGAATGTAAGTGCAACATTCCTGGACCTTCAAAGCCTTACAGACTCCGCCCTCTTTTGCTAGCAGGACGTCTAATGCAAGACGGTTCTGAAGCACCATGGCCCTTATCGATTGCATCTCTCCTTCCACCAGCATTAAGGACCTAGCAGTGCTGGCAGACAATCTGTCTACGACTGTTGCCAGTCGCCTAATTTTGACATCATTGAGGATCAGTCCTAAAAGAGGAAAAACAGCTCCAAATACATCTCCGACCATTTCTGCATCTCCTAGGTCTCTTCTCCCCCTCGCTGAAGCCTTGCCCTCGATGATCTCTAAGTCTTGGGCATGATATATTTTGGGGAAGATGATTGCCAGGTAACATGATCCATACCAGTTGTCAGGCAATCTCACGTAGGCATTTCTTCCACACACAAAATATACATTTGGAATCACTTGCATTCCTTTCAGGAAATCTTTTGTATAATATTCTAAATTGAAAGCATGTTCACAACTGACTTCTCCTACGTATACATTTTCGTAATACGTTTTGGCTCTGTGAAGACATAACTTCCCTCTCTGCGTTTTATCCAAAGCTATTGGACCACTACTACCCTTTCTCTTGTGTGCCTTCTCTTCCTCGGTCCAATCTGTTTTCCATTGTCCTGATTTTTTCAAAATCTTTTGCCTCCTGTATCGATCATCCACTTGCCCTATAAACTTCTTCTCGACTTCTGACACTTTGCATGTCAGGTTATTTCTGCGGGCATGTGAAGTATCTAAGGTAATCCAAGGAATGAAGAACTTGGCCAATCTGTCTTCACTCTTCCAGTAGTCCCATTTGTTCATCTGCTTGTAATTTGGGACTTCTGGTAACACTGAATCATAATTGGAGAAATAGTATTCAAAACTATCTCTCCCATAAAATATACTAAGCAATAAGCTACATGTAATGCCATATGTCAGCGGGAGGTGATGATATCTAATGCCTTCATCTACAGACGCCGGCAACTGCATGCAGACGTAGCAGTCCTTAACCTCCATGGCATCCACGTATTCATACAAAAGTTTAGCATAAGCATTTGACCTATAGTCGCCTTGGGACTCATCCATGTGTAACCTACGGGCTTCTGCTGCTAATAGCGCCTTCTCCTGTTTGTTTTCTCCTTTCTCACCAGCAACAGTGGGTTTCGGTGTCACTACAGGTTTTTCATCGGTTACCTTTGCCTCACTCTCATGTCCCATAACATACGATACTGTAACTACTAAAGCTATTAGAAGTATCACTCCTACTATTAGTGTGCCTATTATACATTTGGCTCTACGATTCGGGGTGCCGGCTTCCATTTCGTCAGACAGTAGGATTCTCTCTTTTCTTTCAACACAAGTTCTTTTCTTCTCGTTCCTTTACAGTCTTTTTTTGCTCCTTCAGTCTTTAGAACCCCACAACTGGAAGCTGACAACCTCCTTTGAAAAAGTCCTTTTAGAGCTTCAACACAGACAACCCTAGCCCTTCTCCGTCAACTTATAGGAAGGTCCCTAAGATTCTCTGCTTCCTAGGCGCTAGGTAATCTTCTTTTTCTTGCTTATTTACAAAGTCTTTAAGCATCTACTATAAGGCTTGAGCCTGCGGCTTGGACAGCATAGTTCAATATTTCCAACCGAAGAACGTGCTCTTCATGGCTAGTTATCTTTGTTCCAAAGTCGGGGAATTGCAATTCTGTGAAAAACATGTGCTTTAACTTGCTTAGGCGGGGAGGGTTGGGGAGTGTGAACGTTAGTGACCCTTCTGCTTCGACTCCAGGCACTAACAGCTGTACTTCCACTGTAATAATGGGTTCAGAGCTGGACACCAGCACCGCTCTGATCCTCCCTGTCGCTCGTTCCCAAGACATCTGTCGCCAGATATGTCCACTCAGGGGTGGCGTATCTTCTATTAGGCACACGCACTCGTCTTGACCTTCTTAGATCTGGTGCTTCAGCGCCCTGAGCACCTTCTTCCAGGTCTGAGTCTTCGGATATTGGAGGAAGGGTTCTCTCTGGAGTCGACCTCAGGCTTGAACTCCTTCTTTGAGGCCAGCTGGCTTCTCCACGTCTTACCCTTCTGCTCCTTGTCCTTCTGTTTTGCTCTCGCTCTCTTTCAGCCTGGTCAGTGTCTGATTCGTACTCCCAGCTGCTTTCTCCTTCAGTAGCGTCGTCCGTTTCGCTGTTGTACTGACCGTCCTCAGGCTGGTCAGACTCGTTCCCTGCTTCTTCTGGCACCTCTACAGCTTGGCTGGCCCCCTCTATGGCTTCTCGGTCCACAGCTGGACTTCTATCCAAGAGAGGAGCTGTTTCTTCCAGAGGTGCTGGAACCCTCCGCGTATGCGACGCGTGGATCCAATTGGGCAGGCCTCCCACCTTCACTGCAGTGTTCGTGATCAGGATAATCTGGTAGGGCCCACGCCAACGAACATCCAGGCAGCTTCTTCTTACGTGCTTCCGCACAAGCACCCAATCACCAGGGCACAGGTCATGGCACAGATCCTGGCACGACGGAACCTCGGCAGCCTGCACCTGAAGGGACACAGAATGAATGGCGTCAGACAGCCCCTTACAATAGTCCAGGATCATATCATCTGTGATGTTTAACAGTGCAGCAGTTGGTACAGACGGCAACCTCATTGCTCTCCCTATTAACACCTCGTGCGGTGATAGTCCCGTTCTTCTGTCTGGGGTACTACGGAGGCTCATAAGGACCAATGGCAGAGCATCAGGCCAACTCAGGGAAGTTGATGAACACATCTTTGCAATTCGGGGATTAATAGTACTATTTATCTGCTCCACGATTCCTGATGCTTCTGGTCGGTAACTGCAATGCAATTTCTGGTCTATATTCAGGGCCGCGCAGATCATCTTCACAAGCTCGCTGTTGAAATGCGTTCCCCTATCTGATTCCAAAGAGGCCGGTACCCCGAATCCAGGGATGAGTTCCCTAAGCAGTAACTTGGCCACTGTGAGGGTGTCACACCTACGTGTAGGGTATGCCTCGACCCATCTGAAAAATACGCAAACAACCACCAAGACATAACGAAGGCGGTTGCACCTTGGCAGTTCAATAAAGTCTAACTGCATCCTATTGAATGGACCTCCAGACCTCCCTATGTGGCTCAATGTAACTGGTGTTCTCTTCCCTACATTCAACTGCTGACATGTCACACAACGCTGGCACACTGCTTCGGCTGCTACTCTGAACTTAGGATTATACCAGGTCTGTCTGAATACCCTCAGCATAGCGTCTCTCCCTAAGTGTACTGGACCATGGATTTGTCTAGCCATTGGGCTCACCATCTCATTGGGTAACACTGCCCTTCCATCTGCCGAAACCCAGAAATGAGCCTCACCCACCACACATCCTGCCTTTTCCCATGTTTGCTTTTCAAAATCAGGTGCGTTCTCTTGCATACATTTCAGCTCATCCCAAGAGTCGACAGTTTCCAGTATCATGGCTAATTCAGTTCTTACATTTATTCCGCCCACTTCCACCTGTGGAAGAGTACCCTTGTTCCGCACAATACCTCGCGACTTCGTCGGCATATCTATTGCCTTGTGACAGGAAGTCCATGTTCCTAGTATGTGCAGTGCATTTTACAACTGCGATACCTGCTGGACATTGCAAAGCCTCTAACAGCAAACGCACAAACTCTCCATTGCGAATAGGAGAACCTGAGGATGTCATGTATCCTCTTTGAGACCACAACTGCCCGTAATCATGAACTACCCCGTAACCGTATTGGCTGTCGGTGTATATGGTGACTCGAATTTGGTTGCTTGCCAGGCAGGCACGCGTCAATGCAATAATCTCGGCTACCTGCGCGGAGTGTACTCCTTCCAGGCATCCGGCTTCCACAACTCCAGAAATTGTACAAACAGCGTAAGCTACTCTTAATTGCCCAACTTCGTCTCTTACACATGAGCCATCGACAAAGAAAACTTCATCGGGGTCAGTCAGTGGCTCATCCACGATGTCGGGTCTCGGTTTGGTGCATAGTTCAGTCACATCAAGGCAGTCATGGTCTGTACATTCATCATCATCGATATCATTTGGGAGTGGCATCAAAGTAGCAGGGTTCAAAACAGAGCATCTCTTGAGGGTCACGTTCTCTGCAGCAAGAATGACTTGCTCATAGCGCGTGAGCCTGCTATTGGTCAGATGCTGTGTTTTGGTCCTGGTCATCAACAGTTCAACAGAATGGGGCACGTATACCTCTAACGGGTGCCCCATTACGATGTTTTCACAGCGCTCAATACTGACACCTGTTGCAGCAACGGACTTGAGACATCCGGGCAACGCTGCGGCTACTGGGTCTAAAGTAGCCGAGAAATAGGCAACTGGTCTACGGGCATTCCCATGGCTCTGGACCAACACAGACAAAGCACAACCCTCTCTTTCACAACAGTAAAGCAAGAATATTTTATCGTAATCAGGCATTCCCAGAGCAGGAGCACGACACAGGTCCTCTCTCAGCTGCAAGAACGCCATCAAACAGTCCTTGTCCCATGGTACCGGATCGCTCACCTCCTTGTGCGTCAGTTTTTGCAAGGGTTTTGCTTTCAGTGAAAAGTTCGCGATCCACTGTCGGCAATAACCCACCATCCCTAGAAACATCCTGACTTCTCTCTGTGTTTTAGGCGCATTCATTTTCATGATCGCCTCTATCCTGTCTGGGGACACTTTTCGCTTGCCTTTCTCAATTCTGTGCCCCAAGTACTGCACCTCTGTCAGGCAGTACTGCAATTTTCCCGGGGACACCCTGTGCCCATTCTCAGCTAGGTGATTTAGCAAGGCAATGGAGTCCTCCCTGCAAGCCTCCTCTGTTTCTGACGCCACAAGTAGGTCGTCTATGTACTGGACCAGAACTGACTTCTGGGGCAGCACTAGACTTTCAAGATTTTTCTTCAGAAGCTGATTGAAGATCAATGGGCTCTCTGTATACCCCTGGGGGATACGACACCATGTTAGGACGCGACCTTCCAGCTTAAATGCGAAAAGAAAATGGCTCTCCTCGTCCAGAGGGATCGAAAAGAAAGCCTGGCAAAGATCTATCACAGTGAACCATTCGGCTTGAAACGGTATCTGAAACAGTATCACTGATGGATTCGGTACCACTGGACAACATGAGACAACTATGTTATTAATCTTTCGGAGGTCCTGCACTATCCTGAATTTCCCATTTGGTTTCTGCAAACCCATTATCGGGGAGTTACATGGACTACCCACGATTTCCTTCAGTATTCCCTGCTTAATCATAGACTCGATCACGGGCTTTATACCTGCAATCGTTTCTGGAGTTAATTTATATTGGGGTGTTCTTGGAAAATCAGCATGCGGTTTCACTACGATTTTCACTGGGTCCACCCCCTTGACCAGTCCAATCTCCTCCCCAGTGAAATCCCACACTTCTGGTGCCACGGTCTCTCTCAGATCCCAAGGAAGCTCATCCACGGTCAAAGTGGGATACAGCTCCACACATATTCTCGAGTTTGCGACTTTGAAGTCAGCATCGTCGTCATTGGTCAATACCTCCACTCCCTGAGGTGTGCAGTATATTGTACAATTTAATTTGCACAAAAGGTCTCTTCCTAGCAGACATACAGGACTAGAATCGCAAACCACAAACTGATGCTCATCGCTGTATTTCCCTATTTTCACCTGTACTGGTTCGGTCAATGGGCTAGTTATTCTTCTGTTTGCGACCCCCACCACTTGTATTGTCTCCCCCGACATGGGCAAGCCTGGAACTGCGGCTGATCTGATCATGGATCGAGTGGCTCCTGTGTCCACTAGGAATGTCGTGGGGCACCCTGCCACTTCGGCCTCAACATAGGGTCCCCTTTGATCCACTTCTAAGGCTGCCCCGAGGGTACAGTCTTCCCTTTCCACTCTTTGTCCAGTCAGTGGATCGACGTAATAGCATTCCTCTCCTCCTACAAACAGGGGCATCTGTCTATAGGTCTTTCCCATGGTCCCTACTCTGGGTGGCTGAGGGAACTGGGCTCGTGGAGGTGGGGTCCCCCCTTTGAGCACCTTTCCTGGGTATGGCGTTACCCCCCTTCCTGGAGTGCTTTGAACCTCTTCCTCCTCTGGTTCTTGTTCTCCAATTTCCACGTTGTAGGGACACTCGCGTTTCCAATGCCCCACCTCGTTACACTGGTGGCACCGGGTCGTCTTTTTCAATGTGGCTATGTCTACCCTAGGTCTAAAGGTGGAATTCTCCTCATTGCCCTTGTTCTGACTATACTGTTTCTTCCCCCCAGTTCCTGTTCCCTGTTGCTGTTGCTGTTGTCCACCCTTGCCAGCTGACTGCATCTGCACCACCATCAATTTCTCCTTTAGCTTCTTTGCCTTTGAGTCAATCTCATCCCAGCAATACCTAGCATATCGCAGGATTTCGTCCAGCGGTTTACTTTGCCAACAAATCGAATGTTGCTGTATCATCAAACTAATATCCGGTCTTAGACCCAATACAAATTTAGACACAAACTGCCCTATGTCCTTTGGGTCCATTACGTCCAACCCGCTATACTGTTTAAACGCTTTCAGCAATCTCTCATAATATTCATGAACTGTTTCTTTGGGTTCCTGTCTAGTTCGATCTATTTTGACCCAGTCTATGTCCTGCATTGGCACCTTGTCTTTTAGCCACGTCATCACTCTCTCATATTTCACCATGACTGTCTCGGACGGGCCATTAGTCCGTGCATCTCTCTCTGGTTCAGCTGTGGGCCACTCGGCACTAACCTTACATGCGGTCCACAAATCTCCGGGTACCACAATGTCAAACAGGGTGTTCAGATCTATCCATAAGACCTTGGAGATTTTTACAAACCTCTCCACTTGCTTATACCACTCGACTGGGTTCTCCCTCAATTTGGGGAAGGAATTAGTAAAGGCTGCTAAATCCCCCCTACTCCATGGCACATGCACATAGTTCCCGTTTGCAACCTCACGCAAAGGGTATGCCTCTATTCTCTGCAATCCTCCAGGTGTCATACCAAGCATGCTTCTCCTGACGGTCCCTTTCTTGGACCACCTTTCTTCCCATTTATCTAGTGCCCTCCATGTCCTTATTCCTGTGATCAGTTCCCTTATGTGTGTTTTTAACCCTATTGTTCTTCTCTCGTCCAAGTCTCGATCTGTATAATGTAGCCTGTGGTTACCCTGTAATGCTTTGGTCCTTGATAGGTCTACCATATATTTGCCTGCTAGTTCAACTAATTTCTCAAGGATTGTTCTCGCCTTTCGAGTGATGTCCTTTGCCATGAACAGTATTTCATCCTGCTCATACATCTCCATTCTTTCTAGAGGCAAGGTACCATCCACCATGTCATCCAGGTCTGACTTTAAGCTGGCGACATCAAGTCTCTTGGCTTTTATCTCAGCTCGCAGTATGTCTTTCGAAGGGGGATCACTGGTCTCTCTACCATCCCAACTCCGAGTCCTACGCTTGGGCTCAGGGGAGTTAAGGAGAGTTCTCCCTTGTTCCCATCTCTCTAGGTCCCATGCTCGGCCATCCGATCTTGGAAGGTGATGGAACACGGGCCTGTTACCCCCAATCTTATTTTGTCCACTCTCTCTTTCTTCTCTCTCTCCACGGTAGGATTCCCTGCTATTCTCCCTCCGGTCGCCATTCTCTCTCTGTCTAGTGTCACTCAGTACCTGGTAAGGTCCTTCTCGGTTCCCCATATCCCCTGGACTGCGTTCTTGTCCGTAATCACAGGGGGTATGGCGAGGCCTCTCGCAACTCCCTCTCTGTTCACCATTGCCAGGCACATAGTGGGTACACTTAAAGCTGTCTCGGTACTCCTGCGTTCTCCTGTCTCCTTCACTGTGTATTGGGCGGGACACCCCCCACACTCAGGGTTCCTGTTTTCCAGGTCTGGTCTACCTCCACTTCTGTCATGATGGGTGTCCCCCCTACTGTCCTGACCCCTCCCGTCCCACTCTGGACTGCTTTCATCAGCCCCGCAGTGAGTCCAGGTCCTGCTGTCCTGGCTTTCCCTTCCAGGTTCCGCAGCTATGATGCTCTTGTGAGCCTCTACTGCCTCGTCCCACTTCTTCATGTACTCATTAAACTCCTGGAAGGATGGCGGTCTTGCCCCCCTTAGATCCATCAGCCATCTGGGGCCCCCCTGATCTCCTGTTGGATCTACTGCTGTGTGTACTGGGGTGCTCCAATCTCTCGGTCTGGGCAACTGACTTGAGGAAGTGATGGTATCATTCCTCCTTGCCATCTCTGCTCTCTCCCTGTCCCTTCGTACCTGTTCCTCCCCTCTCGCTCTCTCCGGGTCATAAATCGATACTATAGGGCCTATAGTCACAGGTACTTGCAGGGCATCTGGCAGTGCGTAGGATGTGGCACACTCCGTTTCTGGCACCCTTTGCACCACGAACCTTCCGACCACCTGTTGCACCGGACTAGGCTGGGACAGTTCTTTCTTTGCAGTGGGATCCCAATCCGTAATGGGAAGCGGTCCATACTCCCCTATGCTAGCCCCCCCTTCTCGACTCGGCTCATCTTTACCTGACTCTTTGTTGTACAGGGGTGGCCTATCGGTTAGTAACCTATTTATCAGGCTGTCCTCTGTCTCGCTCTCATCATCCTCTTCTAGTGGGCTTTTGTTTCCGGGCGCTTCTAACACTGGGTACAGTTTATTTACTTCAATGTTATGCACTCTCCATCTTTTAGCATCCGCATCCCATTTTGCATCCTGCACTGCTCTTACCGATCATTTCACCCTTTCTTGTCGTCTATTCAGGTTCCTCTCGTGCGCTGCCCTAATCCAGGCATCGAGAGCTTCAAACTGGGTCGGTCTAGGCATAGGTCTCATTGAGGTCATAACTGCTTTTAATCGGTGTAGCACCTCTAATCTGAACGTCCCGTACTTCGGAAACGTCAGTTCCTCATTTCCTTCTGTAATCTTACTCCACTCTGAGATCCACATTATTGTGTGTAGCCCCACATTCACCGCCATATAATAAGCCGGCGTACCCTCCGGCGGGGCTTCTTCCCCTTCATAAGATCTCCGCCTCTCTCTTTTAAAAGCCGCTCTTAACCATTTAAAACATTTCATGATTACACGCACAATTTCCAGCCTCGCTATTCTGTTTACTTCCTGATGACAATCCACCAATCCTAGCGCGGCTTTGCTAGCTGGCCTATCACAGCGCGGTCTTACTCCGGCCGGCCAATCCCAGCGCGGCACTTTCTGACGTCACTGGTCTCGTCCTTTCTCAGCTCGTCTCCCGGTCATGCATGCGTCCCATTCATACACTGAAAAAAAATGACTACTTCCGACCAAGCGGTCACTTCTCTCGACTGTACGTCCACAGTCTATCTGTAATTGTCACCACAACTGACGAAATGTCTATCGTCTCTCTGATAGGTTGCTTACACACACAGTAACTTCCGACCAGCGTCCGTTACTCACGCACTCACTCTTACGTTCCCCCTATCTCGGTCCTGTGGGCGATCAATGGTACCTCATGACCCCCTTCACACTGGTTGACAATTACTCTGGATGTCCGATACACCCGAACCACTTAAGCTCTCCTTGAACTTAAGATTTCCACCGGTTGCGCGCGCTCACAACCTGTTCCACAGTCACTCTACAGGCATTCAACTCCGCCAGACATTACAACATAGATACAATACAAAAACACCGCAATCTAACACGCATGACCCTTTATACTCACTCTCGACCGATACTGCTGCTTTTCTGTCTCACGTCATCCGGACCTTCTTCGGCGGGCGGTTCTTCTGATCATCGATCTCTAGGGGCCTTGGGGTAATCTAACCTGGCCTAGATCACCTTCCTCAAGAAGGCAACCATCCTCTATAGCTACCAACTGCGGGGGCGGGATTTTGATCGCTATCTATTCACCCTTGATCTAAACCCCGTTCTGGTCGACTGAACCTTTATTGCCTGTCATTGAGGGAAAAAAGTGCATCTCTTACCAGATTAGTTCAATCAATAATGGACCCAGCTCGGAAAGACCACAAACCACTTCTAGCTTTCAAAGGTTTATTATAAAGTTAGGATTAATTGCAGATACAGGCATCTCAAAATGAGATTCACAAGATATACGGGCCCAACTACATACATATGCTCTCTGAAAGCCCTCAGACGAGCAAAGAAAACTACAAGGACTAATTCCAAAATTAAAAGAGCTGCAAGCATAGACACGTATTGTGATCTCTCAGTCATTTACAGCCGGAATAAAGGTCTCAGGTTAGGCTGTCCCTACCCTGCTCTGGATGGTATCCCTACTTAACAGAATCCCAGCCTAACAAAAGGTGTCAGCGGTGAATGACTTCCGAGGAAGATCGCCCACTCTTAGTCTCTAGGTGAAAACCTATGATCTCCAGTCATGACCCCTCTCTGCCTACCCATCCGCTCTCTAAAGGGTCCTCAGGCATCTGCTCTAACTCCACCCAGGGGTGCTGTCCCTAATACCAAACACATAATAACATTTGAGACGCCCCTCGTGAGACGCCCCTCACGTGGTGTTGCTACTGGCTTTTTCCATGATGTTCTTCATTTGGGCCTCGTGCGTTAGAGTTGACCTTGCTTCTCAGACTCTTCTAGGGCCCGCCGATACCCCTTAAACATTCCTGAATCCTCCTCCGTGTCTGTGCCAGTCTCCTGAACAACCCTCTATTCATTCGATGTATAATTGGATCCCCCCTCTCACTTGCAGACAGACATCTGCAGCTAGGATCCCAATTCCCATAAACTTCTAACAGAAGATTGCAACATTATTTCTCGGCACAGACCAATACGTGTAAATCAGAGTCTTTTAAACCTTTCAGGCCTACAACATTTCTCATAATGATTATTTTCTTCAAACCTTTCAAATAATACTCTGCTTTAGGATTATGTAAACACATCTATAAAATATAAACCTATCAAAACAGAATTACTAAATAACATTAGTACAATCCATATTAATGTAAGTGGACCCCTTTCCCAACTCTTTCAGCTCTGGCCATGAGGCCTATTCCGTTCTATGCTTGACATTCCTTCATTAGCAGCTACATAATATGGATCAGGAATAATCACTCCTAATAAGGTTATACATTTTCACACATTAGTTCCACTTCTATATAAAATCTCTAGATTAACTACACATTTCAGAATATGGGTGAATATAATATCAGCACTCATGGCATTTCTCTCATGACTTGTGCTTACTACATGTAAGTGTGATGTACTCATACATTTTGGTCAGTTTGCGCTCTCTCACGTGTAACCTTATTTAACATCATACAAAACCTCCATTGCAGGTTCTACCTTTACCCGTCTTTGACTAGGCATCGTACACTTTCTATTTGCTTTCCCTTTACAGCGTGCTGGGATGGCAAACCTGTCTTCGTATCTATGTTGCAATTTGTTGCACCAAGGCACTCGGCCCTTTATGCTCTTTTGTTCGCTTCATAGCACTTTGGATAGACACTTTCAGATCCCTTCTTTACGGGCTAAAAGTATTAGACAGCATAAGATTGGTTTGGTATTTTTACAGCAGCCTGGGTCTCCTGAAAATGGTCATGCTGTAATTGACTGCATCAGAAAAGCCTTAGTTATTACGAAACAGTAAGATGTATCAATTGCCGTGTAAATTGGATAATTAATTATATAGTTTATTCACCATGATCCTTTGTTGTTAGATGTTAGGTGTTTTGACTCCAGTTCATTTTTCAAGATATTGTTTTCAACTTAAAATTATTAAAGCGATATTCTCATATTGTGTCACGTATGTTTTAAATGAGATGATCATTGTTTTATTTAGTTTTTATCTGTTTTGCACGTGCATACTTTTATGGCACTTGCCAAATAAAGGAATGTTGATGATGATGACAATCGATTGTCATTGAGTCTCATTCCATCCGACAGTTTGTTCCACAATAAACATGCTTGGCCTGGGATGTGGCCATCCGCCTACCACAGCTCTCTTTAAGACTGGCAGGTTCAGGGGGTTATTGCTGCTGCATCTCAGTAGTTGTTGGCAGGTTAAGAGCTCCAATCTCCTTTTCAAATAATCTGCTGTACATCCACACAACTTCATAGATGTTTAGTTAAGAATAGTCTTTACTTGATGATAAAGTGGTATTTGTTAGTTGATTTTATGCAGTCAATCTTTTTGCAGGACGATATTTGTGGATTCAATGTTCTGTCATATAACCAATAAATTGTACTAAACCACATAGTCAGTCATTTTATTGGTATTGCGTATTGCAGGAAGATTTGTGATCCTTTATTAATTAAATAAGCACAAGAGACTCAATCAGCTAATTGTGCTGGCTCAGGCTACTGACATTCTTGGGTTACTATATGAGAAATCTAAAGAAATAAGAAAACTAATGGATACAGCATTGGCACATAAGACAGTTGTGTGGCCACGGTTTACGTTGGCTAATGAGCTAACTGACAACATCCTATGAACCACATAGTGTCCAAGTCGTCTGTGACTCCATCCTTGCAAGACATGGTTTATCCATTTGTTGACATTATTCAACCCAATTTTAAGTGGGAAATCCTACAGTGTAGGTGAGATCACCTACAAATATATAGCCACATAAAATCAATGTCCAGATTCTTGTGTGCCAGTTTGAAATGCAGAACACGTCTCATGATCAGGAGCAACAATGGGATACTCAAATTGTTAATTTGAATTGACCTTTGTTCCAGGAAGTTTGAAACAGGCATCAGACACAAAGTCACACATCGTCCTTTTCTTATCTTGCCACTTGCAGCACTGAATTCTCATCAGGCACTGGCATATGACTGAGGTGAGGTAGGATTTAAATTTATGGATAAGAGCAGATTAACTGCAGCATAATACAATGGAGGAACCTGGTAGGAACAAGGTGTGAAGTTGGCCCGATATGCAACGTTCGCTATTCTAGCGACCGCTATGTATCGTTCCAACGACCCTTATGGTGATTGGTTGTAAGTCAACCTTAGACCAGCTATCCTAGTAGCGTGGATACGAGCAGTCTTCGGGCTAAACTCTAGAGGGCGTGTTAAGCTAGCTGTTATACCATCACATACCCCTTGAACCCCAAGTGAAAGGACACCACACAAGTGTTATGAAAATAAACAGAATATTTATTAAGAATCAGAACAGCCCTGGACTCTTTATGAGGACAGGGTACTAAGCACAAACCAAAACTCTTAGGAGAATACTTCAAGTGCACAATTTAAACAAGTGTCCGGGGACACGGGAAGTTTAGTGGTCTCGGGCGGACCCGATAAGGCAAGTCGGAAGCGAGGGACTCGGGACCCTAGAGTAAGGAGGCTATGCAGGCACCGAAATGCCGAGGTTACCTAGCCACGAGGGCTGCGGCTGCACAAGTCTTACAGGCGTCGGGGTCTTCGCTGACGAGCCAGGAGCCGGAAGAAAAGGAGTTGCTGGCCGGCGACCAGTGCTGAATAGTTCGTAGAGATCCAAGCCTGGATCAGAGATCGTTGATACCTGAAATCAGAGGGGACCAAGTTCGTACTACTAGCCAGTAGTCAGAGGGTACCAGGAAGGCACCGGTTGGCCGTCACCTCGACTAGGTGAGTGGGCGACGCTAGGCTCTGCAGTCTCACGGACCAGGAGGCGTTGTCGGCGACCAGGATGGAGGTGCGAGCTGTCCCACGAAGGTTGATGCTGTCGGCGTCGCTGGGCCCAGGATTGGGGCAACAAGCCTTGGCAGATTTCAGGGCCACGTGGTGGGCCTAAAATGGCGTCTTGAGTGGACCGGGAGGGTCCGGGGTGCTCCTCTCAAAGATGGAAGCAAAGGCCAGTCTGGAGCAACCAGACCAGCAGCGTTGGTTGTCGGGTGTCGTCAAAGAAGGGCACAAGCCAGCGGCTAGTGACCAGACAACGTACTGAGCAGCGAGCAGAAGGGCCCCACGCAGATCGTGGAGATGCTGGGAGACTGCACTTCGGTGCTGGAGCGGCTCAGGGTCGGGGTTTCTCGGACCCCAGAGCACTCACCAGAGAATTGCTTCGATGGTCGTGCTGATTAAGAAAGCGTGCAGGTTTTGTTGATGGCCGGTCCCTCGAGGTCTCGTCGCACCCACAGATCACAGCTGAGCTGATGACGTGGGTAGAGGTCAGAGGTGCCAGGGAAGCCGGTTCTCGTCGAGCTGGGCTGTCGGATTCCTTGAGGAAGGACTTGCAGCAAACCGCAGAGTTCTTAGATGGTGCCCGCTGGTGCAGGGTGACTACTCCTTAGCCACAAGGGAGAAATCTTGAGAAGAGTCTCGAAGTCCTTTCGTAGAAAGTATTCTTGATTCAAAGATGATCTAATTTGGAAGGGTCCCCGCTCCGGCCTTTATCCTAAAGAAAGGGGTGGGTACATGACTAGGTCCTGCCCTAAGGGGGGGACCAGGAAGGGGGGTAGTTACACCCCTCTCCCCTGCCGGACTGTCCCCAGGTCAGGGGCTGGCGCCCCTGGAACTGGTTCTGACCGGCAGATGCGTAGTGAGCACCGGGGTGCCACTCCGCAGTCACCTTCTCGCAAAGCCCTACCTACCCAGAATACACAAACCCTGTCTGGGACGGTGCGAACACCGCCCTTGACAGGAAACCCTTTGTCCAAGCTCTCCTCGCTTGGAAGGACTCCCAGCAGCAGGAGGTCAGACTCGTGTCTGTGGTGGCAGCATCCATTTTGTGGAGCTGAGGCTTTAGTTAACTTTAACCGGGGTTCACAGTTACATACATGTCGTGTCCCTCTAGAAGGGCGGAATGCTAACCTCGTCGCCAGAATTGGTGAGGGGGTAGCATCCCGATTCGTATGACACCTTACTTGACATGTCTGGATAACGCAATACCGAAGTTACCGATATGGCACGTGTTATCATGGAACAGCCATTGGGTCTTGGTTCCGCCAGCTGCAACCGGGCTCGGCTCGGGCCAGAACCCAATTCACACGATTCCAAGCACTCTGCCTTCAGGATTGTCAAGGCCTGCCATAGGAGTGTCTGATAGGAACTCGGGTGTCCATTGTGTGGTTAGATAAAGGGCTACTATACCTAAAGCAACGAGCGGGTACGCTACGTTGTCCCAGCTGTCGTGCAGCCAGTTGTGTCAGATTTAGATGGCCATCCAGGGGTGGCATAATACATGCTTCAGCCCCTGGTAGGCCCTGGGTACACCGATGCCCTGAGTTACAGGGTCTGACAGGGTGGCCCAGTTCCAATTGGGTAATGCACCTAAGGTACACGCATCAATTTAGAGAGAGAACAGCTAGGCTGTGGGTCTGATTAGCAGGCCCGCAGCCCGAGAAAGTCGTAAACCAGTGAAACAAAAGCAAAAAGTCCGGGTGATCATAGGATTGCAGACCCTACTCTCCTACACAAGGGATCAAAGAACACAATGAAGCAAACTTCTGAAGCGTTCAGCAAAAGTAAGTAACACAAACCACCTCCTTAAATTGGAGAGTAACAGGAAGCTGTGTCAGATTGCCTGATGCTGCTATCATGTACTGGGAGAAAAGAACCCTCTCTAATCTCTCATCCCCATCAGTGTTTGGGAAGCACTAGACATCCCCTTCCTGCTACTCCCAGGTTCCTACTGAGAGCAGACAAACACCATATCTGAGGCCCTAGAAGCGACACAGGTTGCAACGCATCCAAGGAAAGGAGAGTACTAGGAAGCCTACACCAGCGGGCTGGACGTCGACAGGCAAGTTTCTTGTTGTGGAAGTTGTTGCTTTGGCAGTCAATGTACCACTGGCTTATTTTTTTCCCGTCTGTGCTGGAAATGTTTATTTGTGGAGGGCTGGGAATTCAAGTACAACACAAATGGCACTCTGCAATATTGAAAATGCCCAAAAGGGGTTTGGAAAGCTGTTTTCAACTCATTGTCTTGTTATATAGGACCTACATAAATCAAGCCTTGTAAATACGTGTGCTTCATGGACTGATTCCAAGATGTCCTTATAAAAGGCATAGGATAGTTATCCTTGATTGTGTTCTGACTTAAATCTCTTTAATCAATACAAGATTAAATATGTCGATCTTTCTTGGGTACAAAAAACAAAGGTGGTCCAGGAGGTGAAGACGATGACACAATTGAATCATTTTGCCAATTCTTCCGAAAACAAGGCTGCCTTTAAGATATTCGACTTTTTAGTTACGGAATTAGGGCCTGATGTAGGTAAAATAGAAATACCGAATTCTTAATATCGAATTTTACCAAATCGGTATTTAGAAATCAGTATTTCTGATGTAGATAAAAAATCTGAAAAAAATACAGAATCGGTAATAATTGGTAAAATTTACAGATTCCTTAATACCAATCGGTATTACCTATTCCTAAATACCGAATCGGTAAATACCAATTTGCTAATTCAAAAAAACAGCAATTGAAGATTCAGCCAATCCTGTGCATCCTCATCAACTCCCAACCAGGAACTGGGCACAACCATGCAGCTGCACTGAATCAGAATCTGCTGGAGAGGCAGGGAGTGCAGAGGAGAACACAGGAGCAACTGAAAGAACATTTCGTGGTACAAACTGCAGAATGACCAACAAGGAGAGTGAAAATTATGGTGTAGAAAGGAAAAGAAAAATCATATTTAGTGAAAGGGAGCTGGAGGTCCTGATTGAGGAGGTGGCAAGAGAACACACAGAGCTGTTTGGGAAACAGTCACTGCAAGTGCCAGAATCCCAGAAGAGAAGAATATGGATTGGAATACAGGAAAATGTAATGCCATTGGAGTGACCTACCGTGAAATAGACGTTTCAAGAAAAGGTGGTACATCGTCAGGAGCCTGGCAAAGAAGAAGATGGCCGAAAGAAAAGACAAGCCACCCAGACAGGTGGAGGAAGAAATAGAGCACCTGCACTGACTGCATTGGAAGTGCTGGTGGAGTCCACCATTGAGCCTGAGAGTGTCAGCGGGATCGGGGATGCAGACAACTCAGCCAGAGCTGGCAACAAACAAAAGTAAGATGCATGCACACCAAGCTGCGCACCCCACTCCCTGACCCCATTCCCCAATGAGGCAGTGTGAATCCCAATCCAGTACATGTTTTAGTAAACTCCAGCAATGCATTATGGGAGATGTAGTCAGTGTACCACCTATCATAACAGCCATCCCACTGAACACAAAGGCCTGTGCCACACACCAGTGATAAGCAAGCAGAGGAAGTCAGATAGATTGGCAGACATGAACATTTTTTTTCTCGAAATACTTCCAGACAAGTGAGCTAATGTACAATTTGTCTCCACAGGTGAGACATCGCACAGGTCTGCACATGTCAAGGCAGGAAATACACCCGGAGGTAGAGAACGGAGGAGGCCCTTTCAACCGCAGGTCACACCGTACCACAACCATAGGTCTCAACACCACCACCAGCATCAACACCACCACCGGCATCAATACCACCACCGGCATCAACACCACCACCAGCGGCATCAACACCACCACCTGCAACACCACCACCACCGGCATCAACATCAACACCACCACCTGCAACAACAACACCACCACCTGCATCACTAGGAGCATCACCACCGGCGCTACCAAGACCCAGGAGGCATGCAGTTCCCAGACTCCAAGAGATGGAGTTGTCCGTGGAAGACTGCAGGGGTGGAGAACAGTCAACGGTGTCAGTGGATGGCAATAATCCAGGATCACAGTCCCCCACAGAGTGATAACACACAGGTGCCAGACGCCGCAGGGCTAAGGGACCCAGTCCCCCTTTGCAGGGCGAGGAGCAGGGTGTGTTTGCAGGTCTGGAGGTGAACATGTTAAAGGTCCAGCCCCTGCAAGGGAAAGCAATCCAATCGGTTCAGCGGCAGATGAGACACGTGACAGCAAACATGCAGAATATAGAGAAGGGCATGTGCTCAATGAACACAACACTGGCTGAGGGCATGAGGGACATGGCGGAGGGCATGAGGGACATGTCCCAGTCAGTGAGGCTGCTGTGCAGCAAGCTTGATGAGGACAATATGGCACGGCGCAGGGAGAGGTAGAAAATGGAGCATTATACCAAGGCGGTGACGCGCCTCTCCACTGCCACTTTTCTGCTCTGCAGGTGCTCTGTGGCCATGCAGGAAGGAATGGCACACTGCAGCTGTGATATGTCAAGGGGGCTTGTGACAGTGACCACTGCACTTGAAATGCTCCTATTAATCAGGCTGCCAATACTGGTGCAGGTGATGTGGGGGACAGTGAGGAGACAACAAGTCACAGCAGTGTAACGCTCCCTGTAACTGAGTCCAGGAGGAGCAGCAGACGTCAAGGTGCTGGCACTGGATTGATTGCCGGTGACGACAGTCTGCAAAGGGAATGCAGCAATGTTCTTCCTCAGAGTCAGTTAATTCAACTGCTATACCTTTCTTAGTGGCAAAGTTATGCAGCATAGCACAAGTTGCGAAGATCTTGCAGCAGATGATGGGTAGGTACTGACGTGCGCCTCCGCTTTTGTGGAGTCAGCGGAACCTGCTTTTCAATAGTCAAAACGTGCGCTCCACAACGTTGCGTGTTGATTTGTGTGCCACATTGTATCCTCCCTCACTTGGGGTTGATGGGTTTAGGTAAGCAGTGAGGATGAATGACCCCACAGCATATGCGCTATCACCTAGGTAGGGAAGGAAGTGCCGTTAATAACAGTCACCAACACATTCATCTGCAGTATACATCAGGGTGTGTCACAGTAATTTACCTAGCAGGTATCCTTCTCTAAATTCTCCCGCAGCCAGGCGTGTGTAGATCCCACTGTTCTGGAAAATGTATGAGTCGTGGGTGCTCCCTGGAAATTTGGCCACAATGTCGGTGATTAAGTTGGCTGCATCGCAGATTACCTGCACATTAATGGAGTGGGTGGATTTTCTGTTTCGGTAGATGTACTCAGTGGCTGCAGGTGGGCAGATTGGAATGTGTGTCTATAAACCTATATGCACCCTATAACATGCAGGAACTCTGCCTTTTGGTAAAAGTCTGTCTTGGTTTTCTGCAGTTCTGCCTGTGTGGTTGGGAAGCTTATGTAGTGATGCATTCTCTGCATCATGGCATCCAGGAACTTGTTAAAGTAGGTGTAGGCTACAGAGCACCTGCACATGTGAGGGCATATGCATCAAAAATCGGTAATACATGTCGGTAATATCGAAAAATAAGGAATCGCTATTAAGGACATGCAAACCGCGATGCATCAAACTAATCGGTAAAAATTACTGATTCGGTAAAAATCGCTATTAAATAGCGAAAGTATGTCAGCGAGAGTAGCAAATACCGAGTTAGCAAATACCGAATCGGTATTAGTGATTCCGGTATTTGCGAATTCGGTAATAGCGAAAACGGGAAAATTACGAGATGCATCGGAAGCAGGCCGATGACATCACAACCAGGAAGTAGGACAGCCCATGCTGCATTCAGTGTTCGGAGTAGCACAGAGGAGGAGGCAGAGCACAGGAGCTGAGGACCCAGACTGAAACAGCAGCAACCAGGACTAGGCAAGCAGGACAAGATGGAGAAGGAGGCCCCCCAGCAGGGAAAGGACACACACCGAAAGAGAAAACGCAAGTTTTCTGATAAGGAGATGGAAATCCTAATAGAGTGTGTTACCAGCAACAATGACCGACTGTTTGGGAAGTTGTCGCTGAAGGTGCCTGAGGCAGAAAAACGAAAGATGTGGCTGCGCATCAAGGACAAGGTAAATGCCTGCGGAGTCACCCACCGCAGCATCGACGACTTAAAAAAACGCTGGTATGACCTGCGTAAGAGGGCCAAGGAGAGGATTGCGCAGAGGGTCAAGGATGCTGCTGGCAAAGGAGGGGGAACATCCAATGTGATGCCTAACACAGCCCTGGAGGATCTAGTGGAGTCCACCATAGAACCGGAAGCTGTTGTGGGGGTCACACGTCTGGACACCTCTGGTGCTGCAGAAGGAGGACAAGGTAAGATGCATGGCAGCGTAACAATGCAGCGTGTAGTAAGTCCCTGCCCAATCCCCATGTCAGACCCAGTGCACATGTAGCGGTGCCCAAAACACATACCCTCACCACTGTGTTGCACCATGGGAGTTGTAGTCAATACATGAATGGGTGCATGCTAGAACCCAGAGATGAATACAGCAGCAAAGGGCCAAATGTCTGTCAGAAAAAGTAATTTATTGTGAGATGCCAAAGCAATTTTCACATACAATACCATGATAATAACTATGCACTGTTTAACACACAGATGCATCCCCCATCGATTCTGACTACAGTGGCCGCCTCGTCATCTCAGAGACACCAGTTGTAGGAGAGTAGGGTCTGCAATCCTATGATCACCCATATTTTTTTCCTTTTGTTTCACTGGTTTATGACTTTCTCTGGCTGTGGGCCTGCCAATCAGACCCACAGCCTAGCTGTTCTCTCACAAAATTGACATGTGTACCTTAGGTGCATTATCCAATTGGTACTGGGCCACCTTATCAGACCCTGTAACTCAGGACATAGGTGTACCCAGGGCCTACCAGGGGCTGAAGCATGTATTATGCCACCCCTGGATGGCCATCTAAATCTGACACAACTGGCTGCACGACAGCTGGGGCAAGGTGGTGTAATCACCCTTTGCTATAGATATAGTATACCTATATCTAACCCTAAAAATGGACACACAGATTCCTATCAGTCACTCCTATGGCAGGCCTTGACAATCCTGAAGGCAGAGTGCTTGGAATCGTGTGAGATGGTGCTCTGGCATGAGCTGAGCCCGTTTGCAGCTTGCGGAACCAAGTCCTAATAGCTGTTCCATGATAACACATACCATATACTCTTAAGTGCATTATAATCCTTGCGGTTAAATGCTATCTTTGGCATTGCTTTATCGAAACATGTCGAGTAAGGTGTCATACGAATTGGAATACTAACCCCTCGCCAATTCTGGCGACGGGGTTAGCATTCCACCCTTCTAGAGGGACACGACATGTATGTAACTGTGAACCCCGGTTAAAGTTAACTGAAGCCTCAGCTCCACAAAATGGATGCTGCCACCACAGACACGAGTCTGACCTCCTGCTGCTGGGAGTCCTTCCAGCGAGGAGAGCTTGGACAAAGGGTTTCCTGTCAGGGGCGGTGCTAGCACCATCCCAGACAGGTTTTTGTGTATCCTGGGTAGGCAGGGCTTTACAGGAAGGTGACTGCAAGTGGCACCCCGGTGCTCACTACGCATCTGCCGGCTAGAACAAGTTCCAGGGGCACACCAGCCCCTGGCCTGGGGAAAGTCCGGCATGGGAGAGGGGTGTAACCACCCCCCTTCCTGGTCCCACCCCTAGGGCAGGACCTAGTCGCGTACCCACCCCTTTCTTTAGGATAAAGGCAGGAGCGGGGACCCTTCCAAATTAGATCATCTTTGAATCAAGAAACTACTTTCTACAAAAGGAACTCTTGACTTCTTCTCAAGATTTCTCCCTTGTGACTAAGGAGTAGTCACCCTGCATCCGCAGGCACCATCTAAGAACTCTGCGGTTTGCTGCAAGTCCTTCCTCAGGAATCCGACCGACCAGCACGACGAGACCCGGCTTCCCTGGCACCTCTGACCTCTACCTACCTCTACAGCTAAGCTGAGAACCGTAGGTGCGACGAGACCTCGAGGGACCGGCCATCATCAGAACTGCATGACTTCGATCCAGCACGACCGCCGAGGGATCCTCTGATGAGTGCTTTGGGGTCCGAGAAGCCCCGACCCTGAGCAGCTCCAGCACCGAAGTACAGCCCCCCAGCATCTCCACGATCTGTGTGGGGCCCTTCTGCTTTTTGCTGCTCACCGCGTTGTCTGGCTACTAGCCCGCTGGCTTGTGGCCTTCCCGACGACGATCAACGACGACAACACTGCTGGTCTGGTTGCTCCAGACTGGCCCTTGCTCCCTTCCAAAAGAGGAGCACCCCGGACCCTCCTGGTCCACTCCAGACGCCATTTTAGGTCCACCGCGTGGGCTTAAATTTACCAAGACTTGTTGCCCCAATCCTGGGTCCAGCGACGTCGACAGCATCATCCATCGTGGGACAGCTCGCACCTCCATCCTGGTCGTCGACAACGCCTCCTGGTCCGTGAGACTGCAGAGCCCAGCGTCGCCCACTCACCTAGTCGAGGTGACTACCATCCGGTGCCCTCCTGGTGCCACCTGACTACTGGCTAGTAGTCACGAACTTGGTCCCCTCTGCTTTCAGGTGTCATCCATCTTCGATCCAGGCTTGGATCACTCCGAACAATCTTCCCTGGTCGCCTGCCAGCAACTTTTTTTCTTCAGGCTCCTGGTTCGTAAACGAGGATTCCCGACGTCTTTTGAGACCTATGCAGCTGCAGCCCCTGGGCTAGGTAACTTCGGCATTTCGGTGCCCCAGCATAGCCTCACTATCCAAGGGTCAGGATCCACTGTCATTTTCGATCTACCTTATGGGGTTAGCCCGAGAACACTAACTTTGTCTTTACTAGCTCCCATAGACTTTGTCCCGCATCCCGCGAGAGAGTGCACACTCTGCACCCGAGTCCCCTAGGCCTCCTACTAGTAATCTGAAGGTTCAGTAACGTAGTCCCAGCGATTCCAAAGCCTATTAGTACAGTACTTACCTGCTAGTAATTTCGCATTCCACTTTCAGAGTATATGGTTTTCCGTGCCCCTCGGGCATTTGTGTAAATTGTGCAACTTAAAGTATTTTCGTAAGAGTTTTGTTGTGTGCTTAGTACCCTGTCCTCATAAAGAGTACAGGGCTGTTGTGATCTAAATAAATACACTGTTTATTTTCATAACACTTGTGTGGTGTCCTTTCACTTGGTGTTCAAGGGGTATATGTGATGGTATAACAGCTGGCTTAACACGCCCTCTAGAGTTTAGCCCGAAGACTGCTCGTATCCACGCTACTAGGATAGCTGGTCTATAAGGTTGACTTACAACCAATCACCATAAGGGTTGTTTGGACTGATACAAAGTGCTCACTAGAATAGTGAACATTATATATCAGGCCAACTTCTCACATTGGTGGCAGCGGTTGGGATTTGAGCTTGCTGTTGTTTTACCACACGTATCCTAAGAATATCTTGTGAAAGATCACATAAGTACTCCAGGTACATATAACTTAGCTTAGAATACTCTGAGTTCTACTGAACCAGCTGTTGTAGCTCCTCAAGGCTTAGCACACCTTCGCCACAACTCTTAGCAAGGATCAGTAGGCAAACAAATAGTGTAGGTGCATCACTTACACCACACTAGAATCAGCATGTCAGACAAAGGAGGAAACTCTGAGTCTCCCCTTGTGTCAGTGGACCCTCCACAGGTCACTTCCAGATATGCTGCTCTTAGCTTCCAGGAGATGAGACAAGTGTGTACCTCCAGGAAACTAAAACAGGGGTCTAACCCCACAATCCCATTCCTGATTGGTCTCTTAGAGACTTATGATGCCAGGAGGGCTGGTAACCCAGACCCTTCTAATCCAGATGGGAACATGCCCCCCCTAGAGGGAACCACAGGTGACCCTGACCTTATCCATCTCTCTGCAGAAGGTGAAGAGGAGGATGAGGATCTAGAGCCATCTGAGGACGAGGCAGACAAATGTCCAGAAGTAGTTAGCCAGCTAACTAGGGACAACTTAAGCAGGCATGAGAATGGTACTAGGAGACCCCTGGGGCCCCTCTCAGGCCAGCTTAACATTGGGAATGGACGAGTTAGGTCTCTATCCAGAGGCTCTAACAGATCCATTCGAACCAATGGCTCTCAGGGCTCTTCTCAAAGAGGGATGACATCCCCTCAGAGGAGAGTGTATGAAGCCAAAGTGAGGGAAGTCAATCTGAGGATTGAAAGGGAAGAACTTGCCCTGGCCAAAGAGAGACTTGCCTTTGCTAGAGAGCAAAAGTTAAGTGGACTAGATTCCACTGGTGGCAGCATTCCCCCAAGGGAAAACAGGAGTTTAGATACTAGACACCTGAGTAAGATAGTGCCCCCCTTAAAGCAAGGGGATGATATCCACAAATGGATAACTGCTTTGGAGAGGGATTGCACTGTACAGTGTGTCCCCCAGAGTCAGTGGGCAGCTATCTTGTGGCTCTCCTTTGAAGGTAAAGGTAGAGACAAGCTCCTCCCTACTAGAGCTGAGGATGCTAATGATTACCAAGTCCTGAAAAATACACTGATAGATGGGTTTGGCCTAACCACTGAGCAGTACAGGTTGCTGTTCAGGGATACCCAGAAAACTCAGTCTCAGGATTGGTCTGACTTTGTAGATTGTGCCTCTAAGGCTTTGGAGGGCTGGTTGCTGGGCAGTAAGGTTACTGATTACACAGGATTGTATAATCTGATCATGAGGGAACAGATTTTAAACAATTGTCAGAACCAGTTGTTGCATCAGCATCTTGTTGACTCAGATCTGACCTCTCCTCAAGAATTGGGAAAGAAGGCAGATAGATGGGTCAGAACAAGAGTTAAGCAGAACCAGGGCCAGAACCAGGGTGGTCAGAAGAAAGCAGACCAGAAGGGTAAAGATACTAAAGGTGAACAAAATGACCAGAAGTCTTCGACAGGTCCCCAACAATCCAAAGAGGGTGGGAGTCAGGCTTCCCAGAAGAAGAAGACTCAAGAAGGCCAGTCTAAAAGGTGGTGCCATTACTGTAAAAGTAAAACTCACTGGTTTAGTGAGTGCACCAAGAAAGGAGGGCAGACTCCTACTACTGCAGACCCTAAGGCACCTGTGCCCCCTAGTACAGCCAGCAGTAGTAGTGCACCTCCCAAGGGACTAGTTGGGTTAACCTTGGGTTCTGAGGGGTATGACAACTTAGTTGGCACACTCACTCAGGCTGTCCTTGTCTGTACAGGGGATATGGATATATCCCCTGATGTCAGTCCCAATACTTTGGGCAAATACAGACAGACACCTTTTATCAATGGCAAAATGGCTCAGGCCTATAGGGACACTTGTGCCAGTGTCACAATGGTGACACCTAACTTTGTGGACCCTGGACAGATCATGCCAGGTACATATTTCCTGGTGACCAATGCAAGCAATGTCACTACCAGTCACAGTATGGCAATTGTTGCTTTCTCCTGGGGAGGGTTAGTTGGCCAAAAGAAGGTTGTAGTTAGTTCAGACCTCCCAGTGGATTGTTTGTTGGGCATTGATTTAGAGTCATCACAATGGTCAGAAGTGGAGCATAGGACTCACATGGAGATGTTAGGCTTGCCAGCACTTGTGCTTTCTGTGACTAGGTCACAGGCCAGAAGATGCCCCACTGAACAGGTGCTGGATCCTGGAACAATGGACCAGACACCTTCCAAGAAGAAGAGCAGTAGGGTTAAGGCATTGCCTTCCCCCTTGCCCCAGGTTGAGGATCAAGTCTCAGAGGAGGCTGACCTACAGGAATTGAGGGAAACCGAGCCTAAAGAATTTGAACTTGATCAAGTTGAATTTCTGGGCTCAGGGGGACCCTCAAGAGAAGACCTGGGGAAGGACCAATTAGACTGCCCTTCCCTTGAACCCCTCAGACAGCAGGCTGCTGCTGAGGCTGCTGGGAATGCCACAGGTACCCACAAGGTATACTGGGATGATGGACTCCTGTACACTGAGGCAAGAGACACCAAGCCTGGCATGGCCAGGAGGCTGGTTATCCCCTTGTCTCAGAGAGATTTCCTTCTTACCTTGGCCCATGAGATTCCCTTAGCAGGACACTTAGGCCAGACAAAGACTTGGGAAAGGCTTGTCTCACACTTTCACTGGCCTCACATGAATGAGGATACCAAGGAGTTTTGTCGCTCCTGTGTCACTTGCCAAGCCAGTGGTAAGTCAGGTGGCACAACAAAGGCCCCCCTTATACCAATGCCTGTGGTGGGGGTGCCCTTTGAAAGAGTGGGGATTGACATTGTTGGTCCAATGGAACCCCAGACAGCATCAGGGCACAAGTTTATACTGGTGGTAGTGGATCATGCCACCAGGTATCCTGAAGCTATTCCCCTTAGGACCACTACAGCACCTGTTGTGGCAAGAGCCCTAGTTGGAGTGTTCTCCAGAGTGGGCTTCCCTAAGGAGGTTGTCTCTGACAGAGGTGCAAACTTCATGTCAAGCTACTTAACTGTTATGTGGAAGGAATGTGGTGTCAACTAACCCTGGGCGTAGTGGGCGTAGTGGGGCTTCGCGGAGCTACGTGAAGTGGGCGAGAAACTACGCCCACCTCCGCACTCCGCGTAGCCCCACTACGCACCGCAGGCCTCCCTCCCGCCCTCCCTAAATACTTTAAATTAAGAGTGTAAAATAATTAAAGGCACTTATCTTGCCCGCCGCTGCCCGCCGCGTCCCCGGGGCTCGCTATCTTTATTGCTGCCGTCTTGTTTACTAATGCACATGCGCGGGCGGCCGCGCATGCGCATTTTTTCGTGAGAAATGCGCATGCGCGGCCGCCCGCGCATGCGCATTAGTACACAAGACGGCAGAATGAAGATAGCGAGCCCCGGGGACGCGGCGGGCAAGGTAAGTGCCTTTTAATTATTTTACCCTCTTAATTTAAAGTATTTAGGGAGGGCGGGAGGGAGGCGGGTGGCGGCCAGCTACGCTCCGTCTGCGGAGCGTGCGCAGTGCCACCTGGCTACGCCCGCTACGCAAAATGCGGAGTAGACGGCACTACGCACACTCCGTGCACGGAGCGTAGCTGGCCGCCCACCCCTAGTGTCAACTACAAGTTCACTACACCCTATCATCCACAATGCAATGGGCTTGTTGAAAGGTTCAACAGGACCCTAAAAGGGATGATTCATGGACTACCTGAAAAGCTTAGGCGTAGATGGGATGTCCTGATTCCCTGCCTTTTGTTTGCTTACAGAGAGGTCCCACAGAAGGGGGTTGGCTTCAGCCCTTTTGAACTTCTGTATGGGCATCCTGTGAGAGGACCCCTGTGTTTGGTTAAGGAAGGATGGGACTGGGAGAGACCTCTCAAAAAGCCTGCAACCAGCATAGTGGACTATGTGCTTGGTCTCCGCTCCAGGATGGCTGAGTACATGGAAAAGGCATCTGAAAACCTTAAGGCCAGCCAAGAACTCCAAAAAGCTTGGCATGACCAAAAGGCTGTCCTGACTGTTTATCAGCCTGGACAGAAGGTGTGGGTGTTGGAGCCAGTGGCCCCAGCAGCACTCAAAGACAAATGGTCTGGGCCCCACACAATTCTTGAGCAAAAGGGAGCGGTCACCTACCTGGTGGACCTTGGAACTCCCAGGAGCCCCCACAGGGTGCTCCATGTCAACAGGCTCAAAGCATATGTCGACAGGAAGGACATGAGCTTGCTCATGGCCATAGATGAGGGACAGGAGGAAGAGAGTGACCCTCTCCCAGACCTGCTCACTCAGAATCCTGATGATGGATCAGTGGATGGTGTTGTCTTTTGTGGCAGCCTCTCTGAACATCAACAGAAGGATTGCAAACAAGTTCTTCAATCCTTCAGGCATATGTTCTCTCTAACACCCAGTCAGACCAATTGGTGTACCCATGAGGTTGACACTGGTGACAGCTTGCCAGTTAAGAGTAAAATCTACAGGCAGCCTGATCATGTTAGAGACTGCATCAAAACAGAAGTGCAGAAAATGTTGGAGTTGGGAGTCATTGAACCCTCAGATAGCCCTTGGGCTAGTCCAGTAGTTCTAGTGCCAAAGCCTCACACCCAGGGTGGTAAGAAAGAGATGAGGTTCTGCGTAGACTACAGAGGTCTCAATGCAGTCACTAAGACTGATGCCCACCCAATACCAAGGGCAGATGAACTTATAGATAGATTGGCTTCTGCCAACTACTTAAGTACATTTGACCTGACAGCTGGGTATTGGCAAATCAGGTTAGCTGAGGATGCCAAGCCCAAGACAGCATTTTCTACCCCTGGTGGGCATTATCAATTTGTGGTAATGCCCTTTGGTTTGAAAAATGCACCTGCCACCTTCCAAAGGCTGGTGAATCATGTTCTCACTGGGCAGGATGACTTCTGTGCAGCATATCTTGATGATATTGCTGTCTTTAGCTCCACCTGGGAGGATCACCTGGTCCACCTGAGGAAAGTGTTAGAGGCACTACAAGCAGCAGGTCTCACTATCAAGGCCACCAAGTGCCAGATAGGGCAGACACAGGTTGTATACTTGGGCCACCTTGTAGGTGGAGGCCAAGTTCAGCCACTGGAGAGCAAGATACAGTCAATCAGGGACTGGGCTCCTCCAACCACCCAGACTCAGGTTCGAGCTTTCTTGGGCCTGACTGGTTACTACAGAAAGTTTGTCAGGAATTATGGATCAATTGTGACTCCACTTAATGAACTGACAAGTAAGAAAATGCCAAAAAAGGTTCAGTGGACAGCAGGCTGTCAAAAAGCATTCGATGACCTAAAGCAGGCCATGTGCACAGCACCTATCCTCAAGAGTCCAGACTACTCCAAACCATTCATTGTCCAAACAGATGCTTCTGAGTTGGGTGTGGGAGCTGTTCTATCTCAACTGAATTTTGATGGTCAAGACCAGCCCATTGCTTTTATAAGCAGAAGGCTGACCCCCAGAGAGAAAAATTGGTCAGCTATTGAGAGGGAGGCCTTTGCTGTGGTTTGGGCCCTGAAGAAACTGAGGCCATACTTGTTTGGCACTCATTTCAAGATTCAGACCGACCATAAGCCCCTCTTGTGGCTAAATCAGATGAAGGGTGAAAACCCCAAACTGCTTAGGTGGTCCATTTCCCTACAGGGGATGGACTTTACAGTGGAGCATAGACCTGGCACTGATCATGGCAATGCAGATGGGCTCAGCAGGTATTTCCACTTAGAGCAAGAAGACTCACCTGGTCAAGGTTAGTTTATTGTCCCAAAGTTGGGGGGGGGGCGTCATGTAGGAGAGTAGGGTCTGCAATCCTATGATCACCCAGATTTTTTGCTTTTGTTTCACTGGTTTACGACTTTCTCTGGCTGTGGGCCTACCAATCAGACCCACAGCCTAGTTGTTCTCTCACTAAATCGACATGTGTACCTTAGGTGCATTATCCAATTGGTACTGGGCCACCTTATCAGACCCTGTAACTCAGGGCATAGGTGTACCCAGGGCCTACCAGGGGCTGAAGCATGTATTATGCCACCCCTGGATGGCCATCTAAATCTGACACAACTGGCTGCACGACAGCTGGGGCAAGGTGGTGTAATCACCCTTTGCTATAGATATAGTATACCTATATCTAACCCTAAAAATGGACACACAGATTCCTATCAGTCACTCCTATGGCAGGCCTTGACAATCCTGAAGGCAGAGTGCTTGGAATCGTGTGAGATGGTGCTCTGGCATGAGCTGAGCCCGTTTGCAGCTTGCGGAACCAAGTCCTAATAGCTGTTCCATGATAACGCATACCATATACTCTTAAGTGCATTATAATCCTCGCGGTTAAATGCTATCTTTGGTATTGCTTTATCAAAACATGTCGAGTAAGGTGTCATACGAATTGGAATACTAACCCCTCGCCAATTCTGGCAACGGGGTTAGCATTCCACTCTTCTAGAGGGACACGACATGTATGTAACTGTGAACCCCAGTTAAAGTTAACTGAAGCCTCAGCTCCACAAAATGGATGCTGCCACCACAGACACGAGTCTGACCTCCTGCTGCTGGGAGTCCTTCCAGCGAGGAGAGCTTGAACAAAGGGTTTCCTCTCAGGGGCAGTGCTAGCACCATCCCAGACAGGGTTTTGTGTATCCTGGGTAGGCAGGGCTTTACAGGAAGGTGACTGCAAGTGGCACCCCGGTGCTCACTATGCATCTGCCGGCTAGAACCAGTTCCAGGGGCACACCAGCCCCTGGCCTGAGGAAAGTCCGGCATGGGAGAGGGGTGTAACCACCCCCCTTCCTGGTCCCACCCCTAGGGCAGGACCTAGCCGCGTACCCACCCCTTTCTTTAGGATAAAGGCAGGAGCGGGGACCCTTCCAAATTAGATCATCTTTGAATCAAGAAACTACTTTCTACGAAAGGAACTCTCGACTTCTTCTCAAGATTTCTCCCTTGTGACTAAGGAGTAGTCACCCTGCATCCGCAGGCACCATCTAAGAACTCTGCGGTTTGCTGCACGTCCTTCCTCAGGAATCCGACCGACCAGCACAACGAGACCCGGCTTCCCTGGCACCTCTGACCTCTACCTACCTCTACAGCTAAGCTGAGAACCGTAGGTGCGACGAGACCTCGAGGGACCGGCCATCATCAGAACTGCACGACTTCGATCCAGCACGACCGCCGAGGGATCCTCTGGTGAGTGCTTTGGGGTCCGAGAAGCCCCGACCCTGAGCAGCTCCAGCACCGAAGTCCAGCCCCCCAGCATCTCCACGATCTGTGTGGGGCCCTTCTGCTTTTTGCTGCTCACCGCGTTGTCTGGCTACTAGCCCGCTGGCTTGTGGCCTTCCCGACGACGATCAGCGACGACAACACTGCTGGTCTGGTTGCTCCAGACTGGCCCTTGCTCCCTTCCAAAAGAGGAGCACCCCGGACCCTCCTAGTCCACTCCAGACGCCATTTTAGGTCCACCGCGTGGGCTTGAATTTGCCAAGACTTGTTGCCCCAATCCTGGGTCCAGTGACATCGACAGCATCATCTATCGTGGGACAGCTCGCACCTCCATCCTGGTCGCCGACAACGCCTCCTGGTCCGTGAGACTGCAGAGCCCAGCGTCGCCCACTCACCTAGTCGAGGTGACTACCATCCGGTGCCCTCCTGGTGCCACCTGACTACTGGCTAGTAGTCACGAACTTGGTCCCCTCTGCTTTTAGGTGTCATCCATCTTCGATCCAGGTTTAGATCACTCCGAACAATCTTCCCTGGTCGCCTGCCAGCAACTTCTTTTCTTCAGGCTCCTGGTTCGTCAACGAGTATTCCCGACGTCTTTTGAGACCTATGCAGCTGCAGCCCCTGGGCTAGGTAACTTCGGCATTTCGGTGCCCCAGCATAGCCTCACTATCCAAGGGTCAGGATCCACTGTCATTTTCGATCTACCTTATCGGGTTTGCCCGAGAACACTAACTTTGTCTTTACTAGCTCCCATAGACTTTGTCCCGCATCCCGCGTGAGAGTGCACACTCTGCACCCGAGTCCCCTAGGCCTCCTACTAGTAATCTGAAGGTTCAGTAACGTAGTCCCAGCGATTCCAAAGCCTATTAGTACAGTACTTGCCTGCTAGTAATTTCGCATTCCACTTTCAGAGTATATGGTTTTCCGTGCCCCTCGGGCATTTGTGTAAATTGTGCAACTTAAAGTATTTTCGTAAGAGTTTTGTTGTGTGCTTAGTACCCTGTCCTCATAAAGAGTACAGGGCTGTTGTGATCTAAATAAATACACTGTTTATTTTCATAACACTTGTGTGGTGTCCTTTCACTTGGTGTTCAAGGGGTATATGTGATGGTATAACAGCTGGCTTAACACGCCCTCTAGAGTTTAGCCCGAAGACTGCTCGTATCCACGCTACTAGGATAGCTGGTCTATAAGGTTGACTTACAACCAATCACCATAAGGGTTGTTTGGACTGATACAAAGTGCTCACTAGAATAGTGAACATTATATATCAGGCCAACTTCTCACACCAGTGTTGACAGATGCGGAGTGCTCACAGGGAGCTGAAGCCATGTCCTCCCCTTCACCACCACGGCGGACAACACCTCCACCATCCCTGCGGTCCAAGATACCACCACCACCATCCTTGTGGTCCAAGACACCACCACCACCACCACCAGTGCGGGCCACTCCGCAGAGCCGCAGAGCAGATGTTTCCTCCCTGCCCGTGATGGAGTTGGATCAAAGTTCAGCACCCCAAAATGTCCCACGCCAGGCTGTCGTCACTCCAACCAGCCAAACTGCAGCACAACAGCGCATCAGGCAGAGGGCTGTGCCCCCGGGTCGGGCAGCTGCAAGAGCAGTCGATCTGTCCAAAGGGTACGGAGTTGTGGAGACCCGGATGCTGCGTGTCCAGCGCCTTCAGGGGAGACACATGGGCGCCATGAAACTCTCCATGACCAAACTTTGCAACAAACTAGGCAACATGACTGATGCTGTGCGTGAGCACACCACGGCCATAGCTGCCGGCAACAATGAAATCAAGCTTTGTCTGCAGGAACTGACACGTGCCGTAGTCGCAGGCCAACAAAGTGAGCGCCGGTGTCACAGGCAGATCATGCTGGCAGGGAATTCTACTAACAAGGCCATAAATAAGCTGTGCAACAGCACAGCTGTGCTGTCCCGCAGGTCCGTGTCCCTGCAAGTGGACCTAGGTCATTATTGTGGGGATGTGGCAAAGGCCCTTGAGAGGGTGACCACTGCAGTGGAGCAACTGCAGCCTGGGTCAGCCAGTGTCAGCAGTCTGAGCGCGGAAGAGGGGAGTGAGGCAGCCTCCAGTGTCAGCAGCGTCTCCCTTCCGAAGACCAGCGGGAGGAGGCGCAGTGGGCACAATGCAACTGCCACAGACTCCCATCGTGGAGAAGCCGAGGAGTCACAGGACAAGAGACTGGGGGTACGCGGCAAACTCAAGTGAACATGTGGCAAAGTCACACTGTCCTTGGTGACATAACCATGGCCAGACTAAAGTGCCGCATGCATCACCCGTTCTGAGAAGGGACAATTTAAGTTAGACTTCAACTGCAGCAGCAGCATGTTTGTGCTACGTATATCTGCACCAGTCAGGTGTCCATGCCCATTAAACCCTTGCAAATCTGATCCTGTTGTCAAGTCACTCTCTTACCTGTCTTAGAAATGATTCCGTGTGATGTATGTCCGCCTCCGTTGCCCTTCAGCTGTGTTGGGCACATGCGCCTGTTGGTGTTGGGGGGTGGGTTGCTGTGCACGTAGTTAATCCCCTCCGTCCACCTCTATGGGTATCCCCCTGCGTGTGGCGATGTTGTGCAGGATGGCACACACAGCAATGATCTGACAGCAGGTCACTGGGTTGTACTGCAAGGCACCTCCAGTCTTGTGCAGTATTCGGAAGCGACTCTTGAGGATGCCGAATGTACGCTCAACCACATTCCTTGTGCTGATGTGTGCTCTGTTGTAGCGCTGCTCTTGCGGTGTAGCTGGGTTGAGGTAGGGAGTGAGTAGATATTCACGCAATGCGTATGCGCTGTCACCTGCAGGATGGGGAGAGAATGGTAATCAGCATGAATGAAAATATACATGTGGGGATGGAGTGGATGGAGAGTACCATGATGCATCAATATGTACCTAGTAGGTGTCCCTCTCCAAATTCACAGTTGATCAGGTGCCTGTGGAGGCCACAGTGACGGAATATGTAAGCGTCGTGTGTGCTCCCGGGGCATTGGGCTACAAGGTCCGTAATGATGTACTTGGCATTGCACAACACCTGCACATTGATAGAATTATATGACTTCTGGTTGCGGAATATGTATTCGGTGGCTGATGGAGGACAGATGGGGACATGCATGCAGTCAACACACCCTATGACATGGGGGAATTGTGCCACCTGGTAGAATTCCCGTTTGGTGCAGGTCAGCTGCTGGGGGGTTGTGGGGAAGGTGATGTGGCGATTTATTAATGTCAGCATGGCCTCTAGGAACCGGTGGAAGAAGCGTGATAAAGCGCTTTGCGACACGCCTCCAGTCTCAGCTATTACCCCCTGATAGCTTCCAGACGCAAGTAGGTGCAGGCAGCATAGGACCTGCACATGGGCTGGTATGGCGTTGGTCCTACGGGTCTCGTGCTGCAGTAATGGTTCCAGGTCTGCTATTAGGCGCATAATCATGGCACGGTTGAGTCTGTACTTGTCGTACACCTGTTCCTCGGTCTGCCCCAGCAAAGTGATGCTCACCCTGAAGATCCTGTCCTGGATCATCCTCCTGCGATGGCCTGGGCGTTGATCCTCCTCCTCCTAGCAAGCACGTAGAGGGCAGCCATTTTGGTTGACATGTGGGGTGTCCCAGGGCATTTATGAAGGGTTACTGATTGTCAGCACCTGCTCATGGGTTTTTTTTTTATTTTCTGTCCTTCAGTTTACTTTACCTCCTGATTGTGATTCCCCTTATTTTGCTCATGCTAAATAGTGATTTTTGGGATTTTCGGTATTAGCGACTTTTCATGCATTCCATTGCGATTCGTTAATAGCGATTCGGTATTTCCGAGGTCAGCTTTGGGGTTCGGTATTTCCGATTGTCTGTTTTGCGATTCGGTAATTTACAGCTGGGGGTTTTTAGCGATTCTTTATTTTTTACTGATTTTGGTTTGATGCATAGCATTTTCTGGTTTTGCGTTCGGTATCGGCCTGGTTTACCGATTTGGTGTTTTACCGGGAGGTATTTTCGTTGATGCATCTGCCAGGTGGTGGTATAGCGTGCGCCCTTGGTGTTGGATGCTCCAGGAGTGGGTGCAGGTCTCCTATCAGTCTCCAGATCCTCACTCCTGCTGCATGTAGCCGTAGCCACCTTGCAATAACATAGAGTGCCGCCATAGTGATCACACTGTTGCATTTTGGGGCTGTTTAAATACAGTGCACCTGATTACCACCTGCTTTGAGTCAGTGGTAATTACCGACTCTTAAATACCGAATTTGTGGAAATTTGGTATTACAGAATTTTTCTACATCTCTTTTCTCGTTTTTACTGTTTTTGTATTTGGGGGTTCGGTAACTCCAAATCAGTAAATTAGGAATCGGTAATAAAGAATCGGTATTTACCGATTCCTTATTACAGATTTCTTTCCTATATTGGGGGATTGCTAAATACCGGTCGGTAACGCTAAAATCTACCGATTTTCGGTATTATCGGCCGGTATTTAGCTACCTACATCTGGCCCTTAATGTGTCCAAAATAAACAAATGCCGTAGGCTCCATTTGTATGATGCTATCCTATTTCATGTAGGCGGGAAATGTGCAAATTTTAAGCTTAGCAAAAACTGGAGGAAAAGTAGATTACTGCAGTGGCACTATTAACTGGTTATACACTACTAAATTGGCTGCAGAACTCTTTAATCATCACTTGATGGCCAATAATTTCCAAAATGCATACCAATGATGACAAAGATATAGTTTGAGTTTATCAACTGATATATGGATTGTGGCTTTTTAACCAAAGAATTCCAAAAATGACAGTATAATGGGGAAAGGTAATAATGTAAAAAGGCAACACTTCGGTGTGATCCTTAATTGAGACTTGTAAAGGAAAAACGACCTCTTGTATTAGATCTGAAGTTATAGGCGAACTATCAACAGCTTGAGTCACCTCAGGATTCTTCCTGAACTCCTTAGATATCTTGTTTTAGTGGCAGAGTCCCGATCAATAAACATTCCACAGGCACCACTATCCAGCAATGAAGGAGCATTAACAACCTTTCATTCTTCTGTTCTCATGGAAGTTGACAGATGAAATGAAGTATTATCAGTATTATTCATAAAAGATCCAATGTGATGAGGCCAACACAGTCCTGCCTTCTCATCAGGAGAGGACAGAGATCTTCCACCTTTCATCTGAGATTGTTTAGCACAGGTTTGAATCATATGCACAGCATCACCGCACCACAGATATAGCCCGGACTTGCACTGATGCTCCTTTCTTACCTTCAGTAGAACCCTCACACCTACCACTTGCTTAGCCTCTTCTAGAGACTAAGGGGTCACTGTAAATTCTGGTTGAACAGATGAAGAAACTTTGGAAAAATTTGGATAATTTCCCTAGTACGTTTTTCATTCCTTTAAGATCTTGTAGTCAATGGCACTAGATCGATAAGTTTAGGAAATTAAAATATCAATTTATCCTTCATTTCTTCTTTCTCTATACATCAAAATAGAATCATCAGAGTCCTTTCAACCCAGTTAGGCCCATCTACCAATTGACGAAAGTAAGTCACATAAGTTTAACACATCCATTCTTCTTTAGGGTATATTTCATAATATTCCCTCCGCAGAATTCTCTTAGTCAAGACACTCATGCATCTTCTTAAATGCTAGTAAGAGGGTGTTATTAAACTGTGAACAAGCATCAGAATCCAGGGAGATCCAGTAAGCACAAACAATCCAGGCAGCAAGGATGCCCAGTCCCTAGCTGGCTTTGGCATCCACCAATGCGCTGACGGGCAGCAAGTGCAGTGCTCCTTCCTCCTTTGAATGTGTGTAGTCATTTGTTGCTGCCCTCAGCGCTGATGGCACCCAGTTAAACCAAGGAAATCTTTATTTGCCCAAATGCATTAAGAAGCTTTGCATGCACATCTAACCAGCACTGCAAAGACCGCCTCCTCTTCTTCAAATTCAAGTTTGCCAAAATCAGTTTTTCCATGGCTAATACCTCAGAAGTCCCTTTCTAGCTATCACTCCGGTTCCAAACCTATGGACATAAATAAACTGATCAAAAGGCGCTCCTCTTTCAGATACTTTTCCCAGCACTCTGAAAAGCTCTATTGTCACTCCTCTGTGGAAAAAACAACAGTTAGTCCAGATACACTGGTAAACTACTGGCATACTGCCAACCTTTCTTTCTTCAGGAAAATCATAGAAAGCAAAGTAAGAAAATAACTTCTTAATTACCTTCTCCACTACCACCAATCTTATCGCCGACTGGAGAGCTGAACAGTACTTGCCAATATAAGGGATGAGATTTTTTTCTCCCTGGATGATGCTAGATAAACTAACTGGCTTTTCCTTCACCTGTCCAGAGGCAACAGTATTGTTAACCACCCATCACTCCTGGAAAAACTAGAAATCTGGGCACATATCTACATGTGTCAGGAACATGTATTCCACTTGATGAACGAAAGTTTCTTTGCATTAAAAAGATCTGCCAAGAAATAGATCCCAGTGATTGATGATCCTAAGCTCACTACACCACCCTTTGCCTCATCTACAAACATTGAAACAACTCCATTGATCTTATCAACAGTAATAAAATTGAAATTCTCTTCAAGACCAACCAACTGTTGAACCCACATTACCTTCAGGGAAGAGGGCGTGAACAAGTAGCTATTCTTTCTCTGTGAATCTGGCACACTCATTCACATTGAACAAAGGTTCTAATTGACAACAGCCCTCATCCGGGCATGTCTAGAACACTGTAACATCATGTGTTCTCGCCTACCCAAGAAACTCAGTGCAAAGCTTCATGGATTTCAAAAACAGTCAGAATGTGTCCTAATCTCTGAAAATGGGAACACATCAAACCCACTCTTAAAGTTCTGCCCACGCTTCCACTGAAGGGGCCCAATTACAGTGTACAGTGATTTACTCGTATAGTATGCCTGACTTCCTCCTTATTCTCTGAATAAGTCAGGAGAATTAATGTTAGCAACTCTAAGCAACATCTCTGTCACTTGGGCCCAATATCCGCACACCTGCAGAAACTGATGCCTCACTGCTTCTCTACCAAAGGCCTATGATCAATGTCTACCCATCAGATGCAATCTTTCAAGAGTATGAAACAAAGGCACAAATATCTGGGGTTAAAAGGAGCCAGATTCTGGAATTCCCATAACTGCAACCTAAGTGCCGGACCTAAATTCATGAAGCTCAGTAAACTCCTATCACTAATTTTTCAGGTTCGCTTTCACCAGAGAATTTGTAGGAGCAAGAGTCACTAGTTGATAAGGGCACTCCATTACTCATCCAACAATCAAGCAGTTCTTCCAATTTGCCAGCAATCTAAAGTTACCGAAATGAAACAAGCAATACTTTACAAAACTTTTCACTAAATAAATAAATAGGGGAGCGATAAGGCTTATGGTTTTCAGCATGAATTCATAACTGCCAATAGGTATAGAAAAAAGCTTCAAGTAAAATTCCATATTGAAAAATGGAAAGTCACATTAGATGCTTACTTATCTGCAATTGTTACACTTGGCATTGAGTCTGAGTAGTGAAATTATTGCAGTGAAATGGCATCAATAGTGCTTAATTCTAGCTGGTGGTTGCAGGTGGGTCCCACCGGCACTAGTTTTTGGGGATCAACACTTAGGGGTCCATTAGGATGTCGGGCGGATTGCCTCCGCCAGGGTGGCGGTGGCCTCCGCCACCCTGGCGGAGGCAATCCGCCCGACATCCTTCCCTGCATTCCCCCCCACCATATTACGATGGCGGAGGGGACCGCAGCGGTGGGAAACACCGCCCGCCTGTTTTCTGCCCCGGTCGCCTTGCAGCCGGGGCGGAAAAGGGATAACATGGTGGCGGTGTCTATCAGACACCGCCAGCCATATTATAATGGGCATTTTTCAATGCCTTTCCGGGGCGGCAATGCCGCCACGGAAAGGCATGCGGTCTTCACTCTGGGGGCCCCCTGCGGGCCCCTAGAGTGAAGTACCTTTGGGGGGGTGCACATGGGGGGTACCTGTGGTACCCCCTCATTGTCATTTGCAAAGCGGTAGGCACCGCTCGGTGCCTGCCGCTTTGCAAATGAAAATATGAAACTGCATTTTCAGCATTGTGGCGGGCGGTGCAGAGAGCACCGCCCGCCGCAATGCTGAAAATACAGGATGTGCCCGCCACTGTGGCGGGCACATCCTAAAGGCACCCCCGGGACCCCCACCCTTATGGCGGGCAGTCCCGATTTACGATAGGATGACGGGCGGGCAAAGTCCACCCGTCATCCTAATGGACCCCTTATTTTTCCTCCACAGACTTTGATCCAGAGCAACAGAGTGAAAAACATGCTAGAGGAAAGAAGGAGAAAGAGAAAGGCGGAAAAAAGTACAAGAAAAGGTAGAAAGCAGGATGCTAGAGCACCTGTAAGAGTGAGATATGAAGGCAAGGATGAGGAATCAAGACTACGCAGCCTTGGTATTTGGCACCCGTACCTTTGATAGCAACGGCCCACTAGCTTCTGAGAAAAAATGTGGGCCCCAGCACATATTGTTTTACAAACTAAGTACTGGGTATCAGTACCAAAATATCTAATGGTAATTTTCATAGTTGGCTGGCCTATGACACTGGAAAGGTGATGGTCTTGCTTGGCTGTAATATTGCTGTTCATTAAGCCAAATTGATGCTCTGACCATAATGCTGCCATTCTGAAAGAAGTCCATTACTGACGAGACTGTGATCATGTACGCACTTGAGCTTATAAGGCTAAGTGCTACATATAACAGGTTTTGTTATCAAATTTATTTGGTAATAAATTTAACAACCTCAAACTGATGGAATTCTAAGTTAGTTTTGTTGTCATTTGTACTTGTGACGTGTAGATCAATGCATTCTTTAGCAGTGAGCATTCAGCTCAATGGGCCATCCTACCAGCATGTACCACATCACATGGCATCAACACTTGAATTAATCCACTAAGGCTCAAATTATGCAAGTGAAGAAAACTTCTCGGCCTTCTAGGTGATATTTGGACACTGGGTCCAATGGCGTTGTTTTTTTGTATTTATAGGATGTGAACTTTGGACCGCTTTTCGATTTACACATTTCAGAATAGGGGCTAATCTTTCTTGACCTCTCAACAGCTTTAAATACAGAATCCCACCACACCCTGATCAAAAGGCTCCAAGGAAATCCCCTCAAATGGATCGCCTCCTTCCTCACAGGCAAAACCCAGAGATTCTGCCTCCTGCCCTTTACCTCTAAACTTAAGAACAATGTGGCGTCCCTCAAGGCTCGTCCCTCAGCCATACCTTGTTCAACACCTACATGACTCCCTTGGCCAACATCGTACGATTGCATGGGCTAAACATCATATCCTAAGGCAATGATACTCAGCTTATCTTCTCACTATTGGAAGACCCCTCCGCCACACTGAGAAACTTCCACAGGTGCATGACGAATATCGCCGATGGGATGAGAAACAACTGCCTACAACTCAACACAAACAAGATGGAAGTGTGATTGCTGAAAACACCTCCCCATGAAAACTACGCCTGGTTGCCCCCAAACTAGAACACCGACCAACCACGACTGACCACACTCGCAACCTTGGCATCATCCAGGACAGTAAACTCACCATGAGAAAACAGATCAACACAGTCTCATCCGCCTGGTTCCTCACCATCCGCATGCTCCACAAGATCCTCAAATGGCTCCCCATTGACACCAGACGCACCGTCACACAAGCCCTGGTCACCAGCTGATGGGATTACAGAAACGTAACTATACTGGAAACATTGTGCACCTCCTCAAGAGACTGCAGACTATGCAGAACGAAGCAGCCAGACTCATCATAGACATCCCCAAGCTTACCCACATCAACACCCGCCTCAAGAAGCCCCACTGACTCCCAATCCAGAAGAGATGCCTGTTCAAGATCCTGATACACACCTTCAAAGCCCTCCACAACCAAGGACCAGCGTACATCAACCACTAACTCAACTTCCACCATCCTTTCAGACACCTGCCCTCTGCCTCCCTCTGCCTGACCCACAACCCTTGCATCCACCGCAGCCACAGTGGAGGACGCTCCTTCTCTCGCTTCGTCTCAAAGTCTTGGAACGACCTCCCACTTCACTTACAGAGCTCATCCTCTCTGCTGCATTTCAGAAAAGGACGCAAGAACTGGCTGTTCAACTGAGCCCCGGCAGCAGGACTCTAAGGGCCCGATGTAGGTCGGTCGGTAACGGCCGAAAATCGGTATTTTCGGCCGTTACCGACCGGTATTCAAGAATTGGCATGTAGGGGCACAATTTTACAGAATCAGTAAATTTACCGATTCAGTAAATTTACCGATTCTGTAAAATACCGAATCGGTATTTTTACCAATTCGGTAAATCTCAGATGTAGGTGGGACTCTTCTGAGTCCCAAAGGCCCTACAAAATCGGTATTTTACCACACAATCCTATTGTGTGGTAAAATACTGAATTCAGGTGTGCATGCACATGTGTGCATGCACACCTAGCCATGTGACAGACAGACATGCCCTTAAGGCATGTCTGTGTGCCACATGGCGCACATGCCTATTTGTGGGGTGCCAGAGGGTGTCAAAGTGACACCCCCTGCACCCTTGCAAAATTCGGTATTTACCGATTCTGTAAATACAGAATCGGTATTTCCCATTGATTCCTATGGGCTTCAAAGCCCATAGGAATCAATGGGAAATACCGATTCTGTATGTACAGAATCGGTAAATACCGATTGTTACAGATTCGGTATTTCCACATCTGGAAATTACCTGCATATCCACCCTTTAGATTTACCGATTTTTAATTACCGAATCGGTAAAATTCGGTAATTAAAAATCTGTAAATCTAATTTACCTACATCTGGCCCTTAGTGCCTTAACACCCTCACGGGTGATTAGCAGCACTTTACAGAACGTTTGATTACTTCAGCAACAGCACATTATATCCCCTATTAGAAGGTGTACAAAGAGTGTGCATACGCTATGTGTATTATTGCTTTGTGATTTGTTTTGACTTTGAGATGCTAAACGAAATATTAAAGTAAGAACCCCTAGTTTGTCCCTAGTCAGACCATTTACAGACTGAGAAATACTTGTGGTCAACAGCGGTAGGAATCTGAATGTGTCTTGATACCAACACTGATAAAGGCATGAATTTCAACAGCCAGAAGACAGATACTTGTAGTCTGACATCCCCATTACCCAAAACCCTTTACAGTTTGTTTAATGTAAGTAAAACTCTAGAGAAAACTCTTCACCTCGGATATGTGCCCCTAAAGGTGAGTCTTTCTGAAAGACAGATCATAATGCTTCATGATTCAGAGTCAAATACAATGAACTAAATCCAAAATGGTTCCTTTGTCCCTGTTACAAGGGATACCCTCCATCAAACTCTCAAGTGGGTGAGATTTGCATAATGTAACAGGCACTAGTGGTCCTGCCTTGGACATGACCTCTCCCATATACCCTTAGTGATGTAACGTAAGGACCCTGGCCCAAAAGTGTTGTCACCCAATGATACTTACCTGGAAGTGACTTCAACTACTTCAACTATAGACTGACCAAGAAGTGTCATCATCCATGAAAGTGACGTCGTCAGAAGTGATCCTCGTGGCATATTTTAGTGGCAAGTTTGAAAAGAAACAGCAATATGCCCAGACCTGTTTTTTTGGCCTACACAAACCTCTTTTCATGAAAGGGCTTGTATACTGGAAAGGAAAGGGAAGGGAAGGGAAGGGAAGGGAATGGAAGCTAAGCTGTAAAAAGGTTAAAATACTGTGAGCATGCATGCATGTATGTAGGTGTGATTGTGATAAGTTGAAACGCTGTTCCACATATGTGTATGCCTGAGTATATGTGTTTGAAAAGTAAAATTGCTGTAGTACATGCATATGTGTGTGTTTTTGTACCTGTGTCTGTGTGATATTATCATTGCCAGTTTGCAAAACGTTTTCGTACGGAATGCATTGACGCCATTCTAAAAATACAGCCTGTCTGTATGTCTTTTCCATAAATAAATTAATGACACCTGCTGCGCAGAAAATAGACAACAGGAAGTGATTACATCAAAAACATTTTTTGAAAAAAAACAATCTTGGTGTATTGGTCACGCCCAATTTGATGACTGATGCAAACCGGGAAATGAGCTGCAGGAAGTCATTACATAATGTCTTACGGAAAAAGAGAAAACAAGGGCCTCGTGCATCAATATGCCAGATAAGAAATCGTAACTTGAGAACAATAACAAACCGCAATTTGCTATTTCTTATTTGGAATGTTCTAACATGGATTCGGTAGAAGTGTTCGCAATTTGGCACTGACTTCTACCGAATTCACTGATATTTTACAAACTAACCCATGTATTAATAGGTTGGTTCACAAAATACCAAATTGCAGTGGGTTGCAATTCGACCTACCTCATAAATGTTAATGAGATAGGCCGCAATATGATTGGCTAAAATCACAGGCATGGTGGGTGGCCTGCTTGATTGCTTTTAATAAAAGCAGTCTTTTTTATTTTTAACAAAAAATGCACCCTGTTTCTTAAAAAAAGAAAATGGGATGCATTTGGAAAAGGAAATGAAAATATTTACAAACTTTTGTTAAGGTTTGGCAGAAATCCGATCACTACCTGCTTGAAAAAAAAAACACCATTCACAAAGGGGGAGGCGTCCCTTGGGGACCATGTCCAGTTTGCAAATGGGTTACTACCTCCTTTGATTTGTATGTAAAATATTAATGTTTTGGTGGCAAAACTTTAATATATACCTTAAGGAATCAGTATTTGGACGAGACACCCTCAAAATGCCCATTCCAAAGAGCTATCCCTTTATGTTTTCTAAACCCATTTAATGATTCCAAAAACCTGTTCCGAGTCATTAAATGGGTTTAGCACATTTAAAAAAGGATTTAAGTGTTCGCAAACCCTCAGATTACCGGGAAAAAAACTTTGTACATGAGGCTCTGAGTTCCACTTTTACTCACAAAATGATTACAAAAAATTCTCTGACACAAGTGGGTTGTATGGGGTGCGAAGTGTCTGCTGCATATAAGCACCTCCTTGCTTGGAGATACAGTCCTCCAGTCTCTAACCTAATATGGTGTATAGGGATTGGATTCAACCATAATTGGTGGCAGGACACAAGAAGCATCACAGACTCAGCTATTGTATTGTAGAAAGTTTGCATTTGCATTTGGTGAATGTATTTTATTAATTTCCTGATAACAATATTTTGTGGGAATCACATCTTGTTAGAAGTTAAAATCTGTGCGTTCTCAAACTTCCAAACTAAAAAACGTAATGATGCCAGCTACACATATATAGCATATAAATGTCTATATAGAGGTTGATTCCTAAGGTTATTAAATGACCATATTTGCAGGAAACTCTAGTTTCACCTGATGCCAAAAATGCTGGCCTGTAATAAATGGTTATCAGGTTGCACAATGCAGAGTAATTGGGATATATAAACCTAACCCGCTGAACGACCTGTTTCCTTCTCAATCAGCTAAGTGGTCAGTAAAGACTAACTTGATCCAACACACCAGAAGAAACGTGAAATGTTCGAACAAAACAAGAGATGTAGGGGATGAAACATGGAGTCCTTCTTAACTATAATACAGATTCCAATGGGCTACTGAATAGAAAAGAAACTACCAAAAATAACCCACAATAATTTTAGGACATTCCTGCAGTACCTATCTAAGGAAATATATGAATTAGTAACTCACCCTGCTTTGGACTTAATGCAAATCACGAATGGAATGAGTCTCTGTAGGTCCACCTGTTCAACTGAAGCCGCAAGATAGTAAGAATCATCCTACCTTCTCTCTTCTAGGTGGTCCTACTTTCTGTATCACACTCCAAGGAAGTAGTGAAACATCTGATTCTAAAAAAAAAGGAAAGAGGGGGTGTGAGTTTTCACAGAGAGGGGTCACTCGTAGGATGGTTTATAGAAACGACTATCCATGATACCGTATGGGGCACCTTTACAGTGGCAAATACAACTCATTGTTAAGAGAGAAAACAAAAGACAATGATTATCAGATAACAGAAGAAGAGTTCTTTTAACAGTTAAGTACTGTTGAAATACTTGGGGTTACTTATCCGGTGTGAGGTGAAGCATCGCCCCCCACAGGACTGCAGGGTGCAGCACACATGGAAAGAGTTAAAAACATGGCGAAATCAACATATTTTTCCTCGTTACACCTCACCTCGGGAGGTGTTCGAATTTGACGCTTCCCCATGTTTCCATCACTTTGTAAATCTGGGGCAGCGTCAAATTCCATGGGCGTTGTGTGGAAGCTACACTGCAATGCCCATGGAACACATCCTGGTCACAGAGTTATGCGATGCAGCGATTTGCCCTGCATCTCCATACTCGTGATTTATGAGGCCACTCTAAGCCATGCAGGGTGGCTTTGCATGGCTTCATAATTCTCTATGAGAGCTTGCATCACGCATGTACAACTTGACGCAGTGCAAAAGTGATGCAGGGCTCTTATAAATAAGCCTCATAAATTTCTAAAGGCACATTTGCAAGTCTGTTGTAGGATCTGGTGTGCTATTGCTATCAGTTCAGATAAAGACATGGAGACCAGTAGGGCTGTTTAGTTGTTGCTAGACACCAAATGACGGGAGAGAAGTAACCGGACACTAATTCATCAGAACATCTCAGACTTTTGTTGAGGTTTATTTAGGGTGGTATCCTTCATGCTTGAGTGGTTGGTTATACATTTCCGGATCTACAATTTTTGGAGTGACAGCTTATGTTCTGGCTGAAGACAAAGTTTTTCAGTGAAACCTTTATTCCATATGTTGAGTTCTCAAAATTTATGTTTTTATAGGTGGCCTAAAAATGTTTTTAGGATCAAAAACATTTATTAGACCATTGGAAAGTGGAGCACTCCATTGAATACAATGGAGGGCTCCGAGCTTCTACTTGCCGGTAAAAGGCCCGCAAAGCAACATTCCAATGTTGTTTGAACAAAGGCCTCTGGAGCCCGAGGGGATTTTAATCCCCTCGGGCTTAGAGAGGCCTTTGTTCTATTTGTTAGAACATTCTGCCCTCTAGTGGCAGAGTGTTCTAATAACCTTATAGACCCTCGTAGCTGGGCTATTAAAGTCCTGCTCCCTTGTTAAAGCTGGAGCGGGCCTTTAATAGCCGGCATAGCCCGCTGCAGCGGGCTATAAGGCGATATCAGAGTATTGAAATGTTGAGAGCTCCATTGAAAATAATGGAGTGCTCCAGGCTTCTAATGGCTGCTAGAAGGCTGGATCATCAACATTTCAATGTTTAACAGAGGCCTCATGGAGCCCGAGGGGATTTCAACACCCTTGGGATCTGTGAAGCCTTTGTGTTACAAATTTGAGCTTTCTGCCGTCAAGGGGTGCAATGTTTTAATACCCTCTGTAGCTGCTCTACCAGCCAATAAAGGCCCACTCCCTTGATAAAGGCCCTTGCCTTCGGCTCAGACTTTAAACGCTGCAGCAGGCCTTTAATGGCCAGTAGAGCCACTGCGGCATCCTCTAATGCTATATTCTATCCCTGTGAAACCCAAGGACCATAGTTGGGTTAATATTTCTTGCATTTGTTGTGCTTGCTGCCCACCTGCAGAGCCCTTTAGAGGGAGTTTAGTACTTGCTAGGAATTAGAGACACTAGAGCTTGCAAAGTTTCCCTTAGACAGCCTGAGAGGAGCCCCTAGCACATTGGGCAAATGTTAGATGAAATCTAGCACCTGGCAGTAATAACACCAGGACTAAAATCTCAGCCCTATTGGGCTGCCACCTTCTGTTTTGTGTATATCTTACATTTAACAGATAAATACTTATAAAGCCATTTCCTTTATCTAAAGTGAAACACTGACTGGGCATTGCTGTTATTATTCTTGACTGTCATACTTAACCTGAGTTTTTAACCCACTGCACCTTCACGAGTAAGCTTTGACTACTCATCCTCATCATCAGAATCAATTACCAACAGGAGTCACTTGTCTTTTCAATTAGAATGCATTGGTGTTGTAACCCTGAGACGCCAGTGCCAGACTAATGTACCAACAGAGGATACTAGTAGGAACCCATGAGTGCCACATGACCAAGCTGAAAATCCCCAAAACAAGTGCAGAGGGACGGGCTCCTGTCAATTACTAAACTAGTTTTAGAGTTGAGTATGAATGTATGATGATGCAAGTCTTTTTTCTCGCAATCCTCCAAATTAATTAAAGATATACAAGGTTATATACAATTAGATTTGTGAGTAAAAATCGGAGTTTCGCAGTAAGTTAATTATCACATTAAACAACTTTACCCACATTGGATGTGATTGTAATTTTACATGTTTTTCCCTCACAATTGTCTAGTCCCCCAGAAGGAAAGGCTGGGCAGTGAATGCATTTGCATAGAAAATGCAGTTCTTTAGTATCTTCAGAATAAGAAATGTGAGCATTTAACATTTGTTCCAAACTTGAACCAAGACACCTTACCTGTGTAACAGCACCTTGTATATGTATAGCATTCATTTATTCATTCAACTTGAAGAAAACTCATAGTTCTAACCTGGATAGACTCCAATTAGTGGGTGTTTTCCAGTTTTTGAAAACTACATGCAATTGGTATGTGAACTGGTAGGTAACGAGGGTGGCGGGGCAGGGGGGTGAGGGAGTGGTAAATAATATAAAATAAAAACCCACTTACCTTTTCCGCCGCCTCTCGCTTCTCTTCTTGACTCCAGTCGGGAAGAAGCTGCAGGAAGCACTCGGGCACACAGGCTCCCCTGAGCCAATCACAATGCTGCAATGCGTTGTGATTGGTCTAAGCGCAGTGGATCGGCGCTCAGATGGGGACAGGGAGCCTGTCCATATTCCCCACCAGGCTGTGGATTACAGCCTGGTGGGGAATATGCAAAGTGTGCATGACTGGCTGGGCCAAGATAGCCGACCAAGCAGTCATGCCCACTTAAGTGTGAACAAACCACTCCTCCTCCCTGAGCCACCAGCCCCACCCCACTCGAACCCAACCCTGCAGTAATGAAAAATAAAATGAAAATAACGTTGTTATTATCATTTTATTTTTCACATTTTCACTGCTCTGAGAGTAGTGGGGTCATACTCCCCGCCTTGGTGGAGGAGCCACCACTGCACAAGAATAGTGTTTACCTGACTTTCTGGGAACATGTAGGAACATCTACAGACATTCCCATAACCATATATTTGTGAATATGTGATTCAACTATCACATTCAAACATGTCATTTGAATTAATAAAATTCAAACCCGACTCTATGAATTGGAATTGGGAATTGGCATAAACAAAGTAGTTATTTGATGCACAAGGGTGCATAATGCTTTGTCAATTGTCCCTTTGTGTTTAGAGCTATGTAAATATTGTATATTAAAACTGGCCCATGCAGTAGTTTCTGTGCCCACGAAGATTGAAGATGTGTCGCTTCAGTTGCACCAAGCACCTTAGGTCCACTTTCATGAGTCCAGGATTGGGGAGGCACCACTTGGCAGGACAGACGTCAGAGTGGCAGAGTGGCAGAGTCCAGGTGCAGAAGTAGGTCGGAAGTCTTTTATGTCGCTGAGACTTCAGATCAGGAGGCCTGACAACTAGTCCTTGGAGTCACTATGGATTATGGGGACAAGTGATGCAGGTCCAGTCCTTTTCAAAGAGGACATCAGGCCAGCACAGCAAGAAAGCAGTTCTTTCAGAGCAGCAGTCCAGCGGAGAGGCAGTCCTTCAGCAGCACAGCAGTCCTTCAGCAGTGCAACAGTCCTACTTTCTGGCAAGGTATTCACAGGACCTGCCATGCACTGAAGTGGTAGGGTCTGAGGTCCAGTTCTTACACCCAAATTGGTGCCTTTGAAGTGGAGGAGACTTCAAAGAAGGGTTTTTGAAGTGATCTGGCTCCACACTTGCTACAGGGAGGTATGCAGCCTTATGTGTAGGGACAAGGCACAGCCTGTTCAGATGTATGAGTGAGGTTGTGCCCAGCTTCTCCCTCTCATCCTCCCAAGAAGGCCCATCAAGTTACACCTAAGCTCCCATTGTGTGTAGCTGTCTGGAGGGAATACACAAAGCCAACTTTTCACCCACCCCTGACATGCAATCAGAGAAAGGCTGCAGGCAAACAGGGCTAGGAGCAGGAAAATTAACATTTTCTAAAAGTGGCATTTTCAAAATTGTAATGATAAATTCCATAGGTTACAAACATGACAGCTCCACCTCCTCTTAATTAGGAATTACATATTATTAAATATAATGAGTAATTCCCAATGTTATCCTATGAGAGGGGCAGACCTCACAGTAGTGAAAAACGAATTTAGGACCTTTTCACTATCTGGATATGTAAAACTTAAACGCACATGTACTATCTTTTAATTACATAGCACCCTGCTCTATGGGCTACCTGAGGCCTACCTTAGGGGTGATGTAAATGTAATAAAAGGGGAGTCTAAGGCTTGACAGTGTAACACAGCACTGCAATCAGTCTGCAATGGCAGACCTGAAACACGTTTTAGAGTGCTATTTAGGTGGGTGGCGCAATAAAGCATGCAGGCCCACTTGTAGCAATTAATTTACAGGCCCTGGGTATATGGTATATCACTCTACAAGGGACTTAGACATGCCAATTAGGTGCAAATCAATCAAACCATGTTAGAGAACTGAGCACAAGCACTTTAGCACTAGTTGGCAGTCCTAAGGCCAACAAAACTAAATTCAGCAAAATTGGAAGCAAGTAGGCTAAATATTTGAGGGGAAGAGGGGAAGACCACCCTAAGGCTTACAGGCCTAACAAGGTCACTTTGGAACTGATGATTTGTATCAAATGACATCCCCCGAGCCTGTTGCTATCTTCTTAATGAGGGGAATCTCCCTTGCCTAAATTTGCTGTACATGTTCAGTGCAGTGTCTAAAAACCAATATGCTCCATCTGGATCTAATCAAACCAATTTCTAACTGGGTAAGTGTAATTTTCACCAGATTCTTTTTCGAAAGGAATTACAAACCATTTTTAATTTGACAAGTTTATAAAGAATCGGGAGAATGTGCACATTCTATATTTATAATAAGCCATCCCAACACCAAAAGAGGGGCAACATCATGACTAAAGGTTTAGCATGCGTTATCAAATAATTCATACTACATCACATTATATTTTTCGTTTTCTATTATTCAAGTGTTATTAGACAACAACGTGTTTGTAATTTTACAGTGCAGGTGCAATAGAGTATTGCTGAGTTCCACAAACAAGCATGAGAACACAGATACAAAACACTCTATAGGTGCCAGAAGAGCAGCTAGAGTTGAGGCTTGCATGAAAATGCTCATTTAAAACACTGGTTCATGTGAACTTGGTAGAAAACAAGTCTAATTCTGACAGTGCATTCTCTAGAGGAGCAGTGCAGATCTTATTTTGTGAGAAGATTCCTTCCTTTCTTTATTCAGCTTTGGAGGGCCCTTCTCCTTTAGGTGTCAGTCTTCCCCTGGTATTCCAACTCTCTCTGTTAAGATTGTGACCGCGCTGGCAACTGGCTGCTGACTTAACATACAACGCCACATCCTGTGCATCTACCACTTCAATGTGGGGTGTAGGCCAATGCTTATTTCGTTAAAAACAAATAAGTGCCAGAGCACCTACTCAGGAGACCACTGCAACTTGCACAACCCTTTGCCCCTTCATTGGTGCCAATGACAGTACCTACACAACTACTAACCAGCACACTGCTACAAGTGTGACAATTCAGACTGTTCAAGGCCCCCAAAGCAATAGGAATAACTTGGCAGCAGATATTAGTTGTTTTAAATGCATATGGAAATAATAATCAACTGTTGTTCTGCTCATCTTTTATGTATACAAACAGCGCCACCACGTAGCAGCTGTCATAAGTGCAGGTGTTGACAATTAGTTCTGGTGCCGAACACCCGAAACCCCCGGCTCAAATTAAGCACTTGGTGAAGCAATTTCAAATCCTTTTTTCCAAACAGGAATGAATCTTCCAAAAATACTCCTAGGTTCTGCTCTCAACCCATCGCGAGCATCCAGCCTTTAATTAGCACTGCTATGGCAAGGCCCTACGCTCAACCCACCGCAGATATTCAACACCCCCTACGCACTGTGCATCTGAGGTTCCCTAGACAACCCCATGTGACAGCCAACCCCCGAAATGCACACCTGTGTGCAGTGTTTGTGGGCCCTAAGAAGGCTCAGCCCTGCACCCAACTACCCCCATGCTTTGTAGCTACTGCAAATGAGGCCTAGATGGCTTCTTCATCTGCAGTAACCCAAACTGTGCAATGCAGCACAAACATAGGCCAATACGAGAGTCCATATTCAGATAAACCATGGACCTCGGTCCGCCCGCCATCCTAGTGGGAACGGGGCATCCCACCTGCCATGCGACGGTCCCGCACACCTGATTTTGATGCAACCACCGTAGCGGTGGACGCACCTGGGATTTTCACATTGCGGCAAGTGCTGCTGGCTGCAGCACCCGCCGTAATGGTAAATTGCCATGTTGTGCATTTCCATGCACAAAGTGGCAGGCACCCACATCATAATATGGATCGGGGTGCCTACTAGGCACCGTTACCATATATGATCCCCAGCTCTGCCTGGCAATTGTAACGATTGCCGACCGGCGGAAAAGCAGCAGATGAACTTTCCATCCACCGCGAAACCCACCGCCATCGCAATGTGGCGGTGGGTAAATCACATTAGGATGGTGGGACGGTCGCCTCCACCGGCACGGCGGTGGCGATTGCTGCTCCATCGTAATAACCCCCTTAGAGAGATTTCCCTTGTGTAAAGATGAATATATAAAACAAAGAAAGAGTGTCATGCGCAAAGGAGTCTGTGTGAAAACACAGAGGCAAAGACTGTAAAGAAGTACCCTCTCAAGGACACAGTGGAACCTTCAAGGGATTTATTGGAAGCCCTCACTCACCAACATGGTTGGTGACATGCTTCATCATCGGGCCCACCAGGAGAAGCCGAATGCCTCCCTGGTGTGCTACAACGGCAGATTACTGCGGAGCTGGATTTTGTGACAGTGATGTGAAAAGTGATGTTAAAAATGTCTGAAACTGTACCAACCAAAAAGATTTTATTTACTGGTCAGTTTAGACATAGTTAAAAGATATGTGTGAGAACTACCACAAATTATGATGGGAGTTTCCACTTAAAATGGGGTCAACATGTTTCTGCCCTTAAGTGTAAGGATTACATGGGCATTCGTCAAGACCGTGTAGCGTGTACCTCGATGGTATGGGCGCGCTAAGGCCCACCCTAACCAGAGGACATGAAGGTTAAAAATTGCTCTATGTGTAAAAAAGTGCAAGAAAACAACACAAACCACAAGTTGTGGGAATTACCTCCACTCAGAGGAACCTGTGAATTCTGGAATAAAGAGACAAACATACATATAAGACAAAACATATACTTAATGCTTGATCATTAGGCAGATGATTGCCAGGACAGTCTCTGCGTTAAGAATGCTGTGAGTTGGTCTAAAAGTAAACCTTGTGCCATACGTCTATTTTAGTGCCAGAAACGCTGTATGGTTGCCCAAAGGGACATTACAGGCGTGTGGGCATGCACTATGGCGAAAGGTATACAAGCCGCTGGACAGGGCAGCTAAATGTACAGCACTCGTGGATAGCGATCAATGAGCCATTTCTATACGGCCGGAAGTGCTAATTCCTAGAGGAATTAGTGTAACACACAAGAGTAGGGTTTGAAGATCTCACTTGTGTTCAGAAAGATCCACGCCCCATGGGTCTCGGGAGGGGGGTGGAGGCGACTATGGCACACCCTGTAGGTAAAGGAAAGCCTTGTAAATTTACGCGCCAAACAGGTAGTGACAAACAGAACATTTACTTAGCTCATGATTAGTGACGCAAAGGATCCTTACGCCCGCAACGCCCAGCACCCGCTCGGCACCTAGCTTCTCCTGCTCCGGACCCCGTGGATGTGGGTCGAAGCGCCGAGAAAGCTATTGTGGAATGTAACCCCAATTCCCCCAACACCAACACCAGATGCCTTTTTTAAAGAGAGGTGGGAGGGGCAGAGGCAGGAGACGAGGCAACCGACAAGGCAACCAACAAGTCACATGGGAAACAGAGGACCCAGTAGGGAACCACACCAGGAGCAAAACCCCGACACCGGGAACAAGTGCCCAGGGAGTCTAATAACCAATCTCTCAAGAAAAACACTTAGCCCTATGGAAGCCAAGGGTTTAGAACGAGGCCTAGGTTTTGCTCCTACTGCCAGACCAGACAAATTCAAACTCCACTGCGAGTTAGCGGAGTTTTTCAGAAAATTAAAACTGAAAGCATTCTTTGAGTCCAAACAAGACTCCAGTTATGATGCCCCTGCCTCTGATACCAACCTGAGGTTAAAATCAACCTTTATCTCACCCCCACATTCAACTCCAGCAGAGATTACAGCTTTTGAACAGGCTGTGTTCAACGATATGGAAGCTCTGCCAACACCTACACCCTTTAGGAATTTCTCTGCCGCAGAATACCAAGCCCTTACAAATCTGAAAAATGATATAGGAATTACAATCAAACCTGCGGACAAAGGGGGTGGTATTGTAATTCAGAACACCTCAGATTATGAGAAAGTCTGAATGGATCTCCTCAACAATGGAACCAACTACACTCTTCTCACTGAAGACCCTACCCCAGAATTAAGAACATGGATCCATAATTTAATAAAAGAAGCAGAAGAAAACTGATACATCTCAAAGAATGAGGCATCCTTTTTAATGGCAGGTGGCAGCACAATTCCATACTTCTTTACCCTGCCGAAAACTCATAAAAACAAAACTCTACCACCAGGGAGACCCATAGTGTCAGGGATTGGATCCCTGCTGGAACCCTTGTCAACCTTCTGTGACCATTACCTAAAACCTTTAATACAAAAGAGTACCACATACCTCAAGGACACTAAGAACTTGCTACAACTGCTCGAACAAGTCACTTTTGAAGAAGACTCTGTCACCCTTGTAACGCTCGACCTCGAGAGTTTATACACAAGTATCCCCCTAGACGAAACTTTAAAAGTTCTAGCAACAGCTCTAGACTCTATCGTCTGGGAACACTAAACACCGAAATCCTTCATACTCCAATGTGCGACGATAGCCCTTAAAGAAAACTACTTTGAACATAAGGGCAAACTATTCCTGCAAACCACTGGAACTTCAATGGGCAGCACATTTGCTCCCAGCGTAGCAGGTTTGTATGTCTATGACTTCGAATCCAGACATATTATACCATCTGACAACCCCTTTTTCTCCTCCATAGGATTATGGAGGAGGTATATTGACGACATCCTCCTAATTTGGAAGTGCAGTCAAGCATCCTTGAAGCATTTTCTGAACTGGATAAACACCTTGGATACCTATCTCAAATTCACGCACAGTCACAGTAAAAAAGAAGCAATTTTTCTGGATGTGGAAATCAGGGAGAGTGGCACATCCTTGACCACAAAAACACATTACAAACCAACAGCAAAAAACAACCTCTTGGAATTTTCAAGCTTCCATCCTAGACCACTTAGGGAGAACCTTCCCTACGGTCAATATCTCAGAATATGCAGGAACTGCAGCAGTGTCACTGATTACAAGAGCCAGGCAGCAGATCTAACACAGAAACTAAAATCAAGAGGTTATCCGACAAAAATACTTGAAAAGGGCAACAAACGGGCAAGAAATCAACACGTGAGGCCCTTCTAGAGGATACCATCAAGGAAGCTGCAGAAATACCATTAACATGTGTCACCACTTACAGCAGCCTTTCAAACCAGATGGAAAAATCTGTGACCAAACACTGGAGTATAACCAGGACCAACAGAAAAGACTGGCAAAAACCACTCTTCTCCTTTAAAAAAGCTACCAGCCTCAAGGACACCCTTGTTAATACACGACCCAAGATTGACAAACCCGACCACCACAACTCTGGATCTATTACCAATGCATGGGGCCTTTCACCAATAGTAGGGCACTATCCATGCTCTATTGTAGTGTGTGTCATTTGACGACACACACAAAAGAACTTCACTTGGAACCAGGGAGAACATGGATTCAAAAGAAACACACAAATTGCAATTCAATGAATGTTATATATCTCATCACCTGCACATGCGGGAAAAGATATGTTGGGATGACTACTCGAAAAGTCAAACAGCGTACCTGCGAACATCGCAGCAATATCAGATGCCGAAAAGTGACAACAAAACTGAGTGAGCACTTCATCCAACATAACCATACACCCAATGATCTAAGATGGACTATCATAGAACAAATCGACGCAGCAACAAACACTGCCAGCATATTATTTGAGAAAGAACAACGCTGGGTGTATAGACTGGGCACACATCTAGATGGCCTCAATGACTGTAGTGTAGTTCCTATTTTCCCTATAGGCCCTGCACATTGGAATAACATAAACAGCAGTGTAGACATAGGACTGCGGTCTTCTAGGTCTCTACTGACTATGTTAGACTTAATTTAGGTTTGCGCCAGCTAGCTCAGAGGTCACTGGAAACTTTCTCGACTGAATAGGAAGTGATCAGCTTCCCTGGCTCAGACAAGAAGGGATTCAGCTTCCGACAACCGCATAAACATTGCAACTTTGCTCCTCAGAATAAGAGTCAATCTCTAGAGTCGTGTGAAACAATAGACAGCTATTTCACTCAGTCAGTTGTGCAGATTTACTTTCACCAGAATGCAGAGAATGGAGAGACGGGCGTTTTCAATAAAGGATATTATTTATTGAGCAGTCTTTCTTCTCATGCAATAGAAATGAATTGCCACAATTGCAAGACTTGTTATTATGAAAATTGCGTACAGTAAAAGGAGTATTACGAAATAATACTGTAAAAGCATTGATATGGTTTCTTAGCCATAAGATAGTTAAAATGAATAAAATATATACATTCATATATACATTGGCTAACGACCTCAACTGGTGCTTCTAACTACGCCTACCCCAGTGTACCTGACCTAAGCCTAACACATGGGAGGGAGTAAGTAAGTAGCTATTTAAGTTAAGTTGGTTTTGCCAAGAGTTTGTTTCAAGAATTCTCTCTAAGGGTTTAGTCAGCACCGTACCTCTGGAATAGAATGCAGGAGGTCTGGTATCTCCTCTCAGGACCCGATATCCCAGTCACCCTCAAGGGTAGGCTGGAAACGCCAGAGCTGGATTTTCTCGGCAGGAGAAAAGACAGCGTCTTTCTCAGCGCGTCAAGGAGGAGGGGCAGCGTCCGTGGGCTTCTCGCATCTGCTGGGCTCTCTGCAAGGGGACAGCTGTTCTGCTTCAGTATTCACCACCACCGTGTGCTTGCTTAAGGCAACGTTGGCATATTTATACCTGAAAGGTGCCAAGTTTGACGTACGTTTTTGGACATAAGACGTCAATAAAGATGCCACTAAGAACTGGTCGTTCTTACAGTGCTCGCAGGAGTTCTATTACTAATCAAAACAAAGCAAGCGGGGCTTTCCCAGGTTGCTGGGGGTTTGAGATGTCGAAAGAACTCGGTGTGCTATCTAGGAATCTAAGGAAGTGGCTTCTGCTGTGTCATTGACTGCAGAGGCGAGTTACTGAAATATGGCTCTGATTGTTATGCCATTATAGGGATATGTATTGATTATAGCCGTATAGGGGCATGAGGTCACAATATTGATCGGGGTCCTAGATAAAACACATCACCCACTCCACGAATTTATGTCCATCAAATTTCTAAAAACTAAAGCAATAAGAAGCATGTGTATTCCTACCCACCCCAAAATACATTTCGCATTTGAAATGGTGTATATGAAATACATGAAAATGAATAGGTACTGTACGTTATCAAGCATAGTAATCATTCAAAAATATAGCGTATGTAATCAGTTGAACGATTCTGCGAAGAATTACACATGAAAAGTCTCTAAATACAGAAAAGAAGGGCGAGACTATTTCATCACATAGTAAAATACAATTGCTGTAAAAATGTGCTAAAAGCTGAGGTGAAATTTTGTCTCTAGATCTACTAAAAATAGTTCTAAGTTCAAGCAAAGTACGTGTGCCAGAAAAAAGGTAAATATTTTGGAAATTTTTGAAAAAATTATTTCATGGTGAGCGGGGAAAAAAATAGTTTAAAACGCTTTTCAGTAGCTTTTGTTTATCAAAGCTGAAGGCCGAATTCAGAGTTCATGGGAACGCAGTGTGCCGGATTGTTTTCCAAAAGTTATTATTTCTGTTCAGGGGAGAACATAATTTCAGACAGGCTCGCAAAGAATTGGTCTACATATTTAGGTGACAGTTCGACCAAGTTCGATAATGCTGTAACTTGGCAGTTGTGAGAATGATTGCTATCACCGATTTCAGGATCAGCAATGCTCACAGAAAGTCATACCTGGGTGATGCTGCTTTCATTTCTTGCTTCACTGCCACCACCTAGTCGTAGCGCAGGAGTCTCAACGAATGCCGTCATCAGGATTGGTAACCGATGGGGACAACACGATGCGTGAGCCGTTACTGGACTTAGCAAAGTATCGACATCTATTGGTATTGCTGATGGTAGTGCAAGACAGGTGTCTAACACGCATTCCTCTCCGCATAGCATACATCGAAGCACAGGTAAGATGTAGGTCTGCCATATAGGTCTGAATGAAAGAAACCAGGTCATATTAATTAATTAATTAATTAATTAATTGCAGGTTTATATAGCGCTAGGATCGACTCCCGGAGGAGTATCTCCGCGCTTCGACCGCTGCGAAACCCTTCCTGGCTTCCCTGAGAGATGGTCCCTTAGTGGGTATCTCCAGGGTGAGACCAGGCATCCCCGGCGGTCTGGTGGGGCCGTTAGTGAAGATGAGGCAAGCTAATGCCCAGAGTTGCCGAGTGTGATCGCTGATCAGAGTGGGCACTGAGGCGAGAGAATTATCGAGTCCGCTGACCCTGGTCCAGAAACCTGCCGCGTCGGGAATCGAACCCTGGTCCCGGGCCGTCCTCTGCTCTCGGGTCTGCCGCCTCTAACCAGTGAGCCACACTACTTCACTTCAGATCTCTTAGCCGGGCTATCCCAAGGACTTTAGTTATGCGGTCCTGGTAGCGTATTGCTAGGATCGTTTCTTCCATCCTTGCCGGAGTCATGTCTGCGTTTTGGTTTGCCATATCGGAGCAGGAGGGTCAAAAATAAAATACCTGCTACTAGTCCCAAAAGTAGTGGTAGGCCGCCAAAGATCGAATGGACAAAATTTGGAAAGATACCCAGGACTGCTTCAAATGGTGTTAACAGTCCCTGAAAAATTGTCCTAAATACACTCGAGATACCACTGGAATTCGACATATTTAGGATTTGCCTGAGCATTTCTGTGAAATGCACCGGGCAATTTGTTGATAAAAGTGTATGTATCTCTGCCGTTTCAATTTGAGTTTTTTTCCATGCCTCGTTGTTTGCTGCATATATGCTGGCCGCTATGAAACGTTTTTGACGCTGTTTGCGTGGTCCCATAATGAAATCGTGCAAGTCAGCACCATCTTTAAGTAAAGACAAGTGTTTCCTAATTTGTGCCAGTGTGGATGTCTGTAGCCATTCAAGACATAGTTTCCCTACACTGTACGTTGTTACTAGCCCTGGATGTTGTCTCTGGGAGCATCTAGGGTCTGGTCTGGACATTTTTTAACCCCTGTATTGTGTTCAGGAATCTATCTTGACAGTTATTCGTGTCTGTAGGCCAGATTAACCACTTTTTCCAATCAGGATGTGTTCTGTTTTCATTTAAAATTTGGGATATGTCTACTTCAATATCTATGGTTGCATTATCAGGTATTGGCTTTGGAATAGACGGTTTGTTAAGGTCTTTAATCTTGGCTAGGCCAAGACAGGTTGTTTGTTGAATTGTGTCATTCAAGAACATTATTTGTTCTGGGGTCATGCAGGCTCGAAATAATGCTTCTAGGCCTTGTACCTGCCAGTCTTTTGTACCCCAGATGGTTTTTGTTTCAATGTTATTTTTCCAGAAATCAAAAACAAACGTAATCATTTTTTCATAAAATGCTTCTGAATATATAAATTTTGTATTTGTCAGCATTGTTTTTGTCCCTGTTTTATCCAACAGTTTATAATAAAATGTTTCTGCATTACTCGTGTTAAACCCTGAGAAGTATTGGAATTTCTCATAGAATGTTTTTGAACTGCTTTTAGGTGAAGTAGCACAATGTTCCCATTGGTTATATTTAAAAACATTTCTAGGTTGAGCAGATTTATGTAAATAGTGGTCTGCGTAATGTGAAAAACAGTACATCTGTTCATAATTAGATGAACCTTGTAAATAATCATGTTCTGTAAATTTGGCTGACAACACTAAACCCGACATCATATTATTTATATTTTCAAAATCCCAATCATCAGAGAATGTACTTGGTTTTACAAAGTCACTTAATGAAACCTTAAACTGGTGAGGATATTTCAAGATCTCAACCGGTCCATATATTTCATAGTCTGTTTTGTCCCAAACTACCCCGCCGGGTATTGGAAGGGCTGTGACATTCACTGAAGATAGTTCTCTTTTCTCGATGTGAGATGATTTGTGAGGCTTCAGAACTAAGTTGATGTTCTGACTTGCTGTGTCCATTGAACTGTATTTTCTCTCAATGAATTTTCCCAAACAAAGTACCATGATGAGCCAAAGCAGGAGGAAAATACACCTAGCCCAATCCAAAATTCTAACCATGGAGTAATAAGATAGGTTTATTTGAGTTGATGAAAGAGTTCTGTTGCTTTTTCTTTAAAAGTCTTTGTTTCTGGCGTCACTTCAGGGTCGCTTTGATCTTCAGAAAAGTTGTCGAAATTGATGAAGTAGCCAGATGCAGTTCTGTCGATTGTTGGAATTGTTTTTCCCATTTGGCTTTCATTAGCACATTCTGATGCCTCATCATTGTAGACTGGTGTTTCATAACAAACTGTTTCAATTTGTGTTTCAAGAGGCACAAGTTCCATGGCATTTCTGCATAGTCCTTTTTTATTCACTGCAGGTTTATCAAATGTGATTAGTCTTTCAGTTTGAACCTCTTGGATACTAGCAAATTTGGGTATTCTGTTACTTCTTGGGAGTCCACTGGGCCTGCTATTGATTATAGGCCACATGATTGTGGTTTTACCAGGTCGATTGATACAACTCGGTTCTCCTTTTTACCAGCAAGGGGCGGTAGTACTACTGATCTTGTTCCGTTGATTGCTAAGACAGGTACTGCTTTTCTGTACGAAGGCCCACATTCCTTCTTCACCGCTATTTTCTCTCTGACCAGATCCCCAATCTTTGGAATCCAGACAGGTCTTGCTGGGACAGGTGGTGTGTCTTCAGTGGTGGTTGGCTGTTGCTTCAACCTAATGTTGCTCAGGGCTTTTCTTGTTTCATTTAAGTCCTGTAAAACAGCCAAACGTTCTTTGATGTCAAAGTCTTTATTCTTATCTTCTACCACTGAAGCAAGACTATCTAAGTCCTGAACATGCATTCTAGTTCCGAACAATAGTTCGTACGGGCTGAAACCTTTTAGAGAATTTCTTGGCAAGTTGTTAAGACTATGTTGGACACTTATCAAATGCTTGATCCACCCATCACCCGAAGCTAATACCTTTGCCGTTATAGATTGCTTTATGTCTCGGTTTTTTCTTTCCACTACCCCGTTTTCCTCAGGATGGAAGGGACAAGAGAATCGCAATTCAATACCCATGCTGGCCATGGCCTCCTTATCAGCTCGAGAGCTAAAAGCAGGACCCTGGTCAGAATGAAGCATGGCAATTGCGTATGTGCCGATAAAGACTCGCAAATCTTTTATAACAGTTCTGGCGTTAGCCGAGCGCTGGGGCCACATTTTTAAAGTGAATGTAGTCTTAAACAATTAATAGAATGCTGGATTGCATGTGTAGATAGCTCTATGCTACCTTCATAAATGGCCATGGCATTACTCCGCTTGACTCGTTACTGCGGTCTCTGTCGCAGTCTGGGCAGTTCTTTACAAATTTATAATGGTGCAGGCTCATCCCCGGGCACCAGTATACTGATTGTAATTCAGTCAGAGATTCCTTCATCTGTTTGTGCCTTGGTCCTTCACCCATGTGTGCGTCTGCTATTAATAACTTTCTCCGATTCGTGTTTGGAATTACCCTATCCCCCACTCCAGGGATTCGAGCAAAAGGAACGGAGTTTGCATCAATTACATATGTATAATTGAGTGGATAGTTCACAGGTAATGCTGCACAGTTGCCTTTTGAAGACGTTTTTACCGCCAGCATGGTTTCCCCGTCTATATATTTTTCTGAACGCTTTTTTGTGGCTACGGAAGCCGGTTTAGCTGCTTCCGCTGTGGCTGTATTAGCCAATGAATTCCCTGCAACGTGAACGCCATCTCGTTGATGACTCAGAGTGTGTATCACGTGAATCTTTTGTAGTTCTTTATGAAAAAGAACTACTTGTTTCCAAAGCATTTTATGCTTGATTGTGGCACCTGTGTTGTCTTTGTAATCATTTTGAACCCAGTTCTGCAAATCATTATTGTAAGAATTGACGCAAAAATGCGAATCGCGCACGATTAGTGTCGGGAATTCACATTCGGCATTTTCAAGCGCCATCTTTAAAGATCTGATTTCAGCTCGCTGAGCTGTACAATCTCCTAGAGATTGCATCTTAGTGACCAGTGGTCTAAATTTACCTTTGTGCCAACGACCTTTAACAATCGTGCACGCAGCACTGTAAGCTTGTTTACCCCCAACTGCGGGTTGTGCCGATCCGTCTGTATATATTATACTTCCGTATTGTTCTAGAGGCAGGATTTCAATCGGAAGAGTACATTCATATTCATATTGTAAAAATTCCTGTGTCTTTAGGTTAGGATCAAATTCATACACTGCGTCTGTTGCAGTAAGAGAATTAACCCATTGGATCTATCTTGGATGCAGAGCTTTAGCATTTGGAATGCTCGCTTTAGTTACCGCTTCTAAAGCAGGTATAGGTGTAACGATTATTATTTGTTTACCTTGTGCTAGGGCCCTTTCTTTTGCTACAGTAGTCTGAACCGCAGTTAGAATTTTTTCCGTTGAACTGAATTTTATTTCAGCTTTTGTGTACAAATGTGATTTGTAAGCTATTGGTACCGTTTCTCCCTCATTAGAGGTCAGGTACGTGAATCCGCATCTTCCTGGGATGACCCGGATTACAAGGTTGCGTGTATTGTCACGTGTTTCTAATTTTGTTTTAGCTAACATGTCTGTTTGCAGTGATCTCAAAATTTCTGTGTGTTTTTGAGTCCAGTTGTTTGGTTTAAAATCAGGTTTTATTAATTCGTAGAGAGGTTTAATCCTTTCTACATAATTTTAAATGTAAGTTCTTCCGAAATTCAGAAAGCCTAGAATCGATTGTAAGTTCTTCAGCGTTTTCGGTGCTTGGAGTTCAGCGCACTTCTCTAAGAAGTTGTCCGCTAGGCTTTTCCCTTCACTTAATAATTCGTATCCTAAGAATAAGACTGTCAGATGGGCAATTCTCGACTTTTTAAAGTTGAATTTGTAACCCTCTGATGCGAACCCAAGTATTATGGTCTTCACTCTTTTCAAGTGAGTATCCAAGTCGTCGTCTGTGAGATAGATGTCATCGACATAAGATAATGCCTCATCATCATATATTTGTAGTAACTCTGTTACTCTGGCTGAAAATAGTCCTGGGCTATTCTTGAATCCCTGTGGGAGCCTACAGAAATTTTTCTGTGACCCCATTATTGAGAAAGCGGTCAAGTACCTGCTTTCTGGTGCAATATTTTGGCAAAAGAACCCATTAGATATGTCTAATGTTGTTTTTTACTTTTTGCGAACTATGTTATTCATTAGTGCAGCACTATGCGAATTTTGTACTGCAAATGTTTTGCAACATGAGTTAAGGTGTCTGTAGTCCAAGACTAGACGGTACGATTCGTCCGGTTTGGAGACAGAAAACAAAGGATTGTTCATTTGAGAGGTGCATGTTTCAATTACCCCTTGGTATTCAAGTTGATCTAAAATCTCCCTGACTTGTTTTTTCGCTTCTTGCTTAATTGGGTACTGCCTTTGTGCAGTTGGTTGACATTTTAACTGGATTTTGTGAGAAGAGTCCTCATCCCATCCTACATGATTTTTATATAATGCTGGTGCCTGGGCTACTGCCCATTTCCTAGCATATATATATATTTAGTGTGCATTGGAATGTGATTTGAGAAGGCATGCATGATAATTTCTTCGCCATGAGGGCACTCCGTGACAAACTCTGGGGGCCAATCTTTCTCGGCTAACAGGATGTCATAGCCTTTTGAGAGGTTATCCCTAAATAGACCCCTTATTTTCCTAGTCTTGTCTCCCTCTATACGCAGTGTTATTTCGTATATCTTATGAGGTTCACTAACTCTGGTGTCTGCAGTTTCTACCTGAATGTATTCATTTGTGTCCACTGTCTCCAGATGACTCATCAGGATCTTGCGAGCTATGCTGATTTCTGCTGCACTGTCTAGCATTGTCTTTGCCCACTCTCCGTTTTTCAGCTGTGTCCTCAGTATTCTCGGCATGTTCGATTACTCTAATACTGGCTACCTTCTTCCTCGGGAATTGTAATTTTTTACTTTGAGCAGGTTCCTTGTCTTTGGACTTGGTGTGCTCTTCCCTTGGGTCTGACCGTCCTCTTCTTTCCGATTTCTGCGAAAAAGATCGAGAGGGACGTGTATCAATACTTTGATATCTATCAGGCTTTTTCAAGTTATCCCTATTTCTAAGGTTATATCTTTTCTCAGAGTGCTCCCTCTGGGGAGACTGGTGTTCTCGAGTCGGAGTTCTTACCCTCCACCGAGGAGACCTTCCTCTGGACTGGATAACTTTTTCTTTGGGAGTGAATTCTTTATTTCCATCCCAGCTCTTTTTAGGAGTGTTTAGATTATTTTTAATAAATAATTTTTCAGGATTTTCGAGTAGTTGGGGTTTTACTGGTTTCCCACCCAAACTCTCTCAACCTAATTCTTCATAGCATTTTTCTATAATTCTGGCAAGCTCAATTAGTTGATCTGTTATATCTGTTTCTTTCAATTTCTGGCGGATCGCCACAGATGCTGCTTCTCCTTTTATGTTGGCTAGTAATATAGCCGAGACCTGCTTGAAGTCTTTCAGTAATTTCATACCAAGAGTTAAAGCAGGTTCTGGACCGTATTCATTCTGAATTTGTTTCAGCACATCCGGTATTACCGCCATGGACGGAACACCATGTGTTTTTGTGTAAATGGAAGCAAAGACTGTACCCAAGTGTCACAGTCCTCCACATGTGGTGCAACCCCCATTAGAAGGCAGATAGTCAGAATTCTCTGTTTCTCAATAGGGGTAGTATTCGGAAATACTGCCTCTATTTGAGTAATTTTCTGTGCTAACCAGAAAGGAATTTGTTCCCGTTTTGCGGGAGTTTTTCCAAGACATGATTGTATGTTCTGTGGTGTAATTTTATTTGTGTTCCCCTGATGAGGGGTTAGCTGAGGAATATTAACAGCTGTTTGGACTGTTGCAGTCCGCATTACATATTGGACTAACTGTCTGTGTATTTTAATTAATCATTTTAGCTGTGCTAAAAGTTCTTCTCTTGACATTTTTTCGATGTCTGGATGTGGTGTGTAGCAGGCTAGAACCGGCCACGTTGCTCCTGGTCTACCTAGTGGACCGAGCCTGGTAATGTGATCATTATGTTTTAGGGCGCCTTTAAACCAGAGCAGGTGCTCTTGGTATTTTAATGGGATTTCAATCTCCTCGAAAGGAGCATACTCTTCCGGTGGTTCCTCTATTTTGTAATAGTGGAACTCGTGTGTTGTAGCGTTTGCCGCTGGAAAGTTTATCCAAGAATAGAATACCTCTGTCTGCCGATATTCGTGTGCCTCTATCACGAAAATGACTGTACCACCTCGCGATGTCAGTCCGTTTTCTATAAGTTTTAACGTTATAGTTTTTCTTATGTTGACCGGAATGAGGATTGCATCCCGGTCATTCTGTAGGAGACTCGTGTCGTCCTCCGTTAGTTGATTTGCTAATATAGTAGCATCCCTTTCTTCATCACTCATTTTACTGTCAGAAAGGTTTTTCTTGTTGCAGATCAGGTTTTCAAGGAAACAAAGATTAGGTGCACAATATTTTGGAACACTGTATCCTTCAACGTTGACTAAACCAGAAACTCTACATAGGAATCTCTTCCTACTAAGTTCCAGCGGATTTTAACCTTTTAACCACTCCAGACGTCTATTGGAGTATTTACTGGAGAAAGGGTCTGTGTGAAAAAGCACGACTGAGTTACTCTAACGTCTTGCGATAGTTTTATCGCCTTACCAAACGTTGGGCGCCATGTAGTGTAGTTCCTATTTTCCCTATAGGCCCTACGCATTGGAATAACATAAACAGCAGTGTAGACGTAGGACTGCGGTCTTCTATGTCTCTACTGACTATGTTAGACTTAATTTAGGTTTGCGCCAGCTAGCTCAGAGGTCACTGGAAACTTTCTTGACTGAATAGGAAGTGATCAGCTTCCCTGGCTCAGACAAGAAGGGATTCAGCTTCCGACAACCGCATAAACATGACAACTTTGCTCCTCAGAATGAGAGTCAATCTCTAGAGTAGTGTGAAACAATAGACAGCTATTTCACTCAGTCAGTTGTGCAGATTTACTTTCACCAGAATGCAGATAATGGAGAGATGGGCGTTTTCAATAAAGGATATTATTTATTGAGCAGTCTTTCTTTTCATGCAATAGAAATGAATTGCCACAATTGCAAGACTTGTTATTATGAAAAGTGCGTACAGTAAAAGGAGTATTACAAAATAATACTGTAAAAGCATTGATATGGTTTCTTAGCCATAAGATAGTTAAAATGAATAAAATATATACATTCATATATACATTGGCTAACGACCTCAACTGGTGCTTCTAACTACGCCTACCCCAGTGTACCTGACCTAAGCCTAACACATGGGAGGGAGTAAGTAAGTAGCTATTTAAGTTAAGTTGGTTTTGCCAAGAGTTTGTTTCAAGAATTCTCTCTAAGGGTTTAGTCAGCACCGTACCTCTGGAATAGAATGCAGGAGGTCTGGTATCTCCTCTCAGGACCCGATATCCCTGTCACCCGCAAGGGTAGGCTGGAAACGCCGGAGCTGGATTTTCTCGGCAGGAGAAAAGACAGCGTCTTTCTCAGCGCGTCAAGGAGGAGGGGCAGCGTCCGTGGGCTTCTCGCATCTGCTGGGCTCTCTGCAAGGGGATAGCTGTTCTGCTCTAGTATTCACCACCACCGTGTGCTTGCTTAAGGCAACGTTGGTATATTTATACCTGAAAGGTGCCGAGTTTGACATACGTTTTTGGACATAAGACGTCAATAAAGATGTCACTAAGAACTGGTCGTTCTTACAGTGCTCGCAGGAGTTCTATTACTAATCAAAACAAAGCAAGCGGGGCTTTCCCAGGTTGCTGGGGGTTTGAGATGTCGAAAGAACTCGGTGTGCTATCTAGGAATCTAAGGAAGGGGCTTCTGCTGTGTCATGGACTGTCATGGAATGCAGAGGCGAATTACTGAAATATGGCTCTGATTGTTATGCCATTATAGGGATATGTATTGATTATAGCCGTATTGGGGCATGAGGTCACAATATTGATCGGGGTCCTAGATAAAACACATCATGACCAGATCCCTTGGTCCACAGTACTGAAACGCTGACCTCCCCCTCATGTACAGAGACCATCAAAACCCTTCCTCCAAGGAAGCTAACTGCCTATGATGAAAGAATCGGGGTTTAGTTCCAGCTTCCCGCCCCTATACGTGCGGTATTGTATATATTGCAGTCATACCCAGTGGTTACAGTGACTAACATTAAGCGCTCCCACGCTATTTACTCTCACTTTCCACTGGACCCATGCCCCTTGTCCTTTGCTCGTATAACCCCCCTCTCTCTTTTTTTTAAATATTTTTTAAATAATTTTAATTCTAATTCATCCTCTCATTCAAAGCCCATACGGCACTAATAAATCTTATTGCTGCCGTTTATCCTTCCCATAGTCTAAATCTGACCTACCAGACAATTAGTCTTTTCCGGGGATTCTGACTTTAGCAATTCACTGAATTGCTTACTCACTCGGCTGGCCCAAGCCTCGCCCCAATGCGGCACTGTGATTGGGCCACGAACGAGCTTGCTTTCCAAGCCTCGTTCTGATGGCGGCCCGCTGATTGGCTGCCCCACGTCTCTCGCGTAGCCCGGCCCCCACCGGCACTCCACATTAGCTTTCTCGGCGCTTCGACCCACATCCACGGGGTCCGGAGCAGGAAAAGCTAGGTGCTGAGCGGGTGCTGGGCGTTGCGGGCGTAAGGATCCTTCACATCACTAATCATGAGCTAAGTAAATGTTCTGTTTGTCACTACTTGTTTGGCGCGTAAATTTACAAGGCTTTCCTTTACCTACAGGGTGTGCCATAGTTGCCTCCACAACCCTCCCGAGACCCATGGGGCATGGATCTTTCTGAACACAAGTGAGATCTTCAAACCCTACACTTGTGTGTTACACTAATTCCTCTAGGAATTAGCACTTCCGGCCATATAGAAATGGCTCATTGATCGCTATCCACGAGTGCTGTACATTTAGCCGCCCTGTCCAGCGGCATGTATACCTTTCGCCATAGTGCATGCCCACACGCCTGTAATGACCCTTTGGGCAACCATACAGCGCTTCTGGCACTAAAATAGACGTATGGCACAAGGTCTACTTTTAGACCAACTCACAGCATTCTTAACGCAGAGACTGTCCTGGCAATCATCTTCCTAACGATCAAGCATTAAGTATATGTTTTGTCTTATATGTATGTTTGTCTCTTTATTCTAGAATTCACAGGTTCCTCTCACTGGTTCCTCTGAGTGGAGGTAATTCCCACAACTTGTGGTTTGTGTTGTTTTCTTGCACTTTTTTACACATAGAGCAATTTTTAACTTTCACGTCCTCTGGTTAGCGCGCCCATACCGCTGAGGTACACGATGCCCATGTAATCCTTACACTTAACGGCAGAAACATGTTAACCCCACTTTAAGTGGAAACTCCCATCATAATTTGTGGTAGTTCCCACACATATCTTTTAACTATGTCTAAACTGACCAGTGAATAAAATCTTTTTGGTTGGTACAGTTTCAGACATTTTTAACGGATCACTGAAATAATATCGAGGGACAAAATATCGACTTGCAAAAATATCGTGGACAAAATATCGACAGTCAAAATATCGAGTTTGTATCTACAAACAGGTAAGTACAAAAATATCGAGTACAAAATATCGTTTACAATAATATAGTTGTAAAAAATATCGACTTTAAAAAAAACAGTGTTAAATTAAATTAATATTAAAATGTAATTACTAAAATATACTTAAAAATACTTAAATTAACTTATAATAATTAAATAATAAATGAAAATAATAAAAATAATTTTTTACAATCTTATTTGTTAAAACATATATATATAGTAACATACTATAATTAAATAAGATACTAATATATTACCGTACGATACCAGAAGTGTAAAAAATACTATTCCCACTCCAAAGAGTGCAAGCATAGGGAAAGCGTTGGATAGCGTAGGGGTTAAAATTACTATTCCCACTCCAGTGGGTGCAACAGTAGGGAAAACTGACCTTGAACCCTAAAAATACCCCTTTACCCAAAAACCCAAAACTGACCCTGAACCCTAAAAATACCCCTTTACCCAAAAACTGAAAACTGACCCTGAACCCTAAAAATACCCCTTTACCCAAGAACTGAAAACTGACCCTGAACCCTAAAAATACCCCTTTACCCAAAAACTGAAAACTGACCCTGAACCCTAAAAATACCCCTTTACCCAAAAACTGAAAACTGACCCAGAACCCTAAAAATACCCCTTTACCCAAAAACTGAAAAATGACCCTGAACCCTAAAAATACCCCTTTACCCAAAAACTGAAAACTGACCCTGAACCCTAAAAATACTACTTTACCCAAAATTAATTAATATTATTTAATTACCAATTAATTATTAATTAACAATAACAATAAAGTAAATATATTAGCACATTAGCTGTAATTAATTTAATTTAATAATTAATATTATTTTTTCACAATTAATTAATTAACAATAACTTAAAATTATATATATAAATAATTTACTCCAATTAATGTAATTAACTAATTAATATTATTTAATTACCAATTAATTACTAATTAAAAATATGTACAAAATTATATTAATTAATTAACTAATTAATATTAATTAATTACCAATTAATTATTAATTAAAAATATTTACAAACATATATTAATTAATTAATTATTATTAAATTACTCCCCACCCATATCCCCTATTAACCCAACATCCCGCTCCTAAACATTAACTACAATTTATATTACTATTAATCAAAAAAAAAAACATTTTACCTTTTTTCTACATATTATCAAAAAATTTTACTTTGACTATTTATATATATTTTGTCTTGTCAATTTTTTTGAGTCGATATTTTTGTACTCGATATTTTTTTATCAACATTTTAATCGATATTTTGACCAACGATATTTTTGTTATCAATATTTTATTATTGTCGATATTTTTAACTCGATATTTTGTCCATTCGATATTTTGGAGTCGATATTTTGTCTGTGCACCATTTTTAACATCACTTTTCACATCACTGTCACAAAATCCAGCTCCGCAGTAATCTGGCGTTGTAGCACACCAGGGAGGCATTCGGCTTCTCCAGGTGGGCCCGATGATGAAGCATGTCACCAACCATTTTGGTGAGTGAGGGCTTCCAATAAATCCCTTGAAGGTTCCACTGTGTCCTTGAGAGGGTACTTCTTTACAGTCTTTGCCTCTGTGTTTTCACACAGACTCCTTTGCGCATGACACTCTTCCTTTGTTTTACATACTCAACCCGGGGGACTAGGAGTGCCTCCTACCCTCTCTCTCTTGTTGTTTCACGATAAAGATGAATATAGCAAAAATAGATTGTGTTTAATACTTGTGTACCTGTGTCACCATTATATTTTTTTAAAGAAATTGGAAGTACAAGAAATGGATAGGAGCACGTGATTAGATGCCAGTATGGCTGGTGAAAATGGACATTGTAGGAATGGGATTGTGCATGCGTTTGATGAAGACTCCGCATACTGTTGCATGATGTAACATAACTGTACACTGTTGGGAAAACTGTAAACCTGATTTATATTTGAATTATGACAAGCTCACAGGGTCATGACATATCTTAGGAGAGTAAGAACTTAAGTCATGGGGGTTGAATTGACTATTAATGCACTGATCATCTAGAATGAGATTAGCATGAAAATCCCTCTTTTTCATGTAGGTGATCAGCCCCCCCCCCCACAATATTTGCTAACTGGTATTGCTATTTTTTATGCACACTGTAGCACTGCTGTCCACTCCTCCATGTATGTGCTTTGACCCTCAAATATAGTAACATTGGATACTCTTGAATTGGCATATTTAACTTTCTTTTAACATCACAGAGCAGGAACTATAGTAAAAAATGCAAAAACACTATAGTGGCATGGACATACAAGCATTGACATAGCCAATAGGTCTCGCCTTTGGGTCCTTATAAGTGTTTAGCCGTGAAGCATATCCTTCTGGGTGTTGTACCACCAGGGACTGAAGAGCTATAGGGGAAAATCCAGTGAGAAAGAGTCAATTAATGGTGTGGGGAAGACGGAGGAAGAGAGAAAGGTAGAGAAAACAAAAAGGAAGAGAGAGAGAGTTTATGGGAGAAGGAAAGTGTCAGGTGGAGAAGATGAGATGCAAAGGTGATAAGTGACCCATAGTATGTGTGAGAACACCAACCGGCCCTGACTTTCACCAAACACCACTTTGCATTATGGGACTTCACCACTTTGCATTATGGGACTTGTACACAATTACACAGGGAGGCTTGCAACTACAAGCAAGGCAATACAGAATGACGGAAAATTAAAACACAAACAGTATTGGGTCAGGAAGAGTAGGCAAAAACTATCCCAATAACACGACGACTGATCAACTCGCAGAAATGATGACTCGATCGACTAACTGTGGAGAGGACAGGATGGAGTGGGCAAGGCGGACGTAGGCAGGAAAGAGTGCAAATCTTACCAGCTAAAACCTGATTATACATACATTCATCCTCAGGTGACATTAATGTTCAGGATCATGCAATTGCCCGACAAATCGACAGTAATATTAAAAGAAACTCGGATAGTTCAATGAAGATCTGTATATTCTTTTGTGCGGTCATTATTATATATAAAAAAAAAGAATTGTAATAAAATGAAATGTGAACATCATTCAGAGTATTCATGTGCTTGACACTTTCGAGAGTGTCAAGCTCCATATTCTTCCAGTTAAAATGTTGTTGTAACAAAGGTGAACTTTCAATCACCAGCATAAAATATTCTATACTTTAACATATTATGAATCTCAACTGGCTCTGTAGTAGAGTATACTAAAAACCTCAATGCAGTTTCTTCGCATCATTGGGCGCCTTCATTTTGTTGCGGATACTGACACTTCATTATTGTCTAGAGCCTGATGGAGTCGTTTAAGTATTTAGACCATCCCACGCTGCTGCTATGTACAACTAATGTCGAGTGGCCAGTATTGCTTCAATACTCTCATAAGTTTGTTGCGAAGGCGTTACTATAATGTACTTCAGGCACGAAGAACTGCGGCACTGCAATCTTATCCCTGGCTGCATTATCTGCAGGCATAGGGCCTTATTTATGAGGACGTGCGTCACTTTTACGGTGCCAGTGTGTCACTTTTTGTGACGCACCAGCACCGTAAAAAATGTGCCTTGTTGCACCATATTTACAAAGTGACGCATCTAGGTAGATGCGTCACTTTGTAAACCCTTGCGCCACATTATACCTGCGCCAGGTATAATGTATGCAGGGGGGGTTCTGATGCAAGAAAGGATCATATATGTGATGCAGTGAAATCCATAAGATTTCACTGCGCCACTTCTAGGACACAAATATCTTACGCCTGCCTTACAGCAAGCGTAAGACTGATGCAGGCCCTTTCACATGGGTCTTGCCCCGTATGAAAGGACACATTGCTAGAGTTGCGTCACTTTTGTGACACACTCCAGCAATGCGTCGCTTTTGCGCCATAAGATACGTCAAAAATACTGACGTATCTGTAACTCCTTGCGACATGATGGTCATACAGTAAATATGACGCATCATTCATGTCGCAAGGAGGGCGCACTGAGAAGTGACGCATCGCTGCTTTCACACAGCGATGTGTCTTTTCTCATAAATGAGGCCCATAGTCTTTACATTAGCAGGGCTAAATCTGAACTCAGATGAACTGTCCTGCAGTTTGCCCAGTGAGTTCTTTGCTCGTATATTATACTGTGGAAACTTTTGTAAAGTGAACGGAAGCTTCCATCATTGCGCAATTAAACTTCTTAAAATGAAGACAACTATGTGAAGCTAAGTAGAGCAACCCTGTCCCAGGTCCTGAAAGAACCCCTCGGAGTCTGTGGATACATTGTGTTATGACTTGTTTCCTAGCCTGCTGTCTATTTAACCTTGTGATGTCATCAGGGAGATCCTGTGTGCCGGATTTGTATCCTGGAGGCTATCCGCCACATGCATCAAAGTCCGGTTTTGCGATTCCTTATTTGCGATTTTTAGGGAATCACAAATAAGGAATCGCAAAACGGGATGCATGATTTAAATCCCATAAAATTTGCGATTCGGTAAAAATCGCAATTTTTACCGAATCGCAAATATTATGCGAATTCCAATTCGCGATTTCGCAATTCCCATTGATTCCTATGGGCCAAAAGGCCCATAGGAATCAATGGGAATTGCGAATTCGCAAATTAGAATTTGCAAAATGTTAATGCATTCCATGGGTGCAGGGGGGTCCAAAGGACCTCCCTCCTGCACCCCTGAAATGTATTTTGAAGTGCATGTTTCCCACACACATGTCCTAAGGACATGTGTGTCTGTAACATGACAGTGTGTGAAAATGCAATTATGAGCATTTTAACACATTTTCGCAAATTACCTCGAGGTTCAACCTCGTGGTAATTTGCACCCCCTAATTGCGAATTCGCAATTTTAAAAGTAATCATGCATTGCTTTTAAGAAATCGCAAATTTGCGATTCCTTAAAAGCAATCGTATTTTTGGAATTCGCTAAAAATAGCAATTTTGCCAAAAATGCTTGATGCATCCCAAAAACCTATTTAGGAATCGCAAACGGCCGAATTTAGCGATTTGCACCGTTTGCACTTCCAAAATAGGTTGATGCATGTGGCTGCCAGTACTGGCTGGAGGTGGATGCAATATATTTCTCGAACCACCCAAGCGTTGTAGTCCTTCTTTTCAAGTTGCGACGAGGAGGGGAAGACTCGAAGAACCCTGAATGTATAGGGATTGTCAGGGACGGCACCATGACAGGGTGCACAGAAGTGGGCTTAGGGAGCCATTTTGTTTTTTCCAAATAGCATTGCAGGCAGGAAGGATTGCTCACCTATAACTATGGTGTTCGAAAGATACATCTATCACACGTTCTAGGCAACCGGACTTCATTACTCTTGCTCTAGTAATATTAACAGGTATATATATATATATATATATATATATACATATGGAAACAAAGCTCCTCCTCAGCACGCTATGCGCTCGCAGACACCACTTCCACGCCAGCAGAATGAGGGACGGACCAGCAAAAGTCAGCAAGATGTTATTTATTTAAAATCCCACATATATATCTATACTACTATTATAAAGACAGAACACAAACCTTTTGGCAAGGTAAACTCGGGAACCACAGCACCAATCCATACACCCAATACATTGTTGTAATCCTCAGGGTGTGCAGATGGACATAGGCTATAGAAAAAACAAAAAACGTAAATTTAAAAAAATAACAAAAAAAAAGAGTGCCCTGAAAGTAGCGCAGGCCGCGACGCTGCGCTGGCCGCAACGTACGTGATGACGAGAAGGAGCGGCGGTGAAGTGAGGAGCGCGTGGCGAAGCGGCAGCTCAGGTGCGTCATGACGAGGAGGAGCGCGGTGAAGTGAGGAGCGCGGGGAGGAGCGGCTGCTCAGGTAAGGCCCTGGGACACGGGAAATGTCAGGGCGGGAGGGAGCCGGTGCAGGAGGTTGGCCCTGAACAAATGCGGCTGAGGTAAGGCTCAGGCTCTGGGGGCAGCATTTCAGGCTTGCGTGCACTCCCGCCCCGGCCCCCACCTGCCACGATATTGTCCGGGACACAGACAATGTCGTGGCGGGCGGGGGCGGGGGCGGGAGTGCACGCAAGCCTGAAATGCTGCCCCCAGTCCCCTCTGCCCCGGGCAACGCTGGGGCGGGCTGCTAGTATATATATATATATGTATATACATATATATATATATATATATATATATATATATATATATATATATATATATATATATATATATATATATATATATGTGTGTATGTATATATATATATATATATATATATATATACATATATATATATATACATATATATAATATATATATACATGTATGTATGTATATATATATACATATATATAATATATATACATGTATGTATATATATATATATATATATATATATATATATATATATATATATATATATATATATATATATATATATATATATATATATATATATATATATATATATATATATATATATATATATATATATATATATATATATATATGGTAAGTATGTCCAACCCATGTATGTATGTATATATATACATATATATATTGAGGTTCACAAGTGCCCAAGGCTTTAGGATGCACTTTCCCTCGGTTAAACTCCATTATAAGGCTGCAGCGCAGAAAACACAGCATAGGTACAGTCAGTTAGCCTTACGCGTTTCAAACAGCATTTCTGTCCTTGATCACAGGCAATGAGCAGGCAGTCAAACGAAAGGCACGAAGATCACTGCTAAATATAACAATTACCTTTATTAGCCCCAGGTGCAGCCTACTTAGTATTCACAGATGTCTCATGGGAGCAGTAGTCTTTTGCATAAAGCCTCCGTTTTTGATAAAATTTGTGCTGCCTCTCATAATGTCAAATTCACAATTCAGCCATAAGTGGCTCCCCATGAAATGTAATATGCGTTGCAGTGTCATTCTTTGCCAACCAAAGGTCCGTAGTTGACCCCTTTGTACAGGGCCACCGGCCCGCTTTCTAGGCGGTAGTGCAATCCCCACGGCTGGACTGCCGTGCATATATTAAGGTTCACAAGTGCCCAAGGCTTTAGGATGCACTTTCCCTCGGTTAAACTCCATTATAAGTCTGCAGCGCAGAAAACACAGCATAGGTACAGTCAGTTAGCCTTACGCGTTTCAAACAGCATTTCTGTCCTTGATCACAGGCAATGAGCAGGCAGTCAAATGAAAGGCACGAAGATCACTGCTAAATATAACAAGTACCTTTATTGGCCCCAGGTGCAGCCTACTTAGTATTCACAGATGTCTCATGGGAGCAGTAGTCTTTTGCATAAAGCCTCCGTTTTTGTTAAAATTCGTGCTGCCTCTCATAATGTCAAATTCACAATTCAGCCATAAGTGGGCTCCCCATGAAATGTAATAGGCGTTGCAATGTCATTCTTTGCCAACCAAAGGTCCGTAGTTGACCCCTTTGTACAGGGCCACCGGCCCGCTTTCTAGGCGGTAGTGCAATCCCCACGGCTGGACTGCCGTGCATATATTAAGGTTCACAAGTGCCCAAGGCTTTAGGATGCACTTTCCCTCGATAAACTCCATTATAAGGCTGCAGCGCAGAAAACACAGCATAGGTACAGTCAGTTAGCCTTACGCGTTTCAAACAGCATTTCTGGCCGCAACGTACTTGATGACGAGAAGGAGCGGCGGTGAAGTGAGGAGCGTGGGGCGGAGCGGCAGCTCAGGTGCGTCATGATGAGGAGGAGCGCGGTGAAGTGAGGAGCGCGGGGAGGAGCGGCTGCTCAGGTAAGGCCCTGGGACACGGGAAATGTCAGGGCGGGAGGGAGCCGGTGCGGGAGGTTGGCCCTGAACAAATGCGGCTGAGGTAAGGCTCAGGCTCTGGGGGCGGCATTTCAGGCTTGCGTGCACTCCCGCCCCGGCCCCCGCCTGCCACGATATTGTCCGGGACACAGACAATGTTGCGGCGGGCGGGGGCCGGGGCGGGAGAGCACGCAAGCCTGAAATGCTGCCCCCAGTCCCCTCTGCCCCGGGCAACGCTGGGGCGGGCTGCTAGTATATATATATATATATATATATATCTGTGTGTGTGTGTATATGTATATATATATATATATATATATATATATATATATACATACATATATATACATATAGGAATTCATGAAGGGGTGTGGCGAATTCCATCCAATGGGAATGCCGCAAGGACAATTTTAAGGGCGGAAAAGGTCTCCAGAAATGTTTGTTGGCATCTGAGGAAGGCCGTTGAGCGGCCGAAATGCATTATGCCTTGTCATCGAATTAAAAGCTTCCAAGAGATTCCCCGCTGTGGCCTCTGCTTCTTTGCTTGTCGGAGGAGGTTGGTGTCATAAATTGCGCGGTTTCCAGATACGCGCTACAGAGGTCCCGTCTCCTAAAGTGGTCCAGGCAGATCTGGTTTCTGCTCCGGCGGCTGTTTCTTTCCAAGGTATTGGTACAGCCTGGACCCGCCTCTCTTCACATTGAAATCCAGGGCGGCTACAACGTGGTCCGTGACTTCACGGAGGTTCAGGATTGCATTGTCTCCTTGTTCCCCGCCCGGCTGACAACTGTGTTAGGGGTGGAACGTTTGGGGACTGGAGGAAGCTTCACACGATTTTATTCACTGGAAATTGACTTTGTTTGGCAGCTCGCAGAAATCCACATGGACTCACCCCGCGCAGCACTTACCTGGGAGATGTATTCTGGGGCTTGTAGTCCCTATGAACTACAGGCAGTGAGCAGGAATTCATGAAGGGGTGTGGCGAATTCCATCCAATGGAAATGCCGCAAGGACAATTTTAAGGGCGGAAAAGGTCTCCAGAAATGTTTGTTTGCATCTGAGGAAGGCCGTTGAGCGGCCGAAATGCATTATGCCTTGTCATCGAATTAAAAGCTTCCAAGAGATTCCCCGCTGTGGCCTCTGCTTCTTTGCTTGTCGGAGGAGGTTGGTGTCATATATATATACATATATATATATATATATATATATATATATATATATATATATATATATATATATATATATTTATTTATTTATGGTAAGTATGTCCAACCCATGTATGTATGTATATATATATATACACACGTATATAATATATATATATATATATATATATATATATATATATATATATATTATATATATTATTCCGAGTTTGCTTCAAAGACGAGTTCCGCACTCCGAAGCAGGGTAGGTAACAGCCTTTATTGATGAGCAAGCAGCTTTTCTCCTCTCGTTACAGAAGTCCTTGAGCCTGACGCGTTTCGGGGAATTCGTTCCCCTTCCTCTGAGGCTTGCGTGAGTAACTTCAATGTATGGATATCTGCCCAGTCCCCTGCGCGCTCTTTCTTTGTTTATTGACCCCAGGTGTGTCAACGCGCTGAAACATCAGCTTGGTGCTCCGTTGGAAATCCTGTTGCACGCTGGGACTTGCAGTACTAAACATCCAATTAACTCCCCTTTGGTGGGTTCAGTTAGCTCACGTCGTTTCCAGGACGCTTTCTACAACTCTCTGGTGAGTCGAGATTGAGACGCTGCTTGTAATTCAGAACCCTGCCACGCCGATCACCGAGGGAATGTTACTGTCCTTCCCCCCGTGCAAACCCCTTCCTCTTTGCTGGGGCGGTGCGTCGACTCCACGGCTTGAAGCCGCCGTGACAACATTATTCCGAGTTTGCTTCAAAGACGAGTTCCGCACTCCGAAGCAGGGTAGGTAACAGCCTTTATTGTAGAGCAAGCAGCTTTTCTCCTCTTGTTACAGAAGTCCTTGAGCCTGACGCGTTTCGGGGAATTCGTTCCCCTTCCTCTGAGGCTTGCGTGAGTAACTTCAATGTATGGATATCTGCCCAGTCCCCTGCGCGCTCTTTCTTTGTTTATTGACCCCAGGTGTGTCAACGCGCTGAAACATCAGCTTGGTGCTCCGTTGGAAATCCTGTTGCACGCTGGGACTTGCAGTACTAAACATCCAATTAACTCCCCTTTGGTGGGTTCAGTTAGCTCACGTCGTTTCCAGGACGCTTTCTACAACTCTCTGGTGAGTCGAGATTGAGACGCTGCTTGTAATTCAGAACCCTGCCACGCCGATCACCGAGGGAATGTTACTGTCCTTCCCCCCGTGCAAACCCCTTCCTCTTTGCTGGGGCGGTGCGTCGACTCCACGGCTTGAAGCCGCCGTGACAACATTATTCCGAGTTTGCTTCAAAGACGAGTTCCGCACTCCGAAGCAGGGTAGGTAACAGCCTTTATTGATGAGCAAGCAGCTTTTCTCCTCTCCTTACAGAAGTCCTTGAGCCTGACGCGTTTCGGGGAATTCGTTCCCCTTCCTCTGAGGCTTGCGTGAGTAACTTCAATGTATGGATATCTGCCCAGTCCCCTGCGCGCTCTTTCTTTGTTTATTGACCCCAGGTGTGTCAACGCGCTGAAACATCAGCTTGGTGCTCCGTTGGAAATCCTGTTGCACGCTGGGACTTGCAGTACTAAACATCCAATTAACTCCCCTTTGGTGGGTTCAGTTAGCTCACGTCGTTTCCAGGACGCTTTCTACAACTCTCTGGTGAGTCGAGATTGAGACGCTGCTTGTAATTCAGAACCCTGCCACGCCGATCACCGAGGGAATGTTACTGTCCTTCCCCCCGTGCAAACCCCTTCCTCTTTGCTGGGGCGGTGCGTCGACTCCACGGCTTGAAGCCGCCGTTACAACATTATTCCGAGTTTGCTTCAAAGACGAGTTCCGCACTCCGAAGCAGGGTAGGTAACAGCCTTTATTGATGAGCAAGCAGCTTTTCTCCTCTCGTTACAGAAGTCCTTGAGCCTGACGCGTTTCGGGGAATTCGTTCCCCTTCCTCTGAGGCTTGCGTGAGTAACTTCAATGTATGGATATCTGCCCAGTCCCCTGCGCGCTCTTTCTTTGTTTATTGACCCCAGGTGTGTCAACGCGCTGAAACATCAGCTTGGTGCTCCGTTGGAAATCCTGTTGCACGCTGGGACTTGCAGTACTAAACATGGGCAGATATCCATACATTGAAGTTACTCACGCAAGCCTCAGAGGAAGGGGAACGAATTCCCCGAAATGCGTCAGGCCAAAGGACTTCTGTAACGAGAGGAGAAAAGCTGCTTGCTCATCAATTAAGGCTGTTACCTACCCTGCTTCGGATTGCGGAACTCGTCTTTGAAGCAAACTCGGAATAATGTTGTCACGGCGGCTTCAAGCCGTGGAGTCGACGCACCGCCCCAGCAAAGAGGAAGGGGTTTGCACGGGGGGAAGGACAGTAACATTCCCTCGGTGATCGGCGTGGCAGGGTTCTGAATTACAAGCAGCGCCTCAATCTCGAATCACCAGAGAGTTGTAGAAAGCGTCCTGGAAACGACGTGAGCTAACTGAACCCACCAAAGGGGAGTTAATTGGATGTTTAGTACTGCAAGTCCCAGCGTGCAACCGGATTTCCAACGGAGCACCAAGCTGATGTTTCAGCGCGTTGACACACCTGGGGTCAATAAACAAAGAAAGAGCGCGCAGGGGACTGGGCAGATATCCATACATTGAAGTTACTCACGCAAGCCTCAGAGGAAGGGGAACGAATTCCCCGAAACGCGTCAGGCTAAAGGACTTCTGTAACGAGAGGAGAAAAGCTGCTTGCTCATCAATAAAGGCTGTTACCTACCCTGCTTCGGAGTGCGGAACTCGTCTTTGAAGCAAACTCGGAATAATATATATATATATATACACATATATGGTAAGTAATGATGGTTTTCAAGCTTTGCAAAATGGTAGTTGCCTTGCTGATCAGTGACTCAAAAAAACGGAAGATGGCATCAAAACCCGAGTGGATTCCGGGATATCCAGTCAGTTATCAATGCCTAATGACAGACATTCTTTTGTGAGCTACTTTAAACATATTTAATTTTTGAGGTGGTCGGCCACAAAGTGGTAGAAGACTGTAACTTTGTTTTTTAAATGTAAGACTGCTAATAAATTGCCAAGCAAATAATGTGTGCACCATTTGTGTTATGGTGATTGTAGTGTTAAGACTGGGTTCAGCGGATACCTCTAAAAATACTACTAAATACGCTTAATCAAATTTGACAACACTGTGGCGCTCCTGAGCCACGCTCTCATTGGAAATAAAGCGTTTACTTTACTAGCCTCGGAAACTATTTGTTTCAGTGTTTTCATCTGCATCCTTAATGTGCTTATTCAGCTGGTGACTGGTACTTATTCTCTCTGGGCCAGGAATGACGGAAATACTTTTTAAAAAGACTAAAGGGTCTATATTTTCAATTTTTCAATTTGCCCATGATTAGAGCGACCGCTATCTGTTTCCAATTAACACAACCGCGAGACAGGCAAATGTAAACAAGCGCGGGGTGCTATATTTGGAAACAGATGGCACAGCTGCACGCTCGCTCCCGAGACACATAGGCTATGGGAGGGGACGTTTAAAGATAAGGCGGGACATACCAAGCCTTTGGCCATTTGCGTGCTTTCTTTAGTAGAAGCATTACGCAATGGCCAATCAAATGCATGGCAGTAAAAAATAAAAAACATGAGGAAAAGCTCTGGGAGTTGGAAGTCCTTACAATAAGCCTCACAGAGCAGCGAATGCTTGCTGGCTCAGGAGAGACCTAATAAAAACCTCCTTTGGACTGCGGCACATGTTGTGCCATCCACTAGGCTGACATAAAAATATGGCTTCAGGCCTACCTGTGCAGGCTATCTGTTGAAGCTCTTGAACCTGCAGTCAAACTACTCAAAATAACCCTTCTTGACAAAAAAAACTACCTTTAAATATAAAATAATTCATCCCCTAATTAGGCCCTGTAACCAACAAGGTAGGGTGCCTAGAATTTAAAAATAGTGCATGCATGAAAAGTAATGGAGGTGAATGGGAAACAAGATGGAGGCCACTTGACTCGGCCATTCATGATTGCTCCTCTCCAGCTGTGAGCCCAGACAAGTTTTAATGAGAATGTTTTTTATGTCATGGGCCTGATTACTGACATGTGATAATTTTTTATCTGGCAATACCTCGGAGGACGAAGACGCTTTACCTGTTCTGCAGCTTCTAAGCTTTCTCATTTTTGTGGCTGCTCCTTCTCACAGGAACGTGGTTCATCAGGAGTCATTTTGGGCTGCAATGCAATGGCTTTAGAATGGCTCAGAAGGTGCCCAAACCCAGGTGGCATCTACTACAGCAGGAAGTAGGGCTGGTGGCTTAGCTTGATCGTATCCCAGAGACCCGATGTCATGGGGTCGATGGGGCTGCCACTAGTTTACTGAAGTCACACTTGTCTGCCGATATATATATATATATATATATATATATATATATATATATATATATATATATATATATATATATATAGATATAGATATATATATATATATAGATATATATATATATATATATATATATATATATATATATATATATATATATATATATATATATATATATGTGATATAGATATATACATGCACACATATATGCATACACACATATGGATAGATAGATAGATAGATAGATAGATAGATAGATAGATAGATAGATAGATAGATAGATAGATAGATAGATAGATAGATAGATAGATAGATAGATACATTAGAGCATGCACTTTGTTCCCCTACGGTTTTTAATTTATAGATTTTTTCAAATCCATTAACTCATACGACCTCATTACATCTCTGGTGGAACTAAATGACTGCAAGCTTGCATTGGCTAACTTCACTCCACCTTCTTATTAGTTGTTAGGTTTATTCTCACCCGGATTCACCTGGTGTAGAAGAACCTGACCTGATTTCTCCAGCCGGAAAAACCAAGTGATACTTTGTTGCACTAGCAGCCAAGACTCATTCCCTTTTGTTTTTTCAAGCTTCTAATTCCATCCCATACTTTCCCAGCCCTTCTTCCTCATCTCACACTCCACGAGCACACCCTCGCATACATTTACCACCCGGTCAGAGCAGGTGGTAACTATGCAGCAAAACCAAAAGGAATAGGGAATTCAGTGAGGTTTTATGGCTTGCAAAGTCTTCCTCATATGGTAAATCGCTATTCCAAAAAAGGATTTTTGCATCAGGTTATTACTATGTTGTGATTCCTGGGTCAGGCTCCATAGGATACAACACTTTCTGAGTCAGGCTCCATGGATGGATCTAATACCTCATCAGGGTCCATGAGTGACATCACTTCCGATCCTGGAGTGACTTCACTTCTGGGCAGGTAGTTCCGAGGGAGAGTCCATAGGTGACATCATTTCCAGTGAGGGACCTTCTCGGCATGGCCAAAATGCAAAAAGGATCATGCGCATCTGTCATATAATGGAAACCGTACCCGCTTTAGCATTTGAGATATGGTTTATTTACACTATTGTCTTTTTGAATCAGTTAATCAGATAAAAAGCTATGGGATGCTAGTTGACAGTAAAGATTTCCCGTCAGCCCATCACACCATGGTAATGTCTCATGGTATATTCCATGCTACTCTCAACATCTCCCTAGGGTGATCCTAAAAATATCTGCCACTGCATAGGTACTGGACATCCCGAGTCTCACACTTAAGAATGATAAATATAGGCCTGGGCGTAGGACTACGCTACGGGTGCGTAGTTTGTGTAGTTTGCGCCGCTGCACGAAATGCATGTATCACAGTGCAAAAATGCATAGCGTAGCGTAGCAGGCATTTTTTGCTTGCTCGCGGTCCTCAACGTCAAGTTGGCGACCGCGAGCGAGCAAAATAACATCCCACCGAGACTTTTTCCTTGTTCGCGATCAGCAACATGAAGTTGCCGATTGCGACTGCGGAAAATAAACCTCCTGGCGAGATTCTTAACGCGGGGAGGCCAGGTTTCTCATTGCGAGTGGTCGCGTATGCTCGCGATGAGAAACTACCAGTCTGCGTTGATAAAGCTGCCGCTCAAGTACAAATCTACTCGAGCGGCAGAAAATGACCACTTGCACTGTGCAAGATGCAGTTTGCACTGATTGCACAGTGCGGACAAGCATCCGGCACTGTGCAATCAGTGCGGACAGCATTTTGCACAGTGCACTACGCAGTTCGCGTAGCTTGCGTGGTGCGAATTGCACTGTGCGTAGCTACGCATAGCGCTACTACGCAAACTATGCCCAGGGTTAGATATTTAGTTGTACTGAAAAAATGCCTGCATATTGCCAATTCGTAGGGTATTTGGAACTGCCCTCTTAGGGTTCTGCCACATTTGAACAAATTAATTCTTCATAGACACCCATGCATTTAGTATTACAGAAGGGCCATATGGCTAACAGATACATTTACGTTCATGGCCTCGAAAACAAGGACTGCGAATTAAGTGCCATTTGTCAAAGCTGCACTGTTTAATATAACATCAAAAGAAGCTTAGAGAGTAACTTTTTCTTAACTCTTTCGCTGCGGCGGCTATTCCGCCGCAGCGCTAACAGGGCGGGGCTGCCGCGCGGCGGCCGCATGCTGGTGACAGAACCGCTCCGTCACCAGCCGCGGTTGAGCTGTGCTCGTGACGGAGATGTTCCGTCATGGCCCGCCCCGCTCAATAGAACGCACCGCGCAGGCATGAAATCAGCGCTGAGCAGGCGCGGCGGCCGGGCCATGACGGAACCGCTCTGTCATCAGCACAGCCCAACCGCAGCTGATGACGGAGCGGTTCCATCATCAGCATCGAACGGGTTAAGTGGATGTACAGAAAGTAAACAAAGATTAATAATGAAACATCCCCTCAGTCAGTTAAGCATGCAGGTTTTCTGTTTTGGGCACGTCCACTGATTATCACAGGAAACTTCCACATGAACAATGTCATACGAGTTTCAGTAACAACACACAAGCTCAAGCAGATGCACTCAGGTTTGGATCACCCCAGAATGAAGCAACTCTACTCAATGTTAGATTTATCAAGTTACCAGAATAAAAATCTGAGATTGCCAAGTTAAATAATGCCTGCAAATTAAATTGAAAAACACAGATTCAACAAGTAAAACACAAAACCTTACTTAAATGGAAAAATAAATAAACAGGCACCCTACCAAGCAGGGCTATGTTTATATTAAAGTGTGAAAAACAGCAAGTACAGTCAGAAGATTGTTCAGGTGGATAAGCGGCAGTGTACTGACGAACCGACAACGTGTCTAAAACAGGCAACATTCACATAACCTGGACAATCAGAAACACACAAAAATGAGTGTTGTGGTGTGCACGCCACCCAGCACAACCAAATCACTCTATCCAAGTTTACGAGGAGAATGCCAGTTATGACCGCTAATGCTCAACAGAGCTTATATTCACCATGAAGGAAGCTAACACCGCTTCACACAAACACCATGAGCAGTTGCACAGTTATGCACAAGGTCAAAGCATCGTACACTGTGACTCATTTGTATGAATGTAACACACACCCTTCATAACTAAACAGTAGGAAATATAATGCAGAACAGCAAAGCAACACTTGAGAATAAGGCCTAAGGCCTACACGTAGGGTTGTTGTGGGCCATACACGCAGTAGTGAAGGTGCACCAACACTGACTGCTATGATAGATGACAATTATTTGTGCCATAACATGTATTTGTAAAGCACTCGATAATCCGTGAGCATCTTGGCGCAAAATAACAGATGTTTATTTTTACCCAACTGAACGGTACTCATTTTCTCGACCTCATGAGGATGAAAGGCTCAAAAGTGTGGCTCAATGATTGGAGCGGCAGACCCTTATGCAGAGGTCTAGCCCGGGACCAGGGTTCAATTCCCCGCCTCGGCGGGTCTTGGGCTCTAAATTCCACGGACCTGATAATTCTCGCCTCGGTGACAACTCTAATCATGGGTCCCTCTCTGCCACTCTGGGCAATAGCTTGCTTAATCTCCACACCGGCCCCCACCACGCTAAGGATGCCTGGCCTCCACCTTGGGGGTGCCCAGGAGTGGACGCCTCACAGGGAAAGCCAGGATGGGTTCCACAGCGGTATTCGTACAAGTGCCTTGAGACCCTTGCGGATGAGTAGTGCGCTATACAAGTATCAATTTACAATTTACAAAGGCTGAGTGAACCCTCTGGAATTCGAACCTGAGGTCAATCACAGACCCCTACAATGGACGCATTTGTCCACTAAGCCACCAGACCCATACACAGTGATAGAGGTGCCACAGTCACTACTACTAAACAGTCAGGGATTTGCTAACAGAACTAATATGGATATTGACTTATGTCAATGTAACTGTTTAAAGTACTAAAAACGGAACCATAGATGAGATGTAAGGAGGCAGGAAAGACCAGAATGGCACAGTGTGTGACACGTGGCTGATATCCCTGCAGCAGTGGAACAGGCCTGCAGGACAAGGCATAGCATGCACACTCACAACGAGAAATCTCACCCATGCCTACCAGACAGATATATCAGGGCTGAAGATCAACACGAGCTTTACATGCGACACTCACATGGTGTGTGGTCCAGTTGAAATACACCACGGTTTTATTGCTGTTGAGCATTAACTGGCGAACACAGACAGCCTGGTATCACTGTAAAGCAGTGCACATCAACGGCGCTATAAAGCGTAGGACACCAGGTGATATTTACAACTACACTGGGAAAATGTGTATTTTCTTTTATGTACGAAGTATAAGAGGCTGGTCCAGATTGGTTCTCTCTTCAAATAATCCCCCAATATATCGGGGGTGTTTGTCTGGAAGGAACACAAGGATCATAGAATCTAATCTACTTCTTTAATGGTAGGGCCCTCATCAGGAGGCCACTGCAGCTCACACCACCCGTTGCCCCCACCAGCCCTGCTAGTGACAGCACCAACGCAACCACTACCCATTGCACTCCTACAAGAGTGCCATTCAGACTTTTACAGACCCCCAAAGCGATGAGAAACATAATAAATGTTTATTTAAATAATAAACAACTGTTGTGTGCTCATCTTTAATTTAGACAAACAGAGCCACCTTGTGTCAGACTGTCATAAGTACCTGTGTTGGCAATTAAGTGCCAGTGCCAGCACCCAAAACCACCGGCTCAAATTAAGCACGGTGGATTCCATCTAAAAAGCAGAGTGGTGCTGTAAGCATTGCTGATGCCCCCATTCGAGTCAAGGGCAGGTGCAATCAAGTGGCTATTGATCAGCAGAGCATTCTGGGAGATAGGGTGACCAACCGTCCGTAAATTTCATGGACCATCCATTATTTTAGTATGATGTCCGTAATTTGGTGTCCCCAGGGCTTTAAGTGGGCCGGGTCTGCCCGGGTCTGAGCCCCGGCAGTTATTTTTAGAGAGCTCGAAAACGGGTCTCTATCGGGCTCTATTTTCGGGCTAGAATACGTTTTAAAAAATATATTTTAGGACTGTAAATATAATAGTTATGGCATGTTTAGGGATAAATCAATGTTATACTACTGAAAATCGAATAGCGCCTAGAAACGTGCAGGGAATGTTAGTGCAGCAGTCAGTGCTCTCGAGGGGCAATCAAGAGAATGTGTCTGCTATGCACAGTGTCTCCGACTCCAACAGCACAGCAAACCCTGTCCCATCCTTCACGCTCTGGCTCTACAAAGGCCCGGTATTTCGCACATCATTTAGCAGCGCCGCCCACCCCTCATATAATCAACCACGGCTGTGCCACACCTCGACGACGGTGCTTTTATCCCTGCTAATGACACAAGCACCGCCGCACGTTGCCCGTAGAGTGCGGCTCCGGGACCTTTTATGCTGAAATAGAATTTGTGTAAAGATTCATTAATGTACATGAAAATGCTTTTGCGCGACCTCCAGGCAGGAATCGTTAGTGCTACAAAAAAGGAGATTAACAGCCTTTAATTTCCTTCCAGGCTTCTATCCCCTTAAGTGTCTCACACAGGGTTTGTGGGCTCAGTTTCCCGCACTGAGTCCTTCTGCCTGGTTGGAAAGAGTGCCCTACACTGTGCTCCAGATGGAGGGCAGCGAAATCATGGGTCAGAGTGGAGACGTCATGCTAGGTGAGCTGCCTTGTAGGAGGAAGTGAAATCCTTTGAAGAAAAAGTTTTCCAAAGGTAGGCTAATTGGAGGGGTTTTCATAGGCACACAATGCTAGTTATCTTGATTTAGACCACGCCCCTGCAGGGATAGGCCACACCCCTTTAAGAGGTTTGCCCCGCCCCTTTTAGAGCACCCCCAGTTTTTTTTCCCACTTAAAGCCCTGGGTGTCCCCAAATTACGGACGACTTACAGACATCATACTAAAATCGAAATGGGAAATTTCAGTAAGGTATGCTGTTTCCCTGCGAGAGGCCCACTGAGTTTAAAAGATTTCACTCAGGGCCTCTCGCACTTATCTTTTAAACTGAAGAGGCTGCCTGCAGCGGGCCTTCCCGGACCTGGCGCAGACTGTGGAGTGGCCCATTGTCATTCTGAGACTGCAGCTGATTAGCACTTTAGAATGACAATGGGCCCAATTATAGTGACAGCATGTGGTGTGCCTTCTCCTGCATCTGACTAGGGCAAAGCATTCTGCTTTTGTCTTGGCGCCATGCTGGGGAAAATAAAATAACTAACAGCGTTTTCACTGTACATTTAAAAGTCAGATTGTAACATACAAATAAAAAATTCTATTTAACGTTTATTGTTACATTAGCACAAATCTTGATTGCAGAAAGGGCCTGATGTCTCTTTGCAAAGCTGCGCGCATACTGAAAAACTGTGACGTGCACGATTGTCTCAACCTTCTATAAACTTATTTTGGTTGTCTATTTACATACTTATATATTACTAGCAGCCCGTTCCGACGTTGTCCGAGTATGAATTGCTGCCGGCAATTAGTATATTGTTTTGTAGGATTTCGTTTTGATAGCATTTCTTATCTGTGGCAGGCCTGTGAAACGCTCCGATTCACAGTGCACTGCTGATGCACTTAAGAGTGCGCATTCAGTAGTGTGTGAAATCGAGTTTCCCTACTTTATTTTTCCTTGCAATATTATATAGCGCGAACTCGACAACATGGCATGAGCACAATTTACATTACAGAAGAACACATTAATTTGTGGTAGGCATGGGGAGACAAAGCGATTTGCCTGGAATCATAGGATGTTGAGCTGATGCCGAGATTCGAACGTAGCTCCCCAGCTCTAAAGTTAGCAATTCTAGAACTTGTGGCGGGAGGTGTGTCTAAAAGTGTATGTTGGTGCTGGCCATCAATGAGAGAGACCTGTGCATTTTTCAAATGGGTGGTGAAAAAATATGAGTATGTTGCTGGAGATGTGGGCCGCCTTGCCACCAATGTACTTACCGGGGGAGGGTAAACACCCATTATTCCGCAACTTTCTTTCCGCATACCATCCCTCCCCATACTTTCATTACGAAAGTACCATGACTCCGCAATGCCATTATAACGCATGGCATTACATTTTATATGCTTTTACCACGCATACATTTACAACAAAATTCATTGTAAATGCATGAATGGTAAAATCATGTTTTTTTAATGTTTGGATAAGGTAAGTATGGGTATATGTTTTGGGATACTGAGGTATATGTTTTGGGGTGTTTGGGTATTTTAAGGGTTCAAATATACTTTTGGGTTATGGTAGTTTTAAGGTTTAGGGATAGGTATGGGTTTTGGGGTACAGGGGTAGTTTTAGGGTTCAGGGCTAGGTTGGGTTTTGGGGTATAGGGGTATTTTTAGGGTTCAGGGGTAGGTTTGGGTTTTGGAGTGCATTGGGTCTTTTAAGGGTTCAGGGCTATGTTTGGGTTTTAGGGTACAGGGTCAATTTTAGGGTTCAGGGCTAGGTTTGGGTTTTGGGGTACAGGAGTACATTTTAGGACTCAAGACCCCGCCGAGCCGGGAATTGAACCCTGGTCCCGGGCTGACCTCAGCTTCCAGGTCTGCCTCCTCTAACCAGTGAGCCACACTTCAGGGGTATTTATAGGGTTCAGGGCTAGGTTTGGGTTTTGGGGTACAGGGGTATTTTTAGGGTTCAGGGCTAGGTTTGGGTTTTGGGGTACAGGGGTATTTTTAGGGTTCAGGGGTAGTTTTGGGGTACAAGGGTATTTTAAGGGTTCAGGGCTAGGTTTGGGTTTTGGGGTACAGGGGTATTTTAGGGTTCAGGGGTAGGTTTGGGTTTTGGGGTACAGTGGTATTTTTATGGTTCAGGGCTAAGTTTGGGGTACAGGGGTATTTTTAGGGTGCAGGGGTAGGTTTGGGTTTTGAGGTACAGGGGTATTTATAGGGTTCAGGGCTAGGTTTGGGTTTTGGGGTACGGGGTATTTTTAGGGTTTAGGGATAGGTTTGGATTTTGGGGTACAGGGTATATTTATAGGTTTAAGATGGGTTAGTGTTTAAGGGTGTTGGGGTATTTTAAGGGGTATTTTAAGGAGTAAGGGTGGGTTACGATTATGGGGTGCAGGGGTATTTAAAGGGAGCAGGGTGGGATTAGCACACGATATGACACATGGCATGAAGGGCGGAATGTACCACGCGCCCCCAGCGCTTGTCACGCTCCCAGTACACGCCCACAGCACAACGCAGGCACGCCCACAAGGGACTACTTTGCTGGCACGGTTCTTTTACCTTTTAAATGTATATGGTGGGCGTCTGCATAGCCTATGTCCTTCTGCTGCAACTGCCCTTTCCAACGCTGTATTACCCGCCTCAAAGGTTTGGGGTCTCTCTTTATTATATTAGTGTAGATTGTGTGACCTCCTCTGATATGTCTGTAAAACGTATGTTTTGTCCCAAATTTTTGTCCTGAATTTTCACCTTCTGTCCTGAATTTTTGTCCTGAATTCTGACTCTTTGTCCTGAATTTTTCCACCGACCGTCCTGAATTTGCACCCATGCCAGTTGGTCACCCTACTGGGAGAGGGTGAAACAGAGAAAGTCAGAGACACGGTGTCTCTGCTCCTCCTCCCAGTTGTTAGCACTGGACCTGCTACGCTTCCTCTGTTTTGCCAGTGCTGGTGCCTGCTGCCCCTTTGTGAGCAGAGCAGCAGTGGAATGAATATTATAAATATAGGTGTATTATTTATGCGTACTGTGTTCATTATCATACTAATTAATGTTTCAGTCCTTTTATCGCTCATCCATATAGCAATGTGGCATTGCGGATTCAGGCGTTGTTCAGCATTGGTACTGACTCACAAATGTTGCTCAATGCATACAAAAGGTCCCTGCTGTAAAGATTTTCCTCTGCTCAGTTTTCTTTGCCAGGGCACATCCTGCAACTGCCATCTAGTGGCAAGATGTGGTAATGGCATATCGTGCTTGATACTCCAATATATCAGCGAAGAGAACTCGCAAAGATGTGGCAAGCAACGCTGTGATGGTTGCTTCTAGATCTTTATAAGGCAGATAACGATGGTTTAACCAGTTTCGGACTATCTTTTACCAACTTGTTTTTTTGGTGCTTTTGAGATAGCCTTTTAACTTTTTAATCTTAAACTTATTGGACCCCTGACTCTTATGAGAAAGTCAATATTAAGAGATTATTAAGCGAACGACATTTACTAGTTTGGAACATTCTATGAAAGTACATGTATGCCAATAAACGGCATTTTTTTCCTGCATATGTACAACAGAACGCCCATCCAGAACAGTTAATGCAACATCACAGAAACATGTGCAGTTATACTGAACCCAAATGATGTTACATTCACAGGAGTCAACTATTCATATGCAACCGAATAGACCCTATTATAAGTTATCTCTATTGCAGAAAAATACGAAAATACAGCCAAATGTACTACCATCAAGCTAATATGAACTGGTGCACAAGGATGCACATTCAGCAGAGAAATCCATACTCTACTCCATGATTAATCTGCATTTGTTTGTCTGAATATACATTAATTATAGAGAACACTATGTCCTCTTGCTGTCACATCAGAGTGCTGATCTTGAATCCAGATGATTGATGGAGTGCTCTGCCACTAGTGAGACTTTAGGGCATATTTACAATAAACTGGCAGAGGGCAGCGTGGCTCCAAAAATGCTTTTGCCGTGCTCCCTCAGTTTAAAAATGCAGGGGTGCGCCGTATTCACAAGAATGCGGAGCACCCCTGTGTTTCCACTAGCACTGTCACTAAATCTAGCTGCTTAGCGTCAACGCAGGCACCATACACAAGGAAAGGATGGACCATTGCACCTTACACAAGGAAAGGATGAACAGAATGCTGAAACTTTTCAGACACTCACCCCAGTCACAGATCTGGGTTGAATCCATCATAATCCTTTAGCTCACTTCTCAAGACCGAACCGCCAAGCCATGTCTTCCCTGGACCGTAAATAAGCATCCTCATTTTGACTGATTTATTTATCATTATTTGTAAAGCGCAACTGACACCCTACTACCCTACTAACCTGGCGCCGCGATACAAGCGACTAGCTTAGGGCCGAGAGACTGTGTCCCCTGCCAGGGAAGAGTTAGCAGGATTTCAAGGAGCATACTCGAGGGTAGAGCCAGGTTTTTAACCTTTTTCTAAACTGCAGGATGTTGTCTATTTGTCTAACATCAGACGGAAGAGTATTCCAAAGACAGGACACTGGTGCACTAAAGGTCCTACCTCCTGATTTAACTTTCCTAACTCTAGGCACCCTCACCAGATTAGCCGATGAAGAGCTCAGCGCTTGTGGAGGGACATACCATGTCAGTTTCTCCTGCAGAGATTTTGGCCCGTGACCATGTAGAGCCTTAAATGCTATACATAGTGCCTTAAAGCGTATCCTCTGCGAGACTGGCAGCCAGTGTAAATCTGAGAGTGCCCGGGAGGCGGAGGAATGGCGTGGTTGCAGTAGTACGGGTTTGCCCACCATGGTCTGTACTCTATGCAATCAGGTATTGCGGGGATTCTAGTAACAGGGCATTAAAATAGTCCAACCTACTGAGGATAGTGCTCTGGACTATCAACTCTCTGTTCTGTTTGGAGTCAGGTTTTTAACCTTTTTCTAACCACTCGTAACAGGATTTTAACTGGATATGGTAGAAGGGAGATGGGCCTGTAATTCTTTAAACAGGCCGGGTCAGGGCGTGGTCAAGATGGCGACCGCGTTTTTCCAGTTCTTGCCCGTCGCTCGCCCAAGCCAACACAGCACGGCTCCCTGGGGGCCCGTTTAGCCTGGGATCTACACAGCGGACCCTGGAAGAGCTGCTGATCCGCCTGAGCCTGCACCGCACCTCCTTGTAGCGTCCGTGACAGGGGTTACGGAGAGACGGACCTGGCCACCCACGCGGGTGCAACCTCAACAACGTGGTGTCCGGTGACTGGGACACTGAAGCCAGCCACTCTTCTCTCTGGCCACCTCTCCTCTGGTGCGGCTGGTGGAGTGCGTCGGGAGGCCTGGACGCGGAGCGAAGACGCCGCAGCATCCGGTGCCCACAGCGACGCCTTACAACAGAGGCCCTGAGCAGGACTGGCGCTCTAGACTGCATCGGCCTCGAGGGCGCGCCGGCCGGTGGGAGCGCAGTGAAGGCAGCAGCGATCACGAGAGCCACAAGGTCTACGGGACTTGAGGACACTACTTGTCGCCTGAGTCGGTGTGCACTCACAGAGGTCTCCAGCATACCCGAGGGTGCCCGCTGACCTTGCGGTGGCCCCATGCCTTGCGGAGCCTGGAGCCCTGATAGCGCCAACCGGGGCCTGGTGCCGGAGGTGAGAAGCCACACAGCATCTGGCGGAGCTAGCCCACAGGCTGAGGCCCCATTGCAGCAACGTCTTCCGGGACACCAGCGACCAATCAGCGACTTGGTAGAGGAAGCCTCACAGACCCCCCCCTGCCCAGCACGGGTCGAGTGCTGTTCGCGGCTCGGTCCCACGTCCCATAGGGATGAGACGCGCAGATCTCCAACTTGGTGCACAGGTGCGCTTCTCGCAACTCCACTCCAGGTGAGACCGGGGCCGCCGGGGGTCTGACCGGAGAACCCATGACATCTCTGCGTCACAAGGGTGGTGACGTTCCTGCCTGGCTGCGCCGCGGGCCTGTGGGTGCCACAGTCCCCCCGCACTAACACAACGAGCCGACACCCTGCCCGCCCCTCACTAGCTGGGGGAGACATCTGGGGGCTACGTCCTGCTCACAGCCCGGGAAATAGCTGTTCCAAGGCCCTAATATTAGCGGGAGGAATTCTCTGAGGCCTGGAGGGTGCATTGGGTCTACACCTGGGGGCCCAACAGACTGGGATTGGGCTGCTCTCCTGCCGGCCCTCTCAAGATTGCACCTTGGGGTTTACCGAAGAGTACAGGAGAGAGCCCTGAGTCATAGCGCGATGCTCGATTGGGTGCACAGTCAGGACTGGTGTCGAGTCCGTGCCCCAAGTCGGTAGCGCCTGGAGAGACTGAGTGAGGCACACGCCGCACCTGTCTGCGAAAGTGCTCGAGAGACCTCTGGACTCCACTTCCACCGATGTTTTGAGCTGTGAGACGAGGTGGGCCGGGGGTGACCCATTGAAAGCGGAGCTCCCCTACATCTGGCCTCTCACCTCTGTCCCGACTGCGCAGTTTTGCTGGTCATATCGCTCGACGGGGGAGATCCAGAGGCTGCATCAGGGGGTCCTAGCGCACTCGGAGAGTGGCCTCCACATCCCACCTCCGGGGTTCTTCTTCTTGCGCCTCAATATACGGGGAGTACTTGGCCTCTGCCTTCATGTGCGGGTCCGGAGTTTCCCCAGTGGTCACCCATGACAGGAGCATGCACATGATAGCAGCTTTGGGAGCTTTTTCGCTGAACCGCGGCGACCGGTGATGCCGCGACGGCGGGGCCCCTACACCTTTATCCCTGTCAGCTCTACTTCTTCCAAGGAGGCTATGGCCACCAGCTGCTGGATCTGTGCCCCCTGGGGGGTCTGCCGACTCTTTGCAGCTGCCCCACTGAGTGTTTCGGGGGCTACGTGAGCATGTCCAAAGCCAGGTCCAACAAACCGAAGCCCCAGAAGGACATCTGTGGTCGCCCACAGCCCGCTACTAACACTACCATAGCGCCAGAGGCTGAGATAGTGAAGCGCCCGCGGCGGCGGGGATGAACCCATCACGAAGGCCTTCCTGGACTCGCTCTTTCTCACTCTCAGGGAGGATATCCAGTCAGTCAAGGCTGAATTCGCCACGGAACTTAAGGATATACGCCGGGATGTCGATGGAGTCAATGAGCGAGTGGCCTCACTGGAAGAGAAGAGCGATTCCACAGTCACAAATTTGACAACGCTACAGCAAGAAGTCCTTCGGTTGCAGGACCAGAATATGGACATGCAAATGCACTTGGAAGACTTGGAAAACCGATCCCGGAGGCATAATATCTGAATTCAGGGAGTGAGGCTGACTGACGACACCCGGGATCTCTTTGCCTTTACAGTTGGCCTCTTTCGGCACATACTTGGTGCTGCTCAAGAGGCTGATGTCGTCTTGGATAGAGCACACAGAGTGGGTCCGCCCCGCGGTCCCAACGCACCACCGGCAGACATCCTAGTGTGCGTCCAAGACTTCAAGACCAAACAATCTATCCTTTCTAAGGCACGGACTCTCCACCCTATCTCATTCCAAGGTCACTCCCTGGTCCAATACCAGGACCTAGCAATGATCACTTTTCAGCGACGGCGGCAGTTCCGCCCATTGACCGACCACTTGCAGCAGCAAGGGATCTCGTACTCCTGGGGGCACCCATTTTGCCTCATTTTTAGATATAACAGTAAACTCCACCAACTGCGCTCTTTAATGGAAGCATGCCGACTGCTGGGGTTGGCCCCACCGAGTGAGGAGGAGGAGATCGGCGAATCCGGTGCCCTGCCAGAGATCTCTCCATCAGGTAAGCAACGTCAGGGCAGGAGATGGCACCCTTGAAAACCACCCGCCTCGGAGATTGCCCGAAGCCAACAAGAAGCACTGGCGGCAGCTTTTGAGGCCCTCGCGGGGGAGGGCTCTGAGGACCACTGCGAGGCTTGGACCTTTTATGTTTTTCTGATCCATCCTAATGCATCCTTGCTGGTTCTGGGTGGGAGCGGGGGGAGAGCTTCCTCTCCCATTGATCACACCATGGACCCCAACCGGATGATACTCCAGTCGACCTGGGATGATGGACTTTTTTGTCAAACAGTTCTTGTTCAAGTTCTTTCTGGGTTAGGGGGGTGGGGTTTTTCTTTGGTGCGGGTTTTGCGTTTTTTTTTTAGTATTGTTCCCCTCGTCCACCTTCCATCTCCCTTCAGGTATCAGTCAGCAGCGCTATCGAACCTTGCTCCTCCCTTTGAAACCAGGAGTTCATGAGAGGCCCTCTCGGTCCTTGTCCCAGCCAGCTCCCCCACCACATGTCACATGCCCCCGGGAGCACTTAAAATTCTCACATCTAATGTCCGTGGTCTTAACAACCCTATTAAAGGCAGAGCGGTCCTCCACTGTTTAGAACACTCAAAGGCTGATATCTGCCTTTTACAAAAGACTCACCTTATCCCCAAAGATCACCATAGATTGAGGTCTCGGGCATTCCCCACGCAACTATTCTCTTCTAATTCCCATAAATCTGCCGGGGTAGCTATACTTATCGCTCGCTCTTTCCAAGGTAAGGTCCTCCAGAAGGAGGCGGAGATTAAAGGCCGCTTACTCACATACCGGTTCCAGGTAACCGGGATTCCCCTCATAGTGGGTTCCATTTACAGCCCCAACGAAAGCCAGGGGAGATTTCTCCATACGGCACTCACAGAGGCGACAGCTAATTCTGAATGACATTTGTTGTAAGAAGGGGACATAAACATGGTCTTCGATAATGTCACTGACCGCTCGTGTCAGCGCACGACGCAAGTCGGAGCTCTCCCTCAAACCGACCTGGACCGGCTTCGCGATCTTGGGCTCTCAGACATGTGACGCCACTTCCACCCTCATAGCCGGGCCTATACGTACTACTCAGAGGCACATAAAACATATGCTAGGGTGGACTATTTCCTCAGCTCTACCCCCTTGAAGGTGTGAGCACTAGAGACTGAGATCCTCACTGCATCCCTCTCGGACCACTTCCCAGTCGTGGCCACCTTTCATTTTCCATATGTCCAGCAGCCACAGTGACACTGGCGCCTGCGTGATACACTGCTACATTATGCATCTATGGTCACTCAAATCAAGACAGCCATCACAAATATTTTGACCCTTAATGCTAACCCAGACACATCTCTGGCGACTCAGTGGTCTGCCCTCAAAGCTGTCCTTCGGGAGGAATTTATTGCCATTTCTGCGGCCAACAATGTGGAACGCAGCAAAAGAGAGATGAAATAACACAGCAGGTAGCAGAATAAGAACAAATGCACCAACGCACAGGAGCCGCTCGGGCCTGGCCCCAGCTTTGTATAGAAAGGAAACAATTGGAAGCGCTAGACCAAGACAAGGCCGAATACTCGGCTCTTCGTCTCCGCCACTCCTACTACACTGAGGGCAACAAATGTGACCACCTATTGGCTCATAAACTGCGGGAAGTGCCCTTACGCCATGGTGTACAAGCCATTTGGGATTCCGGGGATGAGCTTCATTCGCAGGACGCTGACATAGCGAAAGTTTTCTGAGACTTCTATGTGGATTTATACTCGAGCGATTCTCTTGACGCTTCCCACGGTCTTGACTACCTAGAGACCGCGCAGGTTTCCCCACTCTCCCAAGTACAGGCGGAGCACCTAGATAGGGACATGGGGACGAAGGAAGTAATCGCGGCCATCTCTTGCCTCAAACTCGGTAAATCCCCAGGTCCCGACGTCTACTCGGCAGCCTTTTATAAAACCTTCTGTGGTCAAATTGCCCCCTTGCTGCGGGACCTTTTTAATACCTTTGCACAGACCGGAGCTATCCCTGGCAAAATGTTGGAAGCCTCCGCAGTAGTCATCACTAGGCCTGGGAAAGATAAGACATTTTGTAGCGCCTATAGGCCCATCTCCCTTCTAAACATTGATATTAAGCTTTACACTGGTATATTAGCGACTCGTCTAATGACCTATATGCCCCAGCTCATCGAACCGGATCAGGCAGGGTTCATATCGCAGAGACAGACTAGCGATAACACTAAAAGGGTACTGCACCTTATTGAGAAGGCTTTTCGCACTTAAGGGGAGTATATGCTTCTGGCTATCGACGCAGAGAAAGCCTCTGACAGGGTGCACTGGCCCTACCTGGATCAGGTACTGTCGAAATTTGGCTTTGGGGACAAATTACGCACAAGAATACTTAACTGTTACCTCCAACACAAGGCGACGGTCTGTGGGCCAGACATCGTCCCGATTTCCCATAAGCAGAGGCACAAGACAGGGGTGTTCCCCTCTCTCCCCTCCTCTTCGTGATCTATATGGAGCCACTGGCGCGGCGAATCCGACAGCACCCTCTCATTGCTGGGATTAAATTCGGCAGCGATACTCACGCCATCAGCCAGTACGCGGATGATAATCTGCTCTCCCTTTCTAACCCAGTCCAGACCCTGAGGGCCCTTTTCATCGAACTACACAGCTTTACCCGGGCCTCCCGGTTCAAGATTAATATGGAGAAATCCACTGCCCTTGACATATCACTCGCTCCGGACACCCTGGCGCACATCTGCGGCGAGCACCCAATACAATGGTCCACTTCCACCATTCCATATCTGGGAGTGCAGCTGGGGGCCACCTTCCCCGCCACTGCTGCTGCCAACTATGGAAGGCTTCGTACCCACATCCAACAGGAGCTTGATCGCTGGAAGCATCATACCCTCTCCTGGTTGGGCAGAATAGCAGCCAACAAGATGACCATACTCCCACAGATTTTTTATCTTTTCCAGACGCTTCCCTTGCATCCCCCTACAGGCTGGATCCAGCAAACCCAATCAGACTTGGCACGATTCATCTGGCAGGGCCGCAAACCCAGGTTTAAGCACGCCATAGCTATTCAGCCCCCTGAGCAAGGAGGTATAGTGGTCCCTGACCTGCAGCTCTACTTTTACGCCTCCCAAATCCGCTACCTAGTGGAATGGAGCCGTCTCGAATCCTACAAGCATTGGCTATTTCAAGATCAAGCAGTCGCCGGCAGGCTCCTACAGGGTATCTCCTTCCTTAGCAGAGCGCACAGACCACCTAATCTTTATGCCTCTTACATTACGGGCACCACGATGGAAGCATGGGATCGCACTGCCATCACTCATGAACTGACGTCGTTCCCCTCCCCACTCACGCCACTCTTTAACAACCCAGAATTCCACCCGGGTACTATTGCCAAGGCCTTCACACACTGGCGTCCTACCCCTTGCAGAGCATTGGGTAATTTATTTGACTTAGAAGGAATTATCCCTTTTACATCTATCCGAACAGATTACAGTATCCGGAGACGGAGAGGCTGTCCTCTCTACAACCAAGGCTGATTTGCATATGGCCATGTCTGAACTTGGGTGGTGTGAAGTGCAAAAAAACGATGGATTTAGGCCCAGATCTCTGTACTGGGGTGAATGTATGACATTGTTCTGCATTCTGTCCATCAACTGTTGTTTTTGCATTTGTCACCCCGAGTGGGATGGGTATGCTCAGACGTGAGTCCCATGCTCTCCACACCACTGGAGTCAAGCTATCCTGGCTGAAGACGGCTGATAGCCAGAAACCAGTCCTAGGATGCTTGATTCCGGTCCAGGAAAGACATGGCTTGGCAGTTCGGGCTGGACTGTTCCCATGAGGCACAGGGTCAAGACTGATTTGCATACGGCCATGTCTGAACTGGGGTGGCTTGGTGAGCAAAACAACGATGGATTAAACCCAGATATGTGACTGGGGGTGAATGTTTTGCCATTGTGCAACATTTCGTCCATCATCTTGTGTGTTTTGCTGTATAAAAAAAGCTAGCGAGAAGCTGCCAATAATTAGAGAAAATATTATATGAGTGATTACAATGATAACAAAGAGATTCATGTAAACAAAGTATGAGGAAATACAGTGACACATCAACAAATACAATATTCATAATCTAAAGAGATTTAGATATAAGGGCATTTAAGCTAAGGACTCGAAGCAATTTTTAAGTATAATGAATAATAATGAACTACAGAATTGACATTGCTATGAGAGATCAGAAAGAGAGGAAGTGCTAGTAAAGCTAAAAATTACATCTGAAAATTATTTGGGCTGATACGAGTGAGTGCAATCATTTTATGTGTGATAGTGTCATAATATTACTAGACAGCACAATAGAATGTTGGATTTTACTTTATACAGGGTCAACCACTTACGTTTTGGTTATGTGACTAAAATGTAAATGTAAAGGTAAATGTAAATGTAAATGTGCTCGACTTGTAAAGCGCACAGCTGCCCGTAAGCGTCCCGGCGCTTTTAGGGAACCCGTCCTGGTATTCCCCTGTGAGAAACCACGGCAGGGTGTCCACAATGTGAAAGCCAGGCATCCTGCCGCGAGGGGCCGTAGTGGAGACTAAGCAAGCTATTGCCCAGAGTCGCAGAGTGTGACCCCATGAGTTGAGTAGGCACCAGAGCGAGAATGGTCGAGTCCGTGGAATTTTGAGCCCGAGACCCGCAGAGGCGGGGAATCGAACCCTGGTCCACGGTCGATCTCAGCTTCCGGGTCTGCCGCCTCTAACCACTGAGCCACACTTCTCCAAAATGGGATTATAACCCAGATTCACGGGTTTCCAGGTATAAATAATAATAATAGCAATGAAAGGTTGTTTTTAGAACTGAGAGATAAGAAGCAGGAGCTTATGGGTAACTAATATTATGTGTGTGTGTGAAGCTGACCTCCCTGTCAACATTGTTATCGACCTGAACAACAACCTGGACAATCTGATGTGGGATAGTGGACAAAAAGAACTGAGTTGCAATGCTACCCAAGTGATTGCCAGTGGTTAGACTATTTGCAAGTGTTCATCCCACCACTTTTTTGTCTGTTTGATGTAACACCCTATGTGGCCACAAGTATGCCAGATGTGAGTCCTGTGCACACTGTGCCACTGAACCCAATCAGCACCCAACTGAAGAGGCCCAGCTAGACTGTATCAGTGTAGGGTTTCTTGTGTTTTGTCTCAGAGAGGATCTGATATGTCAGTTCACGATGGCGGCAGAACCAAGAATCATTTCAGTGTGGCTGGCGATAATATGCAGAGGCATAGTGGGCAAGAAAATGATGGGTTGGAATGTTGCCCAAGCAACAGGGGCATAACACAGGCCCCTGCACCCCCTCCAGAGCAGGCAGGGGCTTGCAACCCTCCAGGTGTACCCCAACCTTTGAGGGGGTCCCATTCAGCCCAAGCCAATGATATCCGTGAGACATTGGAGGCTCGGTGGCCCGCATCACATTCTGCAGGGTGGGTCCCATCATTTTGAGTTGCACCACTGCAGAGCAATTGCTAGTGATTATACTATTTGCAAGCATTCTTCCCATCACATTTTGTATGTTTTTACTGCCTTTTCTCTCACCTTTTCCTGCTTCAGGATGTCTCACCAGAGGAGATCACAGAATAGGAAATGGTCAAGACTGGTTCTCACCTTAATTATGGGCTGATCAGCAGGGTACAGCTTAGTCCCAGTTACACAACGACCATGGGATCCACATCTAGGCGCACTGTGTCACTGGAACCAAGCTGGACTGGGCTGATGAGCCCATAGGTAGGGCTAAACTGGCTTTGTGTTGTTTGTTTGCTGGGTTAGGGAGGACCTAGCTTGGTAGTTTGGGCTGGACTGTTCCAACTGGAATAGACTGATTTGCATATAGCTGGGTCCAAACTGAGGAGACATGATGTGCAAAAATAGCAATAAATTGGGATGTGGCCCAAGTAATTACCAGTGGTTGAAATTAATTCAAGCATTCCATAATGCCGCTTTGCATAGAACGCGCATTGGCTTTAAATTGGACTTTTTTCAGCTGCTGTATTAGCGCGTTGTTCCCAAGCGCTCTGTTGTGCTCCCCCCTCCTCCATTTTGTTGGTTGTTGTTCTCGTGGTCAGCCCGCCCCGCCTCCCAGCTGAGTCGCCCTCGCCCCTCCCCCTCCACTATCCATATATGACAGTTCTTCCCGCGCGCAGCGTACACGTGCAGCGACCGCGCCCAATCCGCGCCGAAGGTGCGCCAAAGGTAAGCCCGTCTACGCCCGTCCGCGCCTGGACCGCGCCCAGCGCCATACCCCCTGGCCCTCGCTTAGTCCAGCCCTCCCGCACTACCTACGATGCCGCCACCCTCCTAGCCCTCAACCCTGGTCGCGCCCCCAACTGCATCCAAGCTGCTCCTGGACACACCCATGGACCTTTCTCCTGCTACTCCTGCAAATTCAACGGCACCGACAACATCTCAGCTACGACCACACCACAGATTCCCGACCCCAACCTCCTACAATGCATCCTTCTCAACACCCGCTCGATCCACAGACACGCCATTGACCTATGGAATCTACTAGACACCATCTCTCCAGACGTCGCCTTCCTAACGGAAACATGGATGAACGCTTCCTCCGCCCCAGACATCACCATCGCTATCCCTGATGACTGTAAGATCACACGCAAGGACCGTACCGGCCACACAGGAGGAGGAATCGCTATCGTCCATAAGAAATCCATCCGCATCTCAACCAGCTCTGACGCCAACCTCGCTAACTCCGAACACCTTCACTTCCAGATCCACATCGACCCCAAGACCACACTCAGAGGCACCCTCCTCTACAGACCACCAGGGCCCCGCGCAAAATTCAGTGAAGATATCACGGACTTCATCACTCCACACGCGCTCCCCTCCAAAGACTACATCCTTCTGGGAGACCTCAACTTTCACCTTGAAAAGATCAACGACCGCAACACCGCCACCCTCTTAGACAACCTCGCCAACCTCGGACTTAAACAACTGGTCACTTCCCCCACCCACATCGCTGGTCACACACTCGACCCCATCTTCACCTCCAGCAATCATGTCTCCTTCAACCACACGACGGATCTCCTCTGGACTGACCACAGCTGCGTTCACTTCACCTACAACAAGCCGAAACCCATCAACCACCTCCAACCAACTCTACAAAGAAACTGGAACAAAATCACCACGGACCAGATCTCAGCATCTCTCCTTCAAAACTCCCCAGCCCTCTCTTCTAACGCCAACGAAGCCGCCTCCAACCTCACCCTATGGTTATCCAACACCGCCGACACCTTAGCACCACTGAAAAAACGTCAAAACAAACCTGGCAGCAAGAAGGCCTCATGGTTCAACGATGATCTCAAGAAGTCCAAGAAACTCTGCCGCTCCCTTGAAAAGGCCTGGAAAAAAGACCCATCCACCAGCACCAAGGACGCCTTCAAAAGCGCCACCCGCACTCACCACCAACTAATCCGAAAAGCCAAGAAAACAGCATTCAAGGATCGACTTGACAACAACGCCCACAACAGCAAGGAACTTTTCAACATCGTCAAGGAATTTTCCAACCCCTCGGCCAACTCCAACAACATCACTCCCTCTCAAACCCTCTGCGACTCCCTAGCCTCTTTTTTCCACAACAAGATTGCAGACATCCACAACAGCTTTGACAACCAACCCGGAAACCAACCCACCCTACCATCTGCTGACCATCTTCCCCCCGTAAACACCCTTAACGCCTGGAACCCAATCTCCACTGAGGACACCATCCGCCTGATGAACTCCATCCACTCGGGATCCCCCACAGACCCATGCCCTCACCACATCTTCAACAAAGCAGACTCCGTCATAGCACCGCACCTCCGAGACGTCATCAACTGCTCCCTCAACTCCGCTACCTTCCCAGAAGACTGGAAACACGCTGAACTCACCGCCCTTCTGAAAAAACCAACAGCAGACCCCACCGAACTCAAAAACTACCGCCCCATCTCGCTTCTTCCATTCCCGGCCAAAGTCATCGAGAAAGCCGTCAACAACCAGCTCGCCGCCTTCCTCGAAGCCAACAAATCCCTCGACCCCTCACAATCTGGCTTCCGAGCAAAACACAGCACTGAGACCGCCCTCATCGCAGCAACAGACGACATTCGAACTCTACTGGACAGTGGAGACACAGTCGCCCTCATCCTCCTCGACCTCTCTGCAGCATTCGACACAGTCTGCCACAGCACCCTTCTACAACGCCTCAATAACATCGGAATCCAAGGAAAAGCACTTGAATGGATCACCTCGTTCCTCACCGGAAGAACCCAGAGAGTCCGCCTCCCTCCATTCAAGTCCGAGGCCTCTGAAGTCATCTGCGGCGTACCACAAGGATCAACACTCAGTCCCACCCTCTTCAACGTATACATGAGCCCCCTCGCGGCCATCGCCCACCAACACAACCTCAACATCATCTCTTACGCGGATGACACTCAACTGATCCTTTCTCTCACCAAGGACCCCAGCACCGCCAAAACTAACCTACACGAAGGAATGAAAGATGTCGCCGAATGGATGAAACAAAGCCGTCTGAAACTGAACTCAGACAAAACAGAAGTCCTCATCTTAGGTACATCCCCCTCTGCTTGGGACGACTCCTGGTGGCCGGATGCCCTCGGAAAAGCACCCATCCCGACAGACCACGCACGGAACCTTGGCGTCATCCTGGATTCTTCACTTTCAATGAACAGACAAGTCAGCGCCGTATCCTCTTCCTGCTTTAACATTCTTCGCATGCTCAGAAAAACATTTCGCTGGATCCCCTCCGAAACAAGGAAAACAGTCACCCACGCTCTGGTCACGAGCCGACTGGATTACGGAAACACCCTCTACGCAGGTACCACCGCTAAACTCCAGAAGAAGCTACAACGAATCCAAAACGCCTCAGCCAGGCTCATATTAGACATCCCACGCAACGAACACATCTCTGGCCACCTTAAAGACCTCCACTGGCTACCCGTCAATAAGAGGATCACTTTCCGACTGCTTACCCACGCACACAAATCACTCTACGACATCGGACCAGATTGCCTCAACTCTCGACTGTCCTTCTACACCCCCTCCCGCCAACTTCGCTCCTCCAACCAAGCCTTCGCCACTGTACCTCGCATCAACAAGACCACCATGGGAGGCAGATCCTTTTCATACCTAGCTGCTAAAACATGGAACTCACTCCCCGCTTACCTTCGCCTCACCCAGAACCACCTAGCGTTCAGAAAGCAGCTTAAAACATGGATATTTGACAAATAATCCTCCTCCCCTTCCTAAGCGCCTTGAAACCCTCTGGGTATGTAGTGCGCTATACAAATCTTATGACTTGACTTGACATAATCACTTTTTTGTATAATTTAGTTTTTCGCCCTAAGTGGAACGGGTATGCCCAGATATGGTACCGTGCACACTGTCTCACTGGAACCAAACTGTACCTGTCTAACTTTACTACTCATAAACGAACATTGTGACTACCGAAAGTCGCAAAGTTAGACTTTTGCCTCAGTTTACCTTTGTGAATGGGGCCCAGGGTCTCTGTAGCCACTGGGTGGGCTCCAAATAGTATTATCTTGTAGCTTAACCATGTCCAAGGATGTGGGCTTCTGTTGCTCTTGGATGGAAATGGTGCTGAGACAGGAATATTGAGTTGGAAATGTTGGCATACACAAATATCGAGTTGGAAATGTCGTTATTCAGAAATATCAACAGCAAAAACATTGTGGTCAAGAATATCGAAATTAAAGTAAGAATTGACCTTTTTAAAAATATAGAAGTCATTAATATTGTTTGCAAAAATATAGATGTATATACTAATCGATTTTTTAATAAGTGTAATGTATTTTAGTTTATATTTTAAATGTATGTGAGGTATTTTTTTGTGTATGAATGGTTTATGTTATTTAATATATGTGTTAAATTGTTAGTAGTTATGAATTTTATTGTAAATACATTTTGCATTTTTTAGTTCCGTAGTGAGCAGTGGATTTATAGGAGAAAACGGTGGGAAGTAATTTAATTATAATAAATCAATAATCATTTTTTATTTACTTAATTTAGATTTTATAGCTTTAATTGTGGAAAGTTATTTATTTGTATTGAATTATTAATTGGTTGTAAATTATCATTAATTAATTAATTGATAATTAATCATGGTAATTGTGTAATTTATTTTAGGTTGTGAGGTTTATAGAGGTAATGGGTGGGAAGTCATTTATTTTTGACTAATTAATAATTAGTTCTTAATTAATATTAGTTAATTGATAGAAAATTAATTATGGGAATTTTGTAAATATTTTAGGTGTTGGTTGTAGGGTTTATAGGGGTAAAGGGTGGGAAGTAATTTATGTTTAATTAATTAATGATTTGTTAATTCATATAAACCAATTAATTGATAATTAATTATGGTAATTGTGGTTTTTTTTAGGTGTGGGTTTTGGGGTTTATGGGGTAAAGGGTGGGAAGTAATTTATGTTTAATTAATTAATAATTAGGTTGATGATTAAAATTAAATAATTAATTGAAAATGAAATATGTAATTTGTTTAATTAATTTTAGGTCTGAGTTGTTGGGTTTATATGGGTAAAGGGTGAGAAGTAATTTATGTTTGATTAAAAATTAGTTGATCATTAATATTAATTAATTATTTACAATCAATTATGGTATTTGTGTATATTTTTGTGTGTGGGTTTTATTGTTATAGGGGTAGAGTGTGGGGAGTAAATAAATTTTACTTACTTTAGAATTAGTTGTTAAATACTATTTGTTTTTTAATTGAAAATAAGTTTTAAATGTGTAATTAATATCTTTACAGTTTAATTTCAGCTGTGGGTTGTGGGGATTATAGGGGTAAAGTGTGGGAAGTTTAATCATTTTTCTTAGTTTTGATATGTTTTTGAATTAATAATATTGGGCTTGATTTTGCCTTTGAGGAGGGCAAATTTAGGGATCCATTAGGATGGCGGACGGATTGCCACCCCCATGCAGGCGGTGGCGATCCTTCCGCCATCCGTGCCCGTCCGAAACCAATTTCCCCCGCAATATTACAATGGCGGGGGGACCGCGGCGGACAGAAACACCGTCCGCCGCTTTTCTGCCGTGGTCGGCTTGCAACCGTGGCGGAAAAGCTCTAATATGGTGGCGGTGTCTATCAGACACCGCCAGCCATATTAGGATGGGCTTTGGGGTATGCCTTTCCATGGCAGCAATGCCGCCAAGGAAAGGCATACGGTCTTTGCTTTGGGGGCCCGTTGCTGGCCCCCATGGTGAAGAGGGGGTGGGTTGTGGGGATTATAGGGGTAAAGTGTGGGAAGTTTAATCATTTTTCTTAGTTTTGATATGTTTTTGAATTAATAATATTGGGCTTGATTTTGCCTTTGAGGAGGGCAAATTTAGGGGTCCATTAGGATGGCGGACGGATTGCCACCCCCATGCAGGCGGTGGCGATCCTTCCGCCATCCGTGCCCGTCCGAAACCAATTTCCCCCGCAATATTACAATGGCGGGGGGACCGCGGCGGACAGAAACACCGTCCGCCGCTTTTCTGCCGTGGTCGGCTTGCAACCGTGGCGGAAAAGCTCTAATATGGTGGCGGTGTCTATCAGACACCGCCAGCCATATTAGGATGGGCTTTGGGGTATGCCTTTCCATGGCAGCAATGCCGCCAAGGAAAGGCATACGGTCTTTGCTTTGGGGGCCCGTTGCTGGCCCCCATGGTGAAGAGGGGGTGGGGGTGCACATGGGGGTACGGATCACTGACAGAATATCGACAGTCAAAACATCGACTTAAAAATATAGAATGCCAGAATATCGACTCCCTATCTACAAACAGGTAAGTACAAAAATATCCACTCCAAAATATCAATAGGAAAAAATATAGACAGTCAAAATATCGAATTTTTTAAATATCTTAAAAGTAATTTAAAAGTAATATAATAATAAATATAATTAATTTAAAGATACTTAAAATACTTAAATAAGCTTAAAATTATTAAATAATTAATGTGACTTAAAAAAATAATAATAATTTTAAAACATATATTTATTTATTTATTTAAAATATTTATAAAGCGCGACTGTCACCTGGCAGGTATCCTGGCGCTGATAGCTACTCCTGTGGTTTATTGACGGGGGGGAGCTGAAAAAGGCCGGTTATTTGTTTTATCGGGACAGGGGAAAGCGCCAAGTTTTGATACGTTTCCTGAATGGGAGGAGGTGAGGGATATGGCGAATTTCGGCAGGTAGACTGTTCCATAGCTTGGCTGCAGCTACTCTGAACGATCTTCCTCCCATCCTGGCCTTCTTACATCTAGGCACTCTCGCGAGGCAAGCGGTAGTGGACCTAAGTGTTCTGGTGGGGGTATACCAGGAGAATAGACGTTGGAGAGGTCTGGGTCCTGTTCCATGCAGTGCCTTGAAGACCAAACAAAGGGCCTTGAAGGCAATGCGTTGCCTCAAAGGTAGCCAATGTAACTCGGCCAGTGCGGCAGTGGCCGAGGATCTCCTGGTCCATCCCAGAGCCAGTTTAGCTGCTGCTGACTGGACTCGTTGGAGTCTGTCCAGTAGTGTCGCCGGAGATTCAAGCAGCAGGGCGTTGCAGTAGTCAAGGCGACTAAGAATAGTACACCTGACTACTAATGCTCTATATATATATATATATATATATATATATATATATATATATATATATATATATATACAGTGCAAATCCTCGAACCTCCACGCAGGCAGCGCGACGAAAGAAGAAGGCAGACCCCACGTTATCAGGCAGGATGTTGTATTTATTTAAGACCCTTCAAATGAGCAAGGGCGGATGCCCGAAACGCGTCAGATTGCTTGGTTCAGCTTGTAAATAAAAAATCTGTGCTTTAATTTACTGGATCCGCGTGATTTCCTGGGTCGCTGTGGTCGGAGCCTGGGAGGTTGCACTTGTTCGATAAATATATATATATATATATATATATATATATATATATATATATATATATATATATATGCAGTGCAACGAAAGAAGAAGGCAGACCCCACGTTATCAGGCAGGATGTTGTATTTATTTAAGACCCTTCAAATGACGCGTTGTACTCTTGTTCACACACCATTGTACCAGTCAGCCTTTAAATTTATATGCTTTTTTCCCTGACCCTTCCTAAGGGCCACACCTCCTGTTGTGCATCATATGACTGTGTCAATAAACATAGAAATAGGTGCAACTCTCCAGATGGAAAATACAGACGACTGATTCTTAGTGTAATCACTAAATCACAGCATTGTAATAAAGAGAAAATATATATGCATATAGTGTATAATACAGTATATACAACAATTCATATTATAAATTCATATAATATCAGTCATAATGTTAAAAAACAAAAATTTACTTTTTAACATTTTTGAGCATTATCCATTTCCTATCATAGCGTTATTGCACATATTTCATAAAAGGCCTAAATGAATATCATAACTGCTTGAATGCAAAAATGCCCGAACTACGGGCTATTAAAGTGACTGGTGCTTGATGTTCCCTGCTTAAATGCAATAATCCAAAAGACAGATATAACGTGCCTAATGCAGATTGTGCAAATTGCAATCCAGTCTAAAAGTTGAGCATTGAGGCCTAAATTCATTAAAACATGCGATGTTACATATAGGTGACAACTATATTGTGTAATGCCCACGAGCTAATGTCTATAATATTTATTAAAAATTCATAATTCATGAATTTACACATTTCATAAATATCAAGACCTATATACAAATATTTACAAGAAATATGTGACTAAAATATTACAAACGGTGTAACATAATCACCTCTAAATTTGTGCTCCTATGTGTTTGTGCCAATGTGAGTAAAGAAAATAATTGGTTGGGAAAAATAATATATGCAACATTATGTACAGTCCCAAAAACAAACTAAAAAAAGAGAGAAACTGCAGTGTTCATAAAACACACGTATTGTCAGTGTATATAAAATATACAAAAGTTTCGAATGTTCAGCGTGTGTGATAGATTTAATAGCTCAGTGGGCTGCAAAAAATCGGAATCATCAATGAATCCCGAAATCAATATAAGTAGCCAGAGTTGTCAGTAATCCAGTAACCAGGAAAGCTCCGCCCTAACGCCACTAGGGGAGACATATGTGAAAAAAGGGGGTGTTTCCTTACCTAAAGGAACCTTTTCTTATAAAAAGTTGTGTAGGTCCTCAGTGGCGTTGAGCCCATTTGGTTGTTTACTATCCAACGCCACAATATACTGAGTCTCTAACCTTCTAAGTATTTTGTCCCTATCCCCCACCCATCTCAAAATGGGCACTGCATCGATGACATAATGGCGTGTACCATGTCGAAGTGTCGTGCCACGGGGTAGGCGGAGTCATGATTGACTATTGCACGGAGATGCTGCAATATCCTCACGTGCACCTGCGACCTGGTGCTACCTACATAGCTCAGGCCACAGGTGCAGGTCAGGACATATACAGCAAACTCCGTGCGGCAATTAAAGTTGCCCCTAATTGCCACCTTGGTGCCAGAAAAAGGATTGTCATAGTGGGTGGTATTTTGCCCAAATTTGCATGCACGGCAAGAGCTGCACTTAAAGAAGCCGTTTTTGGTGAGCCAGTCACTGCCACTGACTAGCTCCGGGCTGGATCTAACTAGTTTGCTGTGCATGCTGTAGGCTCTTTTAAAGGTAACAACAGGTTTGTCAGATACTCTAGAATTTAAAACACCATCTGTTTTTAGCATAGGCCAATGCCTGTTGATGATGGCTTTGATTTGTCTTTGCTGACGGCTGTATGAAATAATGAGCCTAGGCGATTGATCACTATTATCAGCCTCTAGAGATTTTGGTGACAAAAGAGACAATCTGGACCTTTCCTGAGCTTTTGTTAATGCTCTTGAAAGGATGGTCTCATTATAGCCTCTGGTCCTCAAACGTTCCTGCATAGCTAATGCCCCTTCTTTAAACTTTTCCTCACAATTGCAGATTCGCTTTAATCTCAGAAGTTCCCCCAAGGGAATACTCTCAATTACATGTCGGGGATGGCCACTGCTGGCATGCAGAATGCTGTTGCCAGCAGTGGGCTTTCGATGTAAAGAGGTTACAATGGTGTTCCCAATGATGTCAATCTGTACATCCAAAAATTGGGCTGAGTGTCTGCTTATGTTAGAAGTGAAGAGAAGATTGCTGGTGTTGGTGTTAAGAGCGTCGACAAACTGCTGTGCACTAGTAATGTCACCTTGATAAACACAGAAAACATCATCAATAAACCTTATCCAGTACAGGACATTATTGTAGCCCGGTGTGGCCACAAGATCCCGCTCCTCCCACCAGCCCACATGTAGACACGCGTAGCTGGGGGAGAAGCAGGAACCCATGGCAACACCTCTGGTCTGCCTCCAGACATCTTTGCCGTACCAGAAAAAATTGTTATTGAGACACCAGCTTACTAAATCACTTAGCATTTTGTTGTGTCCGTAATACTCACATGTTCTCTGTCCTAAATAGTGTTTGATCGCCTCAATACCCTTGCAGTGTTCAATGCATGTGTACAATGATTCAATGTCTAATGTAATAATACACCACTCTGTTTGCCATTGTATCGTATTGAGCTTGGACAGAAAGTTGCCGGTGTCTTTGATGTAACTGGCAAGACCTTTGACATGACTCTGCAAAAAATAATCAATATAACGGGAAACGTTCTCACCCATGCTTCCAATTGCAGAGATGATCGGTCTGCCTGGAGTTGGGTGGCGCATTTTATGTATCTTTGGAATTAGATATAAATGAGGCATCACCGGGTTTTACACATGTAGAAATGCGAATTCCTCAGAAGATATCAATTGTTCCCGTTTATATGACAATAACATGCGTTTTAAAGTATCCCGGGCTCGTTTGTATTCGATCCCGCTGCTGATCACATAGCATTCATTGTCACTTAATTGTCTGGATGCCTCCGTTATATAGTCTTTTCTAAGCCAAAGAACGATGTTTCCTCCCTTGTCCGAAGAATTGATCACTATGTCCTGATTTTTGCTGAGTTTTGCCATCAGTCTGTTGTACTGAACTAGTTGGGTGCTATGTTTCTTCTCCTTTGCATGTTTCTGTCTGTGTATTTGCCGATTGAGTGTTTTTAAATCCTCCACCACACATTTGTGGAATATATCCACGGCATCCTTCGGCATGACTGGGACAAATTTGCTGGCTGCCTTGAAAGGGCTTTCCCCTGCTACCCTTTGTGCCACGTCAACAGCACGAAGCTGATCCTGGGTATTGGTTGCATCATCGTCATTTGTGTTAGGAATAGAACCTGATCCCAAGTCACATAAGGTTAAAAGAGTTCTTGCGTCACTTGCAGTTGTTAATGTGGCCTCGCCGGGCAAATGACTGGTCCCACTGCAGTTAGTTTCTTTGACTTGTGTTTTGATTGCAAAGAATTTTTTGAGTTTAAGTTTCCTGATAAAGAGGAAAACGTCCGCTCTGGTCCCCGTGTAGTTGAAAGAACTTTCCGGACAGTAGTTTAAACCAAGGGACAACAGCTGTTGTTCTGCCGTTGATAAAGTTAGATTAGATAGATTGGTGATGGTGCTTGCCATGTCTATTGTTTTTTGTTGTTGTTTTTCTTTTTGTACCAGGACTTCTTTTTGTTTTGCGGCTGATTTAGCGCGTTGCCGCCTTGCTTTGCGCCTGAAGTTGCGTTGCTTCCTGCGCCATTGTTGCGCTTTCTGGGTCGAAGGGTCCTGAGTCGGTCCTCGACTAAAAAATCGACCTCCTCGCCCAGGTCCAAAACTGCTTGTAACTCACTATCCTGGTTGAGACTGGCTGTTGAACCAATTGTACTGCAGGAGCTGGAAAGAGACACAGTGTCTTGGTCTGAGGCATTAGAAACTCCTTGTTCATTTCTAACACTGGATTGTTGCATCATTTTGGCTTGGTTAGACAATTGGCGCTGTTTTCTTGCCTGGTCGAATTTACGTGAGAAAGTATAAATCCGACCCGTTTCATAGTCCTCAAGGTCTCTTTGGAATTTATTGATTTTCCGTAATTTTATTTTCTCCTCATGTTTTGTTAATCTTTCACCAATTTCTTTACGACTTTTTTCAATCAAAGTTTTGATATCTGCTTCCTCATGTCTGTCCAGTTCTTCATTAATTTTTTTGATTTCCTCTAGCAAGGTCACTCTGTCTAGTATTGCATATTTTATCAATATTCTGATTAAATTCATGGACGCAATGAGGTTGCTTTCTCCCCATTCTTTTAACATGGCAGGGTTTGGGTCCACGAAGCTGGGGGCAAGCAATATACGTAAGCCTCTCGGCACCCTCCCTGCTTCTTCGTATTTAGTCAAGGACTTATGCTCCCACCACTTTGTTACTTCAGACTTGGATTTCTTCTCTAAAATTTTCAATAATTGTTTGACATCTTGATTAACTGAGTTGGCGACCGTTACTGGCGTTTGTTTACTCGGTACGCCGCGAGGCAAATTGCTATACAGTATTGCCGCTGCTGCCTCCCTCTCTTCGTCGAGATTTGTGGACATAATTTAAACTGTATTTGCGGTGTAAACTTGAAGGGATTTGTAATGTTTGAATCGGCACCTGGCCGCTGCGTTGTGCTGCCGCCTGAAGTGAAACGCTGCCTTCTCACCTGCACTCCGCTTAATTGGACATCCGTTTGAGCACCGGTGTTTCCTCTGTTCGCCGACCTATCCGATCCGCTTCCAACGCCACCCGGTGCCGACCTGGATTTCTTTTCAGCTGCAGGGGGTTTGTTTCGCCGTAATATTCCTCTCCGGAATGCTGCTTCCAATGTGGCTGTAAAGGCGAAAACCGCTTGATGAGAAGGGGGTACTGCTACCGGAGACAACCAGCTTCCGTAAATTGAATGCAGTGCAAATCCTCGAACCTCCACGCAGGCAGCGCGGCGAAAGAAGAAGGCAGACCCCACGTTATCAGGCAGGATGTTGTATTTATTTAAGACCCTTCAAATGACGCGTTTCGAGTACGTTGTACTCTTGTTCACACACCGTTGAACCAGTCAGCCTTTAAATTTATATGCTTTTTTCCCTGACCCTTCCTAAGGGCCACACCTCCTGTCGTGCATCACATGACTGTGTCAATAAACATAGAAATAGGTGCAACTCTCCAGATGGAAAATACAGACGACTGATTCTTAGTGTAATCACTAAATCACAGCATTGTAATAAAGAGAAAATATATATGCATATAGTGTATAATACAGTATATACAACAATTCATATTATAAATTCATATAATATCAGTCATAATGTTAAAAAACAAAAATGTACTTTTTAACATTTTTGAACATTATCCATTTCCTATCATAGCGGTATCAAGCAATCGGAATCATCAATGAATCCCGAAATCAATATAAGTAGCCAGAGTTGTCAGTAATCCAGTAACCAGGAAAGCTCCGCCCTCATAGGCGCCGTTAGGGGAGACATATGTGAAAAAAGGGGGTGTTTCCTTACCTAAAGGAACCTTTTCTTATATATATATATATACATATTATTAACAAAACATATACAATATTTTTTCCGTTGGATAGCGAGAGGGTTAAATTTACTATTCACACTCCAGAGAGTGCAATAGTAGGGAAAGCGTTGGATAGCATAGGGATAAAAATTACTATTCCCACTCCAGGGAGCACAACAGTAGGGAAAGCATTGGATAGCGTAAGGTTAAAAATTACTATTCCCACTCTAGTGAGCGCAACAGTAGGGAAAGCGTTGGATAGCGTAGGGGTAAAAATTACTATTACCACTCCAAAGAGAGCAACAGTAGGGAATGCGTTGGATAGAGTAGGGGTAAAAATTACTATTCCCACTACAGAGAGCGCAACATTAGGGAAAGCATTGGATAGCGTAGGGGTAAAAATAACTATTCCCACTCCAGAGAGTGCAACAGTAGGGAAAGTGTTGGATAGCGTAGGAGTAAAAATTACCATTCCCACTCCAGTGAGTGCAACAGTAGGGAAAGCGTTGGATAGCGTAGGGGTAAAAATTACTATTCCAACTCCAGAGAGTGCATCTGTAGGGAAAGCGTTGGAAAGCGTAGGGGTAAAAATTACTATTCCTACTCCAGTGAGTGCAACAATAGGGAAAGTGTTGGATAGCGTAGGAGTAACAATTACTATTCCCACTCCAGTGAGTGCAACAGTAGGGAAAGTGTTGGATAGCGTAGGGATAAAAATTACTATTCCTACTCCAGAGAGTGCAACAGTAGGGAAAGCGTTGGATAGCGTAGAGTTAAAAAATGCTATTCCCACTCCAGTGAGTGCAACAGTAGGGAAAGCGTTGGATAGTGTAGGGGTAAAAATTACTATTCCTACTCCAGAGAGTGCAACAGTTGGGTAAGCGTTGGATAGCGTAGGGGTAAAAATTACTATTCCAACTCCAGAGAGTCCAACAGTAGGGAAAGCGTTGGATAGCGTAGGGGTAAAAATGACTATTCCCACTCCAGTGAGTGCAACAGTAGAGAAAGCGTTGGATAGCGTAGGGGTAAAAATTACTATTCCTACTCCAGAGAGTGCAACAGTAGGGAAAGCGTTGGATAGCGTATGGGTAAAAATTACCATTCCAACTCTAGAGAGTCCAACAGTAGGGAAAGCGTTGGATAGCGTAGGGGTAAAAATTACTATTCTCACTCCAGTGAGTGCAACAGTAGGGAAAGCGTTGGATAGCGTAGGGGTAAAAATTACTATTCCCA